>NC_066844.1:18032664-18341343 GCF_001640805.2 Lates calcarifer | reverse complement strand
CTACAGTGCTGTATATCATCAGTGTTTTGTAAAGTAAGAATAAATGAATTGCTCTACAGAATCAGAGATTACTGATGAAAAACCTAACTACTCATTGTCAAAAAATGATTTTTTCATCAGTATATTATTGCATGCTGCATCGTCATTGTTAATGAGACTATTAACCAGGTGCAAAGAATTTCAAGGGCTCTGATGAAGTTCAAGTGTGAAGGATATTTGTTTTACTTGAGTAATTTATTTATAAGATCTCTCATATCTGCCACAGTTGGTAACATTTATTGATATTATATATGTGTGCTCTACCTGTTATTTTTAGCACTATTGAGCCATGCAGTCATGGAAGACAATATTTCACATTGAAATTCAAGCTCAGAGGAGTTATCTCATGTCACATCAACCATTAAACTACCTCAAGATGACCTCGACGCAGCACTGAAAACTGAAGGTTGGGTAAATGCGGTCCTGTCTGCGTGTGTTTTTTTTTTTTTCCCACATACATGCGTTGCTGCTGTGGTCTGGATCTTACCCCCCACATGCATAATTCATCAGGGAACTGCATTTTCGCTACATGTAATGACAGCAAGTTGTAGAGAAAAGCACTACGACTTAACATCTGAGAGCCGGTGACAGCAGGAGCCATATCCTGTCATTTTCACTGACTTCTTCCCCTCAGAGAATCTCTCTCCATGACGTCTCACTCCTGCAAATACTTCCTATTCTGCTCTCTGCCTTTCACACACCCCCCGCCCCTCCTTTTTTACTCAGCGCGATAAATACTTGCCCCTCTCTTTCCTCTCTTTATATCCAGCGACTGCTCTGTATTTTTCCCTCCAATCTGCGAGGCCATCTGGTCCTCTGTCCGCAGCCTTGTGTCTGTCTGCAGTATCTTTGCTCTCTGAATCCATCTGACAAGATTAATAGACTGAACCTCAGACAGATATAAGCTGCTCATTTTGATAGGGATCATTGGGAGATAAATTCAGCGCTGGTCATGAGTAGATGAGCATGTTTTTTTTCCTTCTTCTTTTTTTTCTCCCCTCGACAATGCCAGCTCACCTGGCCAATCAGAAGTATTCAGGGCAAAACAAACTACCAATTTAACATAAAAGATTACTCCAAAAGGAAAATGTCTGACATGACTTTAGATTGACATGTAGACATAATGAGGATATGTGACCCCTTTTATGTCCCAGTGTCAGCCTGGGTTGCAGACAGACTGAAACCACCCAGCTGGCAGGATAAACTTCAGTGCCCTGAACTGTAGTCAGATTATCATGTTGCCAGGTGGAGAAGCGATTGGTTTAAGATCAGCTGTGATGTTATGTGATGTGGACAGAGAGGAACATGTGGACAACCAGCACAAGAATCTGTTTGGACTACTGATCCTGATACTGAGTCTACTACTCATGTGGATCTCTGGATGATGTGCCTTTTTCATAAGAATGCCCTGTGTGTCAGAAAAAAATATTTAAATAAAAGGATATCCTGCTGTGATATATTTAGGGAAACATTAGTTCGATAGTCCCAAAATCTACAGGCCTCAGCCTTTCAGAAGAGCATCACTCAGTTATACTGGTGTATGACTGAATGATTGCGTGGCTACCCTGAATTTGACTCTTTTATTTTTGTCCCCGAAAATATGCTGTGATAATAGACACACTGATTGGGCCACTGAGAGTCAGCCATGATAATGACCTGCATGTGCACTATTTGAATGTGACCTGAGGCTGATTTAAATTGTTCTTATTTGAGCAAACAAACTGCTTCACAGTTTGAATATACTGCTGTAAACATGCCTGGTGTGAATGTGTAATTTGCCAGTCCACATGTTCAGACCCATACTCTTTTACCCCCTAAGATGCAGCAATTACTTGTGATCCCTTGACACTGGTTGTATATACCCACTAATTATGACCAATTCAAAAGTATGTTGCAGAGCATTTTTGTCCTATTTTTCCTTTTCTGTTCATCATCTTGTGAAAGCTTAGATTTGTCTTGATGTGGGTTGCTACCACTGCTCTGTAGTTCAGTTGTGAGCATGTCATCCTCTCTTGTCCCTCTTATTCTCTTATTCCCTCCAGTATAACATAAAGCATAAATTATCATCAAAAGTTTTATTACATCCCACTCACAGCTCATGCTCTCCTCTGGGAACATGAAGTTTTGACATTCAAACCCAGTGTAAACACTCCTTATTAATGATATAACTCACACCCTTTGGCTAAGCTGGCACCCAGGTAAACTACACACAACAGCAATATGATGATTCATGCATGATTAACATTTAACTGCTTTTTTCGTGTTTACTTGCCCAATTATAGTTTCTGCCCTCCAGACACATTCTGTTCTTTAATTTTCTCCCACACATCTCTTAACCTCTTCTCACCCTCTACTTGCATTTTCCTTTTCCAGCAAACCAATTTATCCTGCATGCTAATTAACAAGGCTGGCCTCAATTAAAGCAGTAATTGGACCATATGGAAAAAACAAACTGAGACACATCACGGACACAGCTTCGTTGTTATGCTTCTGTGAGGACCTATTACTATTACTGAGGTTGAACAGTTGCTGTACTTCTTACCTTTGCAGAGGAACCCTTTACTGTGAGTGAAATACTTCAGTGCCCTATCAAGATAAGTGGAATTACACTTTCATCATTTTATTGTAACGTGACTCTATGTGATGAATTTCTTGACAGATGAATGTGTCTGGTCAGTTTCTGAGGTGGAAAACATTGCATGCCAGTCTTCAGCATTTAAAATTAAGCATCTTGCCCACAACCCTTTAAGTTTTTGTCATTTGTCTCTCTCAAATACTAGAGCATTGTAATGTGAGAATGCAAGTGTTACAGCACCCAAGTTAGTCGCCGCTGTCAAATCTTGAATTGGCAGCTGTCACAATGTGGACACTGAACTCTACAGCCTGACAAACTCAATGAAACAGCCCACACTTTGAAACATAAAATTTTATTTTGAAACTTGTGGGCGGAGGAACTGTTAAACAAGCTGACAAACACAGATATATGACATGTTAACACCATACAATGTTTTTGCTAACATGTTAGACTCCCAGTAGACACTGAGCAACATTAGTATTCATTTGTGAACATTATTAATAGAAGTGTTTCTGGCCATCTGATGTAAACATATGTAAATGTGTGTATGTAATAATTAGTCCTTTTAGCACCAACCCTGGAAAAAAAATTCTGTCTCTATAGCTTCCTAAATGATAATTTTTCTTCACCCACTAACCACTAACACACATTAAAACGTCGTGTTGAAAACAGGTGGTAGCAGTGTTACATTAAAAGCGTGGGTTGTAAAAGCAAAACCGTGAGCTAAATCTTGATGAACACTTTAAGCTCATGTTTGCTAAGTTTAGAACGCTGTCACTGAGGGTTTAAGATGATTATGAATATATTCAGCCCAACAAAGCTGTGACCACATGCACAATTTTTACCAAATCATCTGTTATATGGAGTATGATAGAGAAGCCTTTGAAAGACTTATAGCTCATTACACGGAGGAAGAAACATCATATCTGTCAACTTGCGCTAAAATGGAGCAATACAGCGCCTTAACAATGGTTCAAAGACCCACAGATTTTTATGGAGAATTTCCACAATTTCAAAAATCATTTAGCTTGAACAGAGTTCATGATCAATTTATTATCCTTTTACTGTAGCTTTTCTTCATAAGGTAATGTGTTTTGTCCATTGCTGAAGGACATGACACAGACTTTCCCTTGAGTTGTTCAAATTTCTTGCCTCTTATCAATTTTTTCTAAAATTTTTCCAAAAATGAAGTATTCGATGTGCAGTAGTCGATGTGAGATATTTCATGAAAGAATACAAGTGAAATAGTTTCTCTTTATAAAGCATGCACTGTATATTCCAGTAGTCCATAAATGCATGACCCTTGTTGGTAGAAGACAATAATGATGAAAAAGACTATTGTGGCCTCAAGGCCATGAAGGCTTTTCCTTGGTATTTCCAGTTCATTAATATGTTAATTTCCTTGAATTCCAGTTGCCTGCCATGCATGACATACAGTGATGCATAAGGCTATGTTGCCACAATAGCAACATTACTGTAGACAAGGTTGTGGACGATGAGAAAGAAATGAGTTGATAGTGAGATATTCAACAACAGATGTGAATCTATGAATATCATTTCACATCTCTTTGTGTTGTGCTACTGTATGACTGGAACCCGAGTGTGGTCTTTACAATGACAGGGCTTTAGAGCTCTGCAGGAGAACAGTTCTCCTGAAAAACCCTAACAACAGGCCTGCTCACCTCCACCGCCCTTCAGGGTGGTGGCTTTTTACAGGCTTTTTCTTCTTTTTTTTACGAGGAGACGGGGACCGTGCAGGTAATGGGCTTTGTTCTGTGTCAGTAATTGAGAGGTGACGAATATAGCGCACTGTATTAATGCTTTTGTCCCGAAGAACAGGATATAGGGACTTAGCAGTGATTAGCACTGTGAAATGGCAGGTTCCAGATGTTAGCAGGTGTAGCACTCCATTAGTACTCCCCCGAGAAAGTGCAATTAAGATATGGCAGTTGAAAGACAGATTGGGAGAAGGTAGTAGCCTGAAGGTTAGGGGAGGTAAGCTCGTACTGTAATTGGCGGGTTGCCAATTTGTATTCACATTCCCGCCTCCCTAAACAGCTGGAGTTTAAACATGCAAATAACTGAACTACTGCATTCTCCAGTGGAGGTGCTCAGTGACCAACTGAGGAAGTGGTCATACTGGGATAATGTGTCAGATTCTGGTGGTTCATGGTGTATTGGATGCTTCTGTGGGGTTTATTTACAGCGGCGTGATTTTTTTTTTTTTGGTCATTATTATTCCTGTCTAAAGCAACTGACAACTTTGTGATATTTTAGTCCAAGAACTGTGGGAAGGAGCAGGAGCTATTTTCTCCACAAATGAGAGAATACTTCAGAAAGCTATAAAAAGCTTTAATAACCTTTTGGCTAAAATTGTACCTTCACTTCAGGAACTCATTTAAGTCAAAGTTCAGAGATTATTTCCAGGGGTTTGGAATGTGCATTTCTAATACAACAGCATGTTTATATCTTCACCACATCTTTTGCATTCCCACCTGTATCAGACACTGCATGGCTATGACAACATTTTCTCTTCCTCATTCTCCCTCTGAGGATGAACACAGAGGAGGCTCCTGGTCTGAGGAAATGACAAACTGCACTAAGACGGCCATGCACAATTAATCCTCCAGAAGGAATAAAGGATTTAGATTAAGCCCCACAGCTGCCTTTGCAATGCTAAGTTTAGCATTATCAATGTGTCACTTCAACAATGGTTTTTTTTTAAATTATGGAGGACTGGCTTGTACCACAAACTTATCAAACTGTGTGCTAATGCATTCCTTTGCACCAGATTGAACTACATTAACACTGAATACACAGAAGGGGAAACTCTTCTGCAAACATAATCAACAAGCACATTTTGCCAAGAAGTTAGAAATGTGTTTCTGTTTCTGTTCTGAGGCTGTGGTTTGCAATAAGGCTTCAAATGGTAAATAGACCCTGGGGAGGCTGTGAGGAGATTAAGGCCACATCAACTGGCTCCAGCTCGAGCTTTGACATCATCAACACGTCACTAGAGGAATGTCAACATGTCAACCCATGTGCAAAGCTTTATTAAAACACTCCTGTCTTTCTCTTCGTGTCACACAGACACACACATCTAATCATGTTGCCAGCAGTACCAAACTAAGGTCACTGGGTCACTTTCCATTTTTACAGTCTCAATCCCTCACCTGTTTTTCTCTCTATCTCTACCCCTGTTGAGCCTACTGATATCACCCTCCCCCTGACCTCTATCTGTCTTTTCTCTTCTGTTGTCCATCCCCTGTGTTGCTCTTTCCTCCATCTCTGATTAACCTCTGTTGTGCATCATGTCCCATCCCCTTTCAGCAAGCTATAGTAGCCGTTGTGGACCCATCAGCATGGCGTGCTTGAGCTTTTCCGGAACTGTGACGCGTGACTGCGTCTGGCTTAGGATTTTAAACCACCTGCTGTCTGCTCCAAATCTGGGCTAGATGTTTGGCTGGATGGAAATGATAATGACATGGTCAATGGCAGAGTGGTAGAGGTTATGTTAATGTGAGTGTGGTACTTTTGTTTATTTCCTCTCTCTCTCTCTCTCTCTCTCTCTCCTCTCTCTCTCTCCCTCCCTCTCTCTCTCTCTCTCTGAGCCACAGTTGACCATGACCTCCAGAGGTCTATTGCAAGGGAGTAGAGGAACGCATCTGGTGTTTGGATGCGTGTGTGTGTGTGTGTGTTGTGTGTGTGTGTTTGTGGATTGTGTGTAAATTGAGCATCCCATCTGGCCAGGCAAAAAAACAGGACTGAAGCCCGGAGCGTGCAGTGTCGCACATTTCTGTGAAGACACTCACATCTGTTTCTCCTCCTCACATACACAGCAAAGTAAATAACAACACAAATGCAAACAGGAAAATTTGGGAAATGGATACTACATATATCATGTAGCCCATGTTTTCTTCAAATCCATACTGTAGGTTAGCATGCACTTTCACATCAGTTATAGCCCGTGACATGCAAATCTTATATTGCTGAATGCATCATATAGGCCTCAGGCAGTTTTCCAACCCTGAGGAAAAGAACAGCAAAAATAGCATTCACATACAAACACATGCATACATGCATACAGATTGACTCTGTCCTTTGCATAGCCTCTCATAAATCACTGCGCTTTCTTTAGTTCTCATTTTTTAGTTGGAACCATGGTTCAGTTTTTGCTTAGATGGTATATTAACACCCATCTATAAAATGCCAGTGATGTCATATACATTAATATGGTTATGGACGAGGTTAAACTGGCAACTGTCTGCTTTTGATTAATTTGACTCTAATTTGATTTGATATTTGATTGACCATTTGCTGAACCCCCTACTTTGAACAGCAATTGTCCAGTCACAGCTTAGCATCTATAACTAGGCATGACAAGCAGGTCAAGCTTTGGATTTCTCCACGTTGAAGTTATGTGATTTATGAGTGATATTCTCTATATAAAGAGTTTAGAGGCTGGTGTCTTTTTTTACCCTCTCTGAAACCAAAAATATGAGTGTAAGGAATGGATTTAAGAGTTTGTTTAAGCAGCAAGTACTAACATGCCCTGCTAACTAGCTTACTAGCAACTTAATCCAGTATTTCTTCCAAGACCAGGGGGATTTATTTTGTGGGCTACACCTATAAGCCCCATCCACAACCAGCACTGTGTAATATTTCCCAACTGTGTGGAGAACCAGTCCTAGTGTTGCTACATTAGAGCGTATGTTAGAATTAGTGGTTCTGTCATGCTCTTTGTTGGATTTAGCTTAATTAACACAGTAGTTACTGCTAAATCTGCATCTGTTGTAATTTCATTCATTTAAATTTTCCTTGGCTAGAAATGAGGAGACTGTTTTTGTCACTATCTGTCTAAAATCAAGCACAAATTGTTTCAAAAGAATAAGAAGAATTTTGATAGTACAGAAAGTTTGGTTTAGCAACAGTAACAAAGTGGGAAGGGCCTACCAGTTACATGGTAAAGTAGTTTTAGTTGGATGTGTTTATAAATATAAAATGATGTGATTTGAAAATCCAGAGTTGATGAATGTGACTCTGTATCCCCAGCTTTATCTTGATCATAAGGAACTGAATAAGCAAGTATGAGGGCTGGTGAAAGCAGGCCTTTTAAATCTTCTCAAACCTCAAGTCCAAGAAAGAAAACACAGTATATTTCTATTATGCAATAGTCTTTTGCTGCAGAAAGAGTGTGGCTACCTGCCTAAAATATGTGAGTCATAGGTCTATTTGGATCGAGCACCACATAGTCTTATTCATTTCATTACAACTGTCACTGGCCACAGAATACTGAGGGGAAATAACAGATGTGGCTAGATTTAAAAATGGTTAGATTTGGCATAAATCTGTACAGTAAATCTCAGCTTTGACTGAGCTATGTATTCACTGATCCTCAACTACAGTGAAGTCCAAATATAACCATGTTAACAAAGAGAGGAGCTGACACGTTCCAACAGACCCAGTGCTATTTTGAGTGCCACTGTCAAAGTTATTTAGGTATGATAGCTCACTCAGACTTTGTTTTGAATCACTGATGATCTTTGGATTACATTCACCCATTAACGATGAACATGAACCTTATCAGCGTGGGTGCCAGGATGAGACAGTTTCTTGCATCCTACAATCAACCCCCCCACCCTCACCCCCCTCCAGAGACACACTGTGTACTTGGCGCAGGAAGTGGTGCTATCACATTCTGTGTCACAGCCACGCAGTCGTATTAAATGTGAGAGAAGGACCAGCAGTCAGTCTGGGAAATATGAGTCAGGCTCTGGTTTTTAAAAACTCAGCAAAAGTCATCACATCAAGGTCAAGCAGGAGCTTTAGAGACGGTTTTCTCTCATTCCGAGGATAAAAATAGAAAGAAACAAAGACAAAGACAGAACCGAGACTGATGAGGTTACCTAACTGTTTTGGAATGGTTGTACTTTGCTGGTAGAATACACAGAAACACTTCCCACCACTTTAAATGTCTGTTTCTTAATACTGTATGAGCACTGTTAGCAAAGATCTGTCTTTTTTCTCCCTTTTATCCTCCTCCATCGCTGCCACTCATTTCCTGCTTGTTCTAGTGCACGAGGCCACTGAACAAAAGGCAAAGTCGAGTCAAGCTGACAGGTCAACTGAACCCAGCGTACTTTGACAAATATGGATACTTCTGGGCAAATGAGAGGCTTTGTTTTCTAAAGTTTACTGTCTCTAAACTTTCACAGTGACTGAGGCTGCTGCACACTTCTTGAGTGAAAGTTGATTTGATTCACTTAATTTCAAAGGCCTGTAAAAGGCATAGAAGCGCTCTAGTAGTGAATAGGGTAATGTACGTTTAGGACTGGTGCAGTGGGGCAGAGATGAGCTGAAATGCAATAGTAAGTTGGTGATATGGTATTATTGTGTGGATTTTCATGTCACATTCAAACTAAGGGCCATTTTTAAAGCACTGACCATATAATGTAATTTCTGAATAATAGGTAGAAAGGTCGGTCCATCTGATGATTGATATCTGGTAACTGCTGAGGCCACAGCACGCTCATTAAATCATTCAGTGACCCTTTGTGTCATATATGGAAGCAAGCATCTGCATTCTTTGTTTCTCCATGTTTTTCCTTCACCATTAGCCGAGAATATGCTGCAGCGTAAAAGCTGTTGCCCTTGAAATTATGCATGTAGCCTTAGCTACAGATTCCGTGATTCATTACAGTGCATATGATGACTGTCTGTCTCCCGTTGCCTTTAAATTCAGATGATGATTGCCTGCAGGTAGGGGGTATGCATGATTGAAGTGACTGAACCTGAAAAACTTTTAAAGACTTACTGTATCTAAAAAATACTTAAAACAACTGAAAAGTCTACACCACTGTTGTAACAGTGTGTTACCACTCATTCTGTAGTCAGAATATACATTTACAATACACAGTGCACATACAGTGGCAAATGAACACACACACACACACACACACACAGGGTAATAGAGGTTCTCCTACTGAGAGAGATATGTGTACTGCAGATATTTGAATTTTGCAAACTATGCTACATGATGTAGTATGCCATTTGACTACAAAACATTTCACTTTTGCATAAGCTGATTAGGATTCTAATTACACCACACTTACTCACAGTAGGATATAAGGTACAGCACATATAGAATATTTAACTTGAGGATTATATAAGATTGCCCTTAAGCTATAGCTGCTCTTCAGGAGAAACGTGCCGTGTGGCGATAACAAATGGACGAAAGAAATTTAAGTTCCATTTTTCTCTTATTTGTCTGTCCATCCAGCAGTTCAAAGTACAACAGGAGTGCATGAATGAGCCAGGTGTGTTGAAGTTTACAGTCAGTGTTCGGTCATGTCAGTGGACTTGTGGTTTCCCTCCTCTGAGTAAAGCTGCTGTGGCAAAGACGTAAGCTTCTCAATTGGCTTGGGATTGGTTTGAGTGAGACAGGCTCATGTAATAATGTCAAAGTGGTTAAGCCCCTGGGCATCTTTAAAGAGCTTTCAGCAGCCACACAGGGAGAAAGACAGGGGAGAAGGAGGAGGATGAGGGAGAGACAGAAAGAACCAGGAAATGACACAGAGTGGAGAGACCTTTCTCAGCAACACGCAGATGAAAAAGGTGGAGGAAAGACATCTCATTAGGCTAAAGTGACACGCAGTAGCAATGAGGAGGAAGAGAGACAAATACTGCGGATGGTACCGAGAGAAAGAAGAGGAAGTCGGTGATCTCACACACCAGCAGAACACGCAGCACAGAGATGACTAAGCTGTATTTCCGTGGATTCGCCAGTGCCTGAGCACCTCTAAAGCCTCTGGCAGTGACACAGTAATGTTCCCACTCTTCAAAGGAATCTCCCAACGTCTCTGTGATTTACATTAAAGAGGACTAATAGAGACTCTGTAGTTATGGTTGACATATTCAATTCTACTTAGCATTTTAAATGTGATGCGTTAAGTCGCGGTGGGCGGTAAGAAAGAGAGCAATCCTTTCGAGTCTGAGGCGCTGCCTGTTTGGTGGAGGCGTATACTTCAAGATGCTTCATTCTGACATAAAGCCTGGACCACAGCAAAGGCTAGTGGGATGGCACAGCTCACACTTTAGCATGGTTCAGCTGAAAATGACCTTCAACCAACCAACCTTTTCGTTTTCTCTTTTCCTTGCAGTTGTGTAGGGTAAAAGTAGAGCTGTGCTCATGCTGTGTTTCGCTGCTCTGAATGCCTCTTCCATCCATGCTAATTGCATTCTCTTCACCGGTGAATCCTCAGCCAAACTCCCAGGAGGTGCCCATGTACATAGCAGGTTATTAATCAGCCACCGAGGTCAGAGAAATTCGCCAACTCATTCCCATCTTGTTTTCCCCGTGAATCAGCTAAATCATCCATAACTCAAGCTTGAGAACACATTCGGTGACACATCTGTCAGTGAATCACCTCTTCACATCCGACAGATGACTTTCTGGCTCTAAATCGCTTCAGGGAAACGAGGATTCGGGCCGACTGTCTCGTCATTAAGTGAGAACTCCTGCCCATAAATGACAGCATGCAGGTGAAAACACCAGTTGTCCTGATCCTTCCTCTCAGGCAGGTGACACTGGATAATTCTGTGACAGGCCGGCATGGTTGTTTGTCATATTTACACGGCTTGACTCAGGATATGAAGTGGAAAATTTAAAGGGGAGCCTGAAGCATGAGCAGTCCTGTTTATTTAAATCACAGGAAAAAAGAATGCGATTTTTAACCCAGAGCAGAAAATATGTATGAATAAGAATAACTGGCAGAAATTGCCTCAGTGCGTAAAATGTTAATCTATTGTTTTGATCTCATAGTTTGATCAATTTTGTTTGAGGTTATGGCTCCATAAATTAAATATCTGCTACAATATGTCTGTGTCAAGATAATAAGACTTCACAATCACTTTGAGTTTTGTTATTTCTTTTCCTCAGTGTGGGATATTCCTTTGTAAATGGTTCAATTAGAGACTGGATGCTGCATTATTATTGCATTTTTTCCTGCCCAAATTTGGGATTCACAGATGTGTTTAATTTTTTTCTACCTCATCAGACCATGTAGTCTTTCTGGTGTTGCATTCTTGTGGCATCCTCATTATATCATTCCAGATTAATTAGAAAAGCACAGTCTAATGGTTGTAGAAATATGAGACCACAGTGCATGATGCAGTTGATTCATGCATTTACAATTCAGCACAATGCATACCTGATCGTCCCACTGGTACAAAGATAGAGCCATAATCAAACAGAATGAGGACTCAGAGAGAGTTGTACTACTTCTATGAGTTGATTCTATGCCTCAGTGCGTATGCAGCTTCAGTTGTTGCTGTAGCTGATATTACTTTAGTGCTAGAAAAATCTGAATAGATATATATTTCAGCCAGTGAATTGCCAACAATAATGGATCAATTTAAAGATTTGTTTTTTTATTAATGTGTTACAAACAGTAAAACCTGTTATAATGCATCAATTACAGGATTTAACTGCTTTATGGGGATATTCATTTTACAGGATTTGGCATGTAATTAAGTGCTTTGATTTTGTGCAGAAGTTTACTTAATCACAATACACTGCTCACACCTTCTATGAGCAACAAAGAAGAACATGAGACAGTTAGAAATTGCAGACCCTCAGAGAGACCAGTGGTATGTTATAGATGGGTATAGTCCTTAAATCCTATTATTTATTCCAGACATTGAAAATTGCGAGTGTAATTCCTACAAGTCCAAAAAAAATACACCCTGTGGAACTGTTTTAGTCTTTAAAAGTCAATGTCAGGGCCCAGTTATTTTGCTCCTCAAGCCCTTGTTCAGTGGAGGAGCTGTCTATGCTACGAGTATTTGACTTCCACTTTGTCCTCTATCTCACACCTGTCTTCAGAGGGACAAATTGTCCATTTCATCTTTTTTTTTTTAAAGACACTCAGGCAGACAAACGGCACAAGAGCACCTTCCTCTGCAGTGCCTTTCAAACAGACTCTATTAACTCTATTGCAGTGTTTTGGGGCAAACACACAGTATGTAGGGCAGAGTCTGATATAGTTTACCACAGCAGCAATAGCTGTCTGTTAGTCTTCCATCAACAGAGGGTAGCAGAATATAGACCTCCAGTTGACAACAATGAATTATTGAAGCAGCAAACAGCATCACATTGGTCCTTGCATCATGTTTTTGTTGGGACTCCCCTCCACACTGGTGCAGGGAGCAGAAGAAGTGTGTTAGTAGTGATGACTAGGAACACTAGTGCAGCTAACGTCATATCTAGTACGTCATTGCTGTTTTGAGGGGTCCCTTGGGACCGAGTCACAGATGTGGAAATAGAGAACTGGGACACCTTCTGATTCAGCTTAGACTCTTCTCAACTGCAGAGACAATGATTAAACTGTCTTCAGAAAAAGTCAACATTAGCTTGGCAGATTACGTGACATGATAAAGCTTGGCTGTGGAGGTTATCTGTGTGACCAGTGCCACAGGCCTTTTCCTGGACAAATCACAACTGTGCAGTATCAGCTTATCAGACTAGCCTATAGGACAAACCAAGCAGTCATTGAACTATGCAAGTAGTAAGAAACAGCAAAGGCCTTGACACAAACAGGGCACCTTACAGATCTCAGAGACAAATCCCTCTATTGTTACATCCTCCAGGGATCTGACAGGCAAAAATAATAGAGGCAAAGAGAACAGGAACAAAATGTTCAGGATGTTTTTGGATAAGATCTGGAAAGTCAGATTTTACCAGCCCAGGCTTGCTAATAAAGTATATTAGTGATTTGAGAAGGAGGAGTTCGTTATCTGACCTTTAGAAATCACTACCAAATAATATATATTTTTGTTCCAGGCTGTCAAACTGTTCTTACTCACAAATGTCAATCATCTAAGAGCACTGCTGTAAAGTGGAACAAAACCTCTCATATGTAAATCAGTAGCAAAAGAAAGTTAGGAATCCCTAAGTTGTGTGTGAGTAATTGTGGTTTATCCTCACAAGGATTCAAAGAACAAAACCTGGGAGAACAGAGAAATACATCATATAGTGCTCCACATCCTCAGCTAAGAAAATCAATCTCTACCCGTTCTCATTTCCTGAAATGCCACAGATCCAATGTATCATCCATCACCTATTGGCCTGATTTCAGTGTTCCCTAACATTGCCCCAGATTTGATCAGAAATTAAATGCCCTGATGATAATTTCTTCATTAATAAGTAGATTGACATGTGTCATCTGTGAATCCACACGTTAGTACTTCCTTTGGTTTCAGTGTCATGAAGGGAAATGAGCTACCAGAAAAGAATAGTTTCAAACAGAGCACTGTCTTTTACTTTGCTGTCAAATCCACATCAGAGACAGAAGCAGAGAACATTGTTTTAAGTGTAATCAAAAGGCAAAGAATCCTTGATTCCTTATAAACCCAAGAGGAAGCAGGCAGCATTTCACTGGTAGAATCTATATTTCTTTTCTGCATTACAATAACCTCATTGTGATTCTGGGGCTTGTTAGTCAAGTGATGATAGGTCGACAAAACCTTGTGAAGATCAGGGACTTTCTTACCATGTGCCTTGAAAAAAGATCAAGCCTTTACAGCATTTGATCGTGGAAATCACCGTAATGTCTGCCGATTTGCAGAAATTAAAAAAAGCTCCAGTATTTAACCTCACCGAATGAAGCAGAGGCACACCGCCTTATTGATTTCAGATTCTCAAATCTGACACATGCACAAAAAGTGCTTATAAAAGTTGCACATGTTCATTTGATCTCCTGATAACCATTTTCTCCTGTTAAAGTACTGCATTGAGTAGCAGTTAGGTTATCATATTACAGTATGTGACTTAAAATAGTCAAAATCAAGTGAACTCCGTAGCCTGTAGTTTCATGAATTCATCATTATCTATGAAACAGCAAACGGGGAGCGAAACATGAAGGTGAATGATCTCTTAATTTTTAATTTTTTGTATTTGCCATTCTTAGGAGGGCCCGGGGTCCCGTTGGTGGGGTGGGCCGCCCTGCCAAGACAATGGTAGGGAAACCTTCCTCCTGACTATACTCAGCTAAGTGCTGTCATTATCATGCTAACATGCTCTCAATTACAATGCAAACACGCTGGTCTTGTTGGGTATAATGTTAATCATGTTCACCATCGTAGCGTGTTAGCATGCAAACATTTGCTAATTAGGGCTTAAAACAATGTACAGATGAACCTGATGATGGTACTAGATGAAAAGTTAAGACATCAAATTATTACAATGCATGTTGATGGGGAATGGTAATCCATCTAATAATTGTTGAGATATCTCAGTCAAAACTGCAAATGTCAAACTCATGTTGGCACTAGAAGTAAGGTGTGGGGATCACCAAAGCCTGTAAAATTCATCCCTTGGGGAACATGAATGCTGATGAGATATTTCAGTCTGGACCAAAGTGGAGGATGGACCAGCATTGCCAACCCTTCCTTTAGTTGTTATCACCTAAATTGCACAACATGCACTAAACCCCACAAAGATATTTTATACATCTAAAAGCACAGTGGAGCTCTTTCTGTGAGTGCTTCCCCAATTTGTTTAACTTGTGCATGTGCAAAAGGGAAAAACACACATACACAAGTGAGTGACACTGTACACATTCTTGCCAATGGTTTCACATTACTCCACTGATCTACAGGTAGTAGTAACATGCTGTGGTATGCTGCAGTGAACCAGCACAGGCAGGAAAGAAGAACACTGGATTTAAAATACTTAAAAACCACCTTTGCAAATGTTTTATGATGGATAATACACTCAGCACATTTGCTTGACTTGGATATACACAATGTGTTTAGTAACACTCAATGTAAACATAACTATCAACAAGAAAACAAGAAAACAAGAAAACTCCACTACTTTTAAGTCCTGATCACCTTTTCCCTAACCTTCATATTTGCCTGGTCTTCAACCAGACTCTCTTTACCTGGCATCAAAGAAACTGAATGCATTGCCCATTTTGTTGTACACACCAAAACCTCAGATCAAAGGTTCAGTGACATTTTAAGCTTCAAATGTCATCAAACATACAGTATGGTAATCATTATTTGACGCAAGTTCTGACACTGTTTCAAGTGAAACAAGCCTCAGTGTCTCAGTATCAAGGGGCCAATCATTAAAATTTCTTTTTGATTGAATTTGTCTTCACATACCATCTCACAGGGAAAGTTGGCTTCAACATAATAGTGATGAAACACCAAAAAGGAGTTGCTCAGCCACTCCTTTGACAGGTGTAACATTACATGCCTCACATATGCCAGAGGCAAAGTGAAACGATTCAAAGGCAAAGTGTTGCGTTCATAGTTACACCAGTCATTACACACAAAGTACAGGGACATCTGCACATCTGTATGTTGCTGCATAGCTCTGTTTTTTTCATACAGTATGACTGCACTTGCAGTGATTACAAAACAACAAAGGACAATCAAAGCCGCACAATTACTACATTAGACAAACCCATCCAGTGATTCTCACATGCAGCAACTGATTTTGCTGATTATTTTCAAACATTTTGTGCTAATTTTTGCATTCAGAAATAATCACAGTGTTACTCTCAACAAACCATAAAACATCAACATTTCTGTTTGCCTCCCAAAAAAATTAAACAGATTTTATTTTTCAGATTCATTCAACAATAACCTCGGTGCAGATGGTAACAGATGAATCCAGTTGTCCTCAGTAATGGTAGCTACTGATCGTGTGCTTGTCCCTTCCAGCAAAACAGCTGACACAAATGAAGTGATTATGTCCATTTCCAGCACGAAGAAATCTGCGTGTGTATTCTTGGAGGAACACCTGCACAGTTGTCCGCACACACACAATCTTGTTGCTGCTGAGCTGTAGCAGATGTTTGTGCCAGTGCTCGAAGACAGTCCAGATGTCTGCTTCATTCCTGTTTTTATCGGGAGAGAAAACACAAAGCAGACTGCAGGGTACACATGGACCATTTAGAGACTATTATTCTGAAGAAAAGCATATTTAGACCATTCTGTGCTTAGCCTAGATTCCTCCCCATGCCCTTCCGTCCTTCTTTCTTCACTTAAAGTGGTTTACTGAAGCTGCATATTCTTTGGGATTATCTCTGTGAAAATGGTAAGATAAATATAATTGGATTGCATTGTTTATTAAATTATGCTGGTTGCAGAAAAACTGTGTCTGTTTTAACACAGCAAAGTCAACATTTAGGTCAAACTAGCATAAAAATCCATTTTTGGCACCTCTTTCCTCATGGGATTTTGAATTGTAATAACCTTGAGGCTGTTAAATTAATGACATGTCAGTGTGTTACATATGAGGTTTCTGCAATGGCTGTGAACATATGCAGCTTTGGATTTTAGATATTTTAAGACTGTGACCTTCCTGCAGGTGGTCTCTTAGGCTTCAGTAGCCATTACAATGTGTAACTGGCAGGCCAATTTAAATCACTGCTATTGTGAAAAGAAAAAAAAAGGCAAATAATACTTAGTTTTAGCTCAAACCTGTAATATAGCTGCTGACTAATCCCTTGCCACAAGCTAATATAAATAGCACAAACAACTTTAATAAAAGCTTTTAATCACACGTGCTGCTTTCCTACTGTCTTGCTGTCTTACCAGGCTATTGTTATGGCTCAGTAAATGCAGCACTCTGCTGTCAGTCTGAGTGGTCTTTCTTTATCTATGAACATCCCATGGGCTTTTACAGTAGGCCAGCTTGTTCTTGTCCTACTTTCTAGCGTGCCTCTCCTCCCTCCTTGTTGTCTGTTAAATGTGACGTGCCGGCCCTCCCTTCACTGACCTCTCTGAGGCATCTGACAGCAGAGCCACTATCTGTGGAGACAGGGTGGCTTGGTCTGCATCCATCCATCTTGTTTGCCTCTGTAAAATCCAATTCCCTGCTCTCGTGCAAGCATCCCCACCGACACTCATGAATCTGGGCCGTCTGGTCAGGTGCTGCAAGCGCATCATTTGTTTCAGTTACTGTTTTATCCCCCTCAGCCGGCTCTCTTCTGTACTCTGCTCTCTCTTTTGCAGTCGCCAGACTGCTGGCCTGTAACTCACAAAGGGCTCGGTGACGCTATGTTCAAGGCTAACAATATCATTGTGGCAGGGAGGGAATGAGGTTCGACTTTTTGCCGTCAGTAGCTGCTCTAAACCAATAAACAGGATGTTAAATTAAGAATCACTGCCATAGCCAGGTTGTTGGCAGTACCGTCGGCTATATTCCAGACAGCAGTAATAGCATCATTGGTAATGCTGTGGGTCTCAACGGGCTGTAATTGAATGTGACTTATTCAGTTACACGTATATATCTATGTGTCCCACTGGGGCTTGGAAAGTGTCTCCTGAGTTTCATCCTGCGATAAAGATGGCAGAGAGTTTAATAACAGTAATGGCAGCTTAATGGCCCCTACCTGCCAACGTAATTGAAAATTTGAGGTGTCATAACGCGTCTTTGTTTTCGTGGCTCAGTGATGCGATTGTATTCCCACCTTGTTATGGAGCTGAAAATAAAACTAAATCGCCACACATTTCTTTGGTGACGCTTTTATTGCATAGTCCCATCGCAACATGGGAAATAATCATATTACCAGCAAGAACCAGCACTCATACGGAGAGGTCAGCCTGATGTGGACACTTGTTAACCTTGGGCTCACTATACCATTACACACATTACCATTCAGCAACCTTGCTGCGAGGCAGAATGGCCACATTTTTCTCTAGGTAGCTTCCCTGACATGCATTTGTCTTCGGTCGGCTGGCGGCTGTAGCCTGTTGTTGTACTGCTGTACTGTAGCCACTGACAGGGTTACATAAGCTCGGAACAGGCCTACAGCTTCTGTATCTACCATACAGACATGTGTTAATTACAGTAGCTCCCTGTCTAACTGTATGTCTGCAGGATAGTACACTGACTTGCAGTCCCTGCATCGTTCAGAAATAATAGTGGAAATCCATTGATACATGTCATTTGAAAAATGTTAATTAATCCTGGCCCCAAATAGTAATTGTCCAATCATAGCATAGCAGTCATAACAAGGAATGGCAGTTCCGTCAAGCTCTGTATCATTAACATCTAATATGAGCAACACATGAGAGTAGAGGCGTTTATAAAGGGAAACTGTAAGGAATGGATTAAACTGTGTTTATGTGCTCTAATATAAGCTACTAATGTTAGCATGCTCAGCTAATTACCCTACTACCTACAGCACACCTAGCATTGTTTCCACAGGTAAGGGTTATGTCATTAGCATCTTACACTATTTTGCAGGGTTCCAGGTTACATTAGAAATACACCCTGCTCTCTGTTTGGGGACGTTTACACTGCAACTGCCTCAGCCAAACTTGTGTTAGACAGCATGGTCAGTTATTACCAAATGTTAATCAGGGAATGGTTAATATGTGCCAGTGAGTGAAGTCAGATTGTACTGTCGCAGATTCTTTATCGTTGCAAAGATGACTGGAATAGTTAACATGGCGTGCAGACTCATCTGCAACATTTATGGCAGTAAAGCAAGCAACCAGTTGTAGATTCTTGGCACGTCTCTCCTACATGAGACTTCACCTGGAACCTGCTATTTTCACATATGTGAAAGTCAGCCAGTGGTCCATTAGTGGACACCCAGGCTAGAGAATGTGCTGTTTGTAGGCTAATTAAATAAATCAATAATAGACTGGATCATATCCTTATTAAACATTGGCAGCAGTTTAAATAAATCCCTGATTAAACAATTCTGAAACAGAGGCACACAAAGCTGCACACACACAGCCACATACACATATCCAATTACACAAACACACACAGGCATCTGAGTCAAATATGATAATACACTGAAGCCAAAAGCATAATATGCAGGCCATATACACAGAGACGTAAATATAGACACAATATTTCACAGTTCTAAAATGGAAAGAGTGATGGGCTTTCATTTTATCTCACCACCTTCAGCCACATAAGTAGTTACTAAATAATCCCTTTACCACTTCATACTCGCACACAGAGGCAGCAGAGATAAATTGTTACTGACACATAAATGCAGTGACATGTGGTAATTTAGTCCAAGTCACTATTTCCATCCTTCCCTCACTTCCTCACTGCTCCCGCTACCCATCTGTCAGCAGAGTCCCAGACTCTGGTCATCTGTGTTGCAATACATGTGTGCGTGTGTGTGTCTGTGGCTGGTGACAGAAAACAAAGCTTAATTTCACTATATATCTCCCTGACTTTTTAACCTTGCACTATAGCTGCAACCCCAGAGAGAAAGACAGACAGGCAGAAAGAGACAGGTGTAGTCTGCCTTCAGTGGCCACTTCTCTGTTCATGTGTATGCTTGTATGTGTGTGTATTTGTGAGACTGTTTATGTTTGTGTGTGTTTTTATTTAATACCGGCATCCATGCGCAAACACAAATGTACAGTATGTTCATTGTGTGTGTGTGTGTGTGTGTGTGTCTCTGTGTCTGTGTGTGTATTAGCTGAAGGCAGTACATCTCTCTCTTGAGCCAGGTCCTGCAGAGTTAGCGTGCTGCGTTCACAGTCGGCCTGCATTTTACCAGCAGTCTCCATTTACACCGTCTGCCACTCGGCTGTTCTCGGCTGAAACATATATGGATTCTCCCGCCTATAACAGGTAGAGCTGGGGGCGGGATGCTGCAAGATTTATTTAAGGTCTTACAGTTAATGTTCAGACTTCCTAGAATACATCATAAAAGGATTTAAGTTTCAAGATGCAATACAGACACAAATGTGTTCAGTTCAGTCTCACGTGGTTGAATAGAACATTGCCTTGCTGGTCTATGACTTTTTACAGAGTATGTGCAAAACTGAGTTATATGTAGTTTATTTTTATTTACTACATAAGTTTCTGTTCCTTATTATATTCCATCGACCTTACTCCAAAACATAAAAACAGCTGAAGAAGGTCTATTGATTGAAGTGAGAATGAGCTTTGGCAAGCTTGAGCTGGATACACAAGATGAGGGACTGGTGTTTCAAGACTAATTTATTCTAATTAAGTAGTCCCTCTAATTGATTTGGACGGCTAAATTGACTTGTACCTTTTTAATTCCAGGAAAAAAAAGGAACCAATTTCTCCGTCAACAACCAACTTCCCCTAGAGGTTCCTCAAGATCTAAAGTACTTCAACCAACAATGACACAGGCAAAGAAACATAAATGTTTGACTAGTAGCAGACAGATTGTGCAGACTCTGTAAGAGTTTTTAGATTATGTCATCCTGATATTGAAACCTATTTACTATAGGTCCAGAAGTCAACTTAACGCCTTTCCACAGTGCATCATTGTAGTCATAAATGTATACAGTATATATGAAATGACAAAAACCTGAAACATGTAATATCAGTTTTAACCAAAAATGTGTTATGGAAAATAGTATTATGTTGGAGCAGATTAGAATCAAGATAAATATACTTGAAAATTAAACAATAGTGACACTCATTATTTTAAGAAAAATGTGATTAATGCAGGTTTGAGAAATCTCTGGAGAAATCAGGGTAATGATGTTTATTGATGAGACTGGCCAGTTCAAAACATAGATTAGATCTTCAGTTAGCACTTTGCTGCCATTGTTATCTTGCCTTTAGTTGCCAGAGAGCTCAAAAGTGGTCTGAAATACAACTGCTGATTAAGAGCTGCATCAACAGTGAAAGAAAATATCGAGGGCAAACTTGACATCGGGTTAAAGCAATTATATTTAATGAAATCCTGTCTCAAGGAAACCTTTGGTGATCCCATTAAAACATGTGCGTGGAATGGAAGAAAAAGAAACTGATGGTCCCAAAATAACTCTTTCAAACTGTTCTCTGAACTTGTTCCTGATCAGAAAAACCTTCCTAAAGAAAAACCACTTTAAAATCGTCTGGCACAGCATTATGTTTTATTGTGTTGTCCATCTATCTGTCCCATTCTTGTGAACGCAATATCTCAGGAATAGCTTAAGGGGATTTCTTCAAATTTGGCACAAAACTTCACTTGGACTTGATGATGAACTGATTAGGTTTTGCTGGTCAAAGGTCAAAAGTCAAAATCACTGTGACCTGCAAAAACACTTTTCTGGCCATTATTCAACACCATAACTCAGAAACAGAAGGGAAGATTGTGACCATATTTCCTGTAACTTGACTGGTTGGCAGAGACATACAGCCATGCAGCAATAATTCTAGGTAGTGTTGTATTGATTTTTTGAGGTGTCATGACTTATGAGGTCAGGGGACATCAGTGTTTGAGATGTATTTGTGGTGATGGTGCCAGTAAGGACTTAAAGGCTATTTGTGAAACCTACAGAGTAATGAATAATAGTGCTACTAAAGTCAAATATTTTACTGTGTTTGTCTGAGTCTTGTGTGGGTTGACTCAAGGTCTAATAAAAAGATAAAGAGAAAGGCCAATTGCTCTTTGCCTAGCCCTGACACTGTATCCTTGCAGACTTAATGGTTTATTTGGAACTTTTGGAACCAAAGTGCAAACTCATTAAAGTTCTAAAGATGAGCAAGAGCATAAACTTGGCATCCAATGAAAGAGTTTTATTTTGAACTTATTCTTGTGTATGACTTTTCAGCCCTGAGGACAGCCTGAGCTGGCTGGTTTTTTACCACTTTCTCCTTCTCTCCCTCCCTCTGTACTTCATCTCCTCACTCAGAGCATGGAGAAAGTGAACATGAAAACAGGCAATAGTCCTCAAACAACTTCTGATCTGCTGCAGAGCAGAGGAGCTCAGTTCTTTTGCTGAAGTGTAGTAGCTCATAGAAGACTTGAAATCATACACATGTATCTGTGCTCAAGTTAAAGAAGCTCTTAAATTTTTCCCAAGTAAACTAAAGAGAACAAAAATCAATGAGTGTTGTATGATAAAAGTTTTGCTTTTATTTTTTCAGTTCAGTTTTGTCCCTGGATAACTAATGTGACAAATTGGCTTCCATGAAACTTGATAATGCACTGACAATTTGTAATAAAAAAGCAAAAGAGTGGGAGAGAGTGTGTTTAACATTTTGAATGTAGCTCATCAGTGAGATTTACCATCAGGCTGTATTCTTCAAAATACAATATGGAACAGCCAGAGGAAAAAAAAAAAAAGACAGTACCCCTTAAAATCACTGCAAACAATGTGGCATCTGTTCAGTCAAACGGGAAAAATACAATATGATTCTACAGCGCTCAATGCTCCATATTCTTCAGCAAATTCTGATGGTAAGCGCATCTATTAATCACCAAATCATCGCTCTTCATGAAATAACAAACGTCTCAGAGCAACTCTGTCACCTCAGCATACTGGATGGGATTCAATGGGATTATTTTCAAACTTAACATTAATAAATAAACATAATGTTGGCACAAGCTTTGTTGTCATAGGCACTCAAACACACACACACACACACACATAACCTCCATTATTGCAGTGACCACATTTAATCCACTTGCCACATCCGCTCCCAGCGACTGAGTCATTAGCATAATTATAACATGCTGAGATTTTTTGGAATGAGTGTGTGATTCTTTCCAAAAGCGTTGTCACACTGCCTCACTTGTGGGATTCATCTTCAGTCACACTCAAGTTGCCTCCCATCTGCTCCCTGAATACTACAAATTGTATAAGTAGGAGAAGTTCTCGTCGTCTTCTTGATGAAATGGCCCAACAGATTTCTAAAGGACTCTCGTATCTGTTGGCCTTTTCACCAGCCTTTTCCTCTTCAGTTCAATATATTTTCTACAACATCTATGTGACTGTGTGCACAATTTACATACTGCAGTTACAGCCTGCAGTACAATCAATGCTCACTTGATAATGCACCTGTACATGGTGACCTTTAGGTTATGCAGTAATTGGATTTCATGGTTGAGAAGTGACAACTAGGGATTGATTTAGAGCCTATTCCTTTAACAACTGTGGCCTCTCATCCTTGCATTTCTGAATTACTCCAGAATAAAGCGGTGGTATTAAAACTTGCGCTTAGTTATAATAACTTTGTTATATCTCATAGAAGTATGCAGTGTTTATATGTGGGTAGAACATCTGAAGACTGTGCTTTTTTATTTGAAAGTATTGTTGTTTTATGACAACAAGTATTCTAGAGGAGGGAAAGTAGCCATAACTTTAACAGCTTGAGTAAGATTAAGAAAGTATCTGGTGAAAAGACAACTCAACTTCATTCTTGATACATTCTTGAACCTGTGGGCGTAAACACAGTCTAAATGGACCGTCTTCCCTGCTCTCTGTCAGCTCTGTGTCACTGCAGTGCTCTGACCTCAAACCAATGTTCAGAACTGGTCTGATAGTTGAAATTGGTGATGGTTGAAAGTGAATTTCCCACAGAGGCAAAAAAAAAAAAAAAAAAAGTGGTAGCTCGTCTGACTCTCCCCACTGTACCTTCAGCCATAATAAAGAGCATTCACTGATGTCACTTCAACACCAGTATTGAGTGGTAAAACAAACCAGCAGGTGACTTCTATAGGAATTGATAGAGCTGCCAGTAAAAGTACATGCCATCACAAACAATCTATGAGGCAATGCTTTGAGTTAAATGTTAATGTTAGCATGCTGGCATGGTCACAATGACAGTGCTAACCTGCAGATGTTAACCAGGCATAATGTTTACCACTTTAACCATTTTAGCTTGGTGTGCTAGCATGCTACAACAGAAACAGAAACTGCAGCTGAAGCTAATGATTGTGAACTTGATTGGCAGGAACTGTCAAACTCATGAAGAAGAAAATTCAGGCATCACCAAAATCATTAGGTTTCATCTTCATTCTACAGTTTTTTTTTGTTTTGTTTTTTTTAAAAGTAACCTCTGGTAACAATTGTATTCTACTGTAATATAACAGATACCTTGAGAAATTCCTAATCCTTTGCTAAGCTGAAGAGAATTCCCTACTTTAACCAGCATCACTGTGTTCCCATGTACAAGAGCTGTGGAGAGACCATAATGACCCTCAAGAGCTCTTAGCAAGTAATACATAATACATAAGTTCTTACCGAGGCACCACAGAGACTGTTATAGTGTTTAGAGCCACTAACTGTTTTTTTCTGTTATATCACATTTTGGAGAAAGCAGGATTTCTCCACCTCAAGTAACACCAGACTGAGTATGACTAGGTTGGTGTGTACAAAAAGTTAGGTGAGGTGTGGGAGGGTAATCCCCAAACTTGATCTAAGTCCTTTCATTGAAATATGTCTTGCTGAAATGTTTGCTAAATAAATGTTTTAGTTCTTCTCTTGTGGTAGTTGTTTTTGTTTTTGTTGCTGTTTCAGTTTTCCTGCTCACATCTGCTGTGGTCAAAAAAAGTAATCCTCAATCATCAATGCGCTCGATTTAGCTGCAAAATCTGAAACATCCATTCTAATGTAATTGTTTCTCAATTGAGGCCAATTTCCATCAGGACTTAAAGTCCATGCATTCCATCAGTGAGAGAGATTTTCCACAGCCAGTGAACAGACATTTATAATGCATTCCCCAAATGAAGAGCCCAATCAGCAGTTCCCTCCAGCCTGATGCCCCAATCTGTTTCCCAATCTCATTTCTAATTTATCTTACTCTGCCCCAACAAACTCTGTGCTGTGAAGTGCAATTTGACATTAGTCCTTTGAATCTGCAATGGGCAATGAAGCAAGGGAAGAGTGGTTTGGCATGAATCCCATTCCCAATTCAATCCCCAAAACTCTGTAAAGTGCCTTTCATTTGTCTTCTATTCAAGTTCATCCCTGCTTTATGAATGAACTTAAAAATGTGTGAGAATCTGTTCTCCCAGAAGTGTAAGGAACACTAATGGCTTCCTGATGTAGCTCTGGTTGTACATAGAAAAAGTGAGAGAGAATCAGCTTTACCCATTACCATTCACTATTTTTATCTTATACATTTGCAGTTACTGCTTCTGTAAAATCCCTTTTATTTGGGGTTTAATTAATGTTATCCACATTGATAATGGTTACAAACAGAGGACGTTGGATTATGTTTTTGTTCTTGTCATTTAGGTTCTTCTGAATAACGCTTTGAAGCCAATATGAGATGACCTTTAGCACTGTTAAGAGGTGTGTGTGTATGTGTGTTTGTGTGTCTGTGCAATTTTCCTTGACATTTTATTGCAAAAGGTCACAGCACTTTTGAGTTTTGTGTTTGTTGATTCTGTCCCAAAAATCAAAACTAACCACAGTAGTGAAGCAGTTTTTACAAATTTTATAATGGTTGTGGATGTTCGGGGCAGAGTGGTGTGTCTGCAAGGCGTTCCAAATGTTGTGGTTGAGGAACATGACATTTTGTATCACTTCCACCTCCAAAGCTGACTAGATGGGCAGTAGGTTCATCCTGCTGTATCATGTTAATCAGGCCAACCAGAGGGACAGCAACATTTTCAAACCACCACTGTCTCTTGGTTTTATTTCCCAGTTCATCCTGCATTTATATTTGCCAATTTCTCAATGAGTCTGGTCGGACTTAGTCTTGATTTTTATTTTTCCCGGTCCCTTCACTAACATTCTCATCTGCAAATCTGGGATGGCCACTCGGATTTCAGAGAAGGATAACCACTAACATCCCATTGGTCATAAAAATAGTAACAGTTGCTACTCACAGATTTTTGCATCCAAATGTTTGAAGACATTACAGATTAATTTGTGCAAACAAACACAGTGAAAAAGGATACTGGGACACTCTATAAACTGTATAACATGTTGAACCTCTTGAATCACAATTTTGATTATTGGAGACTGTCCTTACATAGAGGAGATGACAGCAGTGGTCTCCTATTCAAACACTTAAAATGGTAAATGGTCTGCAGCACTTATTAGCACTTTTCTACCTCAGTGGACAAAGTCCTTTATAATTTGCCTGTCATTCATCCATTCACAGAGCTGCCTTGCAGGGCACTAGCCTGCACATTGGGTTCAGCATCTTGCTCAAGGACACTACAACATGGGGAACTACTAACCCCGTGATTAATGAATGACTTACTCTTCCACCTGAGCCACAGCCACTCTAATGTTGATTTGAATCAGTTGAATTAGTTGCAACTAGTGTTGACTTTTCTCTTGCCAAAGGCCTCTTGTGGCCTTGTGAATAATGACTGTTTTCACTTAGAGGCAAAGGCAGAGGTACCGTGATGTTGCAGCGCCAAAAAACCTCTTAGCAAAGAGGTTTGGGGTGGATGGTTGTGTGTGATTTTGACATGGGACACTGCAGTTCACCTCTTGTCTCCTACTAGCTGTCAACCCTGGTTTCATTTAACTATGACCACAACCTTTCCCCAGGAGTTTTAATCCTCTAAACCAACAAAAACCTATCACACAGAGGTGGTACATTAAAAAACAGTGATGTGAAATATTTTTGTAAATGCAGTTTTGGAAAGCACTGACAAACAGTGGTGTCCCTCCCATTGTCATTTAGGAAAGACAAATAAATGATTTTGTCATTAAGGTTTTCAGAACCTGTTGAAAACAAGTTCTCAACAAGTGTTTACAGAGCAATTTTTCAGTGTTTACAGAGCAATTTTACACAAGCACTTGATTTTGCATTTGGGAGCACTTGGGTTTGAGACAGTGGGGCAGCAGCAGAGCGTTTTGGTGCAGTAAATGTGAACAACTGAGTGCAGCAGCACAATTAATGCCCTCAAGGAGAAACTGTCTAAAAAAAAGTGTTAAGTTATCCCCGTATTTCAACAATATCGCATCTCCATGACAATCAGGTTTTCACTCCATTCCACTGTGGTCATTTGGAACACCTATGAACACTTTTTATTTGCAATGTGGTTGGACAAAATGTCACACAAACTAGTTCTGTTCTAGCTTAACTTGATCCTCAAATTATGGGCTGCTTCAGAGTAAAACTTTATCTCCCTTCATCTACTGTTCAGGTTTTCTTGTTGGTTATATATATATAAATTTAAATATGTGTCAGCTACATTCACAAACATGTAGTGTTTACATTCATGTAGTGTTTACATAAATACTTGTGTTGTTTATGTGCCATCCGCTCTCTATGTATGCTTACTACCATCAAATACTCCATAGTTGAACAACAGATGAATACCCAAAATATCAAAGAGAATATCAAACAGTTTTCACACTGTGAGTTGTATATGTATGAGGGAATGAAACAGTGGCATGAAACACTGAACACAGCAGCATTTGAATATTAACATCAAGGTTATACCTTTCTGCACATTATACATTTGAGTTCTTGTGGGCTTGATGTACAAAGGCGTCTTCTTACTGAATTTTTGAGGAAAAGAGGAATCCATAATGCTGGGATGCAGTTTGATGTATGACCTCATAGAGTCATTTTAGATAGCACTTGTCAGAGTATGGGCCTTTTTTAGTTGCTGCTGAGAAGCTTGAACTCCTTCTCTGACAATGGAAATGATTAAAAGAAACTAGAGAGAATGTCTGACAGGGTTGTAATGTTCACTTAACGCAGACAGCAAGAAATAATCTAATATAACTCAAGCATTCACTCACATACACGTCGGCACACCAACGTACACAGATGCAGTCTTGTATCCAAGCACCAATCAAACTTCAGTGTGGACTCTGTAGTGTTATCAGACAAGACACACAGAGGCCCGGGGTGAAGAGAGCCCTGATCCAACATTGTCATAGCTTCTGTAGCACTGCAGGTGTTATAAAAGCGACCGGAATATGGATGAGTGGGAGAGTGCTGTGATTGAAATGTGCTAAAGCGAGTCGGTGCCTTTGTACTACACTCCAAGGTGTGGGAGAGGAGGAAGAGAGAGAGAAAGTAGGGCAGAGAGGAGTAAAGGAGACAACAAGGTGGAGCTGCTTGCTGGTACTTTGTTGGTCTGAGCCTGCACACAAGTTGCCCTCAAGCACTGGTTCTCAATCAGATTATTTTAACCCTATTCGCAATGCTGCTTGGCAAAGCCTTATCCCCGGCTTTGTTTGTATCTGTGTGTGTGTGTATGTGTGCGTGTGTATCTGTTTGTTTGTATGGGTGTGCGTTTCTGTAGTAAAAGTTGCTCAGGTTTTCTTGTTGGTTAACAAGTAAAGCATAACACGGTTGTATGGGTTCATAACACACATAAACGCTGACACAGTTTTCCCTCCTATCTCTTTCAGGAAACCTCCTCCTGCTCAGATCAAGCCTTCTGAGAAATGAGCTGCCAATGTAAGTCTTTTTCCTGACCTCAGCACTCAGTCACTTTTAAATTAATTAACAAAAAAGCACACAAACAGTCATGCAGGGCCAGAGCTCGAAGCCTTGAACCCGTAACCTTTAACTCCCTTCTCCTTACCAACCATTAGGGACGGGGCTCGCCGCTGACATCTTTTATTAGTAGCTAATTGCTATTCCCGGCAAACACACTGATGGGAGGACATCAAAGGATGACTCACTACAGGACAAGCTAGTGAAATTCAAATTTCAAACACAACCCTTCCTTCAGTGTTATGCTACTGAGTTGCCACTTCTGGTTTTTAGTTTGTCATCCCGCGCACAAGGAAGGCTTAAGGCGCTATCAATAATGGATGAGGATGTGAGACTTTCCAGCAAGTTTTCCAGAAGCTTCAGTGCTTGCATTTAAAACCTGCCAGGACTGGCTCTCTGTACACCTGGAAACGGGTGCTGTAGCTTTCAAGCAGTTCTCGAGGCAGTGTAGTCGGTCACAGCTGCTTACAGCAGAGATAAGAAGCTGCAGATTCAGAGAATAAGAAGATAAGAATGTGAGATGCTGGGAACAAGTTAACTGAAAAATGTTTTATGGTGCATTCACTTTAAAGTAGATTAATGTTTAGAGTAAACTCCGGCCAAACAGAACAACAAATCCACTGCAAAAAATCATTTTTTATCAATTAAAGAGTCATGTTTCTGGCTACCTCACAAATACAGGTCCAATGTTCAGAATCCTGCCATTTTCATCTCCCCTAATTTCTGAAGGAAATATCAGACTCTACTTTGGCCAAATTTGTCTGTCTATTGTTCTGGGCAGGTATTATACAGTGGTTTTATTGCAGCTTTTTCACTCAAAAGAGCTTCTTGCAACCCCTCTCTCATTACACACTGTCATTTTATTCATTAATAATATAAAATCATTAATTAATGCAGCTTTAAAGTATTATTAATTATTTTGAAATCAGAAGATATGCACTCATTTACACTCATTTTTAGAAATTCATTCATTTTTATAGCAATGAAGTTGCAGTATTTTTCCACTACTGGCTGTGTTTTTTCTCTTAAGAAATTAATAATTATAGGTCTAAATTATAGAGAGAAGTGACTTAAGATGTTTTATTCATGGTCTAGTATGATTGTACATCATAATAATATAATGTCAAAAAAATCACACATTATCTCTGCAGGATTATATTATGTTTGAGTGTGAAAGACAGATTCGCCAAATATCATTGAGCACAGGTTGTACATATCCCATCATCATCATCATGAACATGTGGATCTGCCTCTTGAGACTGGCCTGAGAAGGCTTTTATATGGCTTCTGGTATCACACCAGATTCAGTTACAGGATTATACCCACAAACATGACCACTTCTCACATACAGTGTCAAGTCACTGTCCTTCATTCCCACATACACACACACATACAAGATTCTGTCTTTGTAGTATCATCGACACGTCCTATATTATATGAACACACATGCACTCGAAGAGACATGCATTTGCATACAGATATAGTGCTTGACATTCACACACATGCACACACAGACACCTCAGCAGACCCACACATAGACACACACACATTGCCACTTTTCTACAGAAACAGGGGTCCTGCCAGCCGTGTTGCTGTGGTTAGGAGATAACAGGAAGCTCCAATCATAGGTCTCCTCTCAATCCTTCCCATAAGGACCCAGATGGGGGTCTCCCAATGGTGGAGGATGAGAGGGTGTAACTGACATCACACTCACAATAGGCCACACTAGAGGTGTTAGAATCGGATGTGGAGGTTGCGTTTGACACTGGTTTTGTACAGTAACCGCGCACAAAAGGTGCACCGTCTCTTGATAACAAATTAATCATACAACTTTACTGCAGATTAATTCATGCTCTCCTTTTTAGGTCAAAGTAAGACACGCAGCATTTGCCAGGGGATAATCAGATCAATGATAGCTTCGGAGAGGAAAGGCAGAAAGGATACGACTACAATATTGAAACACTGTGATCAAAGCTGAGCTCACTCTGTGAATGAGAATGTAGGGAGGAGAGCAGGGCTGCAAAGGACAGCTGTGATTGATGCATTACTCTCTCCTAGCTGTCTGCACACAAAGAGGAGACTGTGGCAATTTCCCCCGAATCACAGTGTAGAACTTCTTTTGTCTCTTCACTCCTTCCCTTCTCTCTCGTCTCTCAACACACTTGCATTGTACAGTGTTCTTCCTGTGCTATTAAAAAGCTTCTTATGTGTGCAGACAGTAAGAAGCAGGTGTGGAAACCCATTTTAGTCTGACTAGGACACCGCAAAAGTGCTCTTACTGTCCTTCACATTGAGTATGCGCTGGGAATCACTTCTGAAGAATACAGAATTATTTCATCCCATTTACTGCTGCCTTTAATTTGCTGTGCACAAACATATTTAAAATGAGGCGTGAACTGTTATTTATGATGCCTAAAAAGCATAGATAAATCGTTGGTTTCCCCCAGAGATGAGATGTGCTGCTCCCACTGAAATCTGTGTATATTTAGATGAGTCACGCCAGGGAAAACATTTGTTAAATGGTGTGTTCTATTATATGAGGCCAAGCTCGCTCGCAAAACACACAGCCCACTCACACTGTGAATAGAACATGTAAAAAATTAATTAATGTCACTCTATGTTACTATGTCAAGGTCAACATCCTCTCTGACTCAGAAATCCTTTCAGTAAAGATCCACATTACCTGCTTCAGTGCAGTTTAACAAGATAATAAGTCTCAGTGGTGATATTCAAACCACAGTGGGAATGAAGCCTTATGGGAGACTGTTGATTAAGTAAACTGATAAAGTAGTAAAAATGCCTCTAATTTACAAATTATACCCTGAAACAACACAACAGAACAACAGATTTTTATTTAATCTTTTACAACTTTTAGATCCATTAACACAGTGTTGGGTTATAGATAAATATTATTGAGCATCTTCATGCACCATTGCTTCTGTGAGGTTGAAAAATATTTAAAAGCATTTTTTTTTTTCTCTGTTCTCTCATTTTCATTGCATGGTACACCTTTTTCAACTGTCTCATGCCAAATTTATTTTTCCCCGTTTCCCATTTTTTCTTCTGTGTATTGAGTCAGTAACATCTCGCCCTCAGGGAACATGTCAAATTCACAATTCCACGGGTACTGAAACATGAATAGAGCCATTTCACCTTCCCAAAAAGTAGTAACAGGACTCGTGTGTAATAGCAGAATGTACTTTGTTCCAGCTCTTTCATGTGTTGTGAAAGTGAATCGAGAGAGACAGAATTTCTCTGTTACAGCGTAGATGAACAGGTGAGGATGATAAAGACTGTTTGAGGTAGGAAGCTCTGCAACCCCTGGTTCTTTAAGTCTGAGTTCAACAGCTAACATTCAAAAGTGAAATTCTTTATCTGAATGAAACATGAAAATTTGAGAGGGGGTTCCCAGGGACTGAATTACAAGTAATCCTAAAGTTTGCAATGCCTTCAGAAAGCCACAAAGTTGGTTATCACCAATTGTGAGGTCAAAATGTAGACTGAGGTGTTGATTTTTTATCACTTTTGATTGCATTGCATCTGTATGCATACTGCCTAACACAAACTCACAGAAATGAAGCCTGATATATCATGGGCTTGTGAGGTTGTTTTGTCAAACCTGTTAGCAAACAGCTGCCTACTTACATCCAGCAGACACAGAACAATGTTATCATCCCACTGAAGTCGAGGTTCTGTCCAACGATTCTTGAAAGAAGTATTTGTCCTTGGCTTGATAGATACTCAGCTTTGTTCTTCAGCCACTAGTTTACTTTGACTCTCAGCTGGACACTTGTCTGAGCTTGTTCTCTGGAAATACAGCTTTGGTGCAAGCCAAGACTCAGCTATAGTCTGTGTGTGGCCAGAAAATTGTGTTGCTATCAAAAACTACTGAAAGAGGCCCTTTGATGAACTATGATTCCCTATGATCAGGAATATACTCTGTCTACAGAGACTTTTTTTAAAGTCACATGTTGTATTATACATCCATGTGACTTTGGGCAATCAGCTATGTAGTCTGTGGGCTGTAGCTCATGTCTTCTAAACGTCAGAGCTCTGTGTGATATAAAACCGTTTATATATGTACCATCTCTGCCTGTCCTGCTGGCTTTATGACTGTTGTCAAGACAACGGCTCATCCCCGGGCAGTTGACAGGTTGATAGGTTGACAGACGGCCATTAGGGTATTATTGTGACGTCATGTGGGGATTGTTAGGCATGAATGCAGGGTTGACCCACTTGGCGTCCAGAAGGGCCCCCTGTCTTCCCGCTCCCTGTCACATGGCCACCCCTCACATCTCGACAGGAAGTGACTTTTCACCCTTTTCTTTTTGCAGCAGGAAGACTCATTGCCCTGCTGCTTCCTCTGCAGGGGTTCAAGGCTTTGCGGATGCATTAGATTGAACTATGGCTCTTGTGTGTCAGGCCAAGGGCATTTTGGAGTGGGTGAGGTTTAAGCCTTATCCTGGTGGGATTTATAGCTGTGCTGCGGTTGTTTGTAACAGGCTATGGGTGACCGTTCATAGCTCATACACATGTAATGAATCAACTCACAAACAGCACAGGACGTCACTGAGCTGAAGCTTAGGAATAAGACTTTACCAAGTTTACTCATGATAAAAACACCTAACCTCTTCTTACCACTTCATTTAACTGTTTCTTGCCCTTTGGACGTCAATCTCCAGTTTTAGTTGTAATCGAAAACATGAGAGACTGAACCTGAACTTGTATATAATGCCTTTGAAGTGGATTGTTGCTGCGAGAGTGTGCGTTTGAATGGTGTCTATGCATTTAAGATTAATATATGTGCATTCATAAAAATATGTCAGTGTCTGTGTGTGCATATGTGCACATCTCTGTCTGTTTGCATTAGTCCTTTTGATTTGCCCTGAATCTAATGATAGGGGCCACAGCTGTAGTCCACAACCCTCTCCTCCCTCTGCGCTTCACCATGTGCAACACCCAGCGAGAGACACCCATCCCTGTGTCATTCCCAGCTATAAAAAACACACTCTGAAACAAAGTAGCACTAGGCCATTCAGATTGGTTATATTATAGTTAGTAATATAGTTTAGCATTTAATCCTTTCCAGCGTGGTTCCTGTAGATTTAATATTTAAAAGGAAAGTTGACAATTTTTGTCAGTTCAAGTCAGTCCTAATACAATTTATTCAAAAATGCATTCCAAAGTTCTCTGAAGCTAATGTGGGGTTTTGACAGTCTGAATTAGGCAAATCAAGTTGGTATCTTCCAAAGTTTGACTCCTTTTAGTACGAAATTCCCTCTGTGTTATTCTCTCTCCTGCAGCTCAGCAAGAGAACACTGTCTGTGGAAACACAAAGAGGGATTTCGTGCTCAAAAAGCAACTTTGGACGATACCCACTTGATTTTACCATCTCAGACTGCTGAAGTAATTTATTAGCTTCTACTGAACTTTAAAACTGAACTTTAAAATGTGTTTGAGCAGAGAACAAAGACTGGATTGTGTCCCCGAACTCTGAGATTACACTGTAATCATTTAACAGCCAGGACCAAGGTGAGAGATGATGTTAACAATAATAATACAACAATATATATAACAATAAAAATAATTCTTTCAGTGTCAATATGGGCATGTGAGTATTGTATGAAAACAAACTTGACAATATCTGAACTTATCCTTTGATGCTCTATCACAAGCTCCTTTGTAATTGTTGTCCCTTTGCACTACTTGTCACTAGTTCGTCTGAAGTAATTGTATCGTAAGTCTGCCTTTGCTTAGTGGAGTTGGGTTGGGTTGTCCCAAGAGAATCACAAAGGGACATTGACAGGGTCAGAGCGGTGGGAGTGGACACTCTTTTTGGCTGATTTGTTGTCAGATTTGGCTTTGGACCTGCAAACTTTTACAAAGCACCTCTGTGTTTGTTGCCGATTACAAAATAAATTGAGAAATAACTTGATCTAAAATCAGCACCTCTCATGCGGGGACTTCAGTATTTTTTTTTAAATGTATTTTTACACTTCACTACTAATTTAAACTATTAAATTGATTCAGAAATGCAGGATATTAGAATATGATAAGACATGTTATTTGTGTTTTAATATTGTTGAGTTCAGCTGCAAAATGCAGTCTTTTGACATACAAAGTTTCTATTTGACAGCAACAGTGTATTTACAGACCTGGGCCATTGAAGAATGTGACATTTTATTGACCTCTTGTCTTTTCACTTGCCTCCTCCAGGCATATTAGAGGTCAGGAACAGTGACAGAATAACAACGATAAACCTGGTACTTGTTCACTGCATTGCTCATCTTTAGAGAGGAAAGTCTCTAACCACTGCTTACATTTTTTGATAATCACAACTACAAATTCGTACATATTATATCAGACATAATCTGTACACTGTATCAACAAGAAAGAGCTGTTTTCTTAAATGTAAAACACTCGCAACACTCTCAAGATCTCAGGGTGGCACATTTAGTCTCAGCTGTAAATGTATTCACAGTTTTTGGGGATTTTGGGTTTGTTTTTTTTTTTTGTTTTTTTTAGGATACTAGGCTTTCCTCATCCTAAAAAAAATGGCAACAACAACAGCAACAACACACCATACTCCTTTAATGTACCAACTTCATAACCAGAAATAGTTTTGAGGACATAGAAAGTTCCATTGCCATAATAAGCAGTGAAGTGGTGCCACTGTCTTTCACTGACTTCCTTTCTGGCTCACAGTCTTCAGAGATGGACTAAAATGAGTGGGTCATCTATCACAACAGAGGGGAGAGCTGTAAATTTATAGCTGTGAAAATAGGCCAGAGCACAGCACTGATGGAATAGATAGAGTGTAATTAGGACAAGGTTAGCCTGCTTCACGCACACACACACACGCACACACACACACACACACATGCATGCACTCACATATACACTTATTTATTATTAATTCCGTGACACACATGCATATAAGTGAGTGTTTGTGTATGTGTGTGTTTGTGATCGCTCGCAAAAGCACTCAGAGGCATTCATTGACTGACAAATTATTCAATTACCTCTCACTTGAAGGAGCAAAGCCTCATAACTTTAAACAAAGCTAAGAATATTCCAATTCTCTCAAGCAGTCATAGGCAATTATTATCTTGCGCACACATATGCCTCACATATTCATACTCATTTACACCCTCACACCTTTATGTGGGATAAACACATGCATGAAACACTGCTAACTGATACACATCCCCTCCTCTATTATTGTCTGATCACCTCTCGTCAACAAAAACTCAGGCTTGCTTCCTCTCAATATGCAAAAAAGAGTAACCTCTCTCTTGCTTCCCCCCTCCATGCAGTCTTTCTCCCCCAGTTGCTGCTCTCTCGCTCATCTTCCCCTGCTTCTGTGGATCTCCTTTCTGTCTCCCCAGTGCACCATTTACAACACATTTACTCATTTTCACACCTTCTCATTCCCTTTCGATAGCTTTCATTTTCACTGCCGTCAAAACCCACACCTTTCTCCCCACAGCTTTTCCCTCACTTCCTTCTGTCCCTTCCTCCTCACCAGCAGTCTGCGAGCATTCGTCTGTCTTGTTACATGTAACACACAGCGCCTTTAGACACAGCGCACAAACACACACATAGAACTGCCGCCCACCGCCCCTGCCCATCTTCCAGGGCATCACTGTAAGCCTATGGAGCAGATGGGCTCAGGGCTGACTGACTGAGCTGTGTTCTGACAAACTGCCTGTGTTGCTCAGATGAGGGGATGATGTCCTTTGCACAGTCTCTCATCTAAATCTGGCCGCCCACAGACTTGCCAATCTAGAAACTGGCCACTGGTTGGAAAATCTGGCTACTCACAGATTACAACATAGACAGGCCAGAGACGTTTTGATACAGAATCTATCAAGCAGTTTACACTTACCAGTAGGTCTGTCAATGAAAATACTGGGAATAATTTTAATTTTAAAACTGGACCTAGTTCATGCCAGGAAATGTGTGAATCTTGTAAATATTGTTGGAATTAGGATGGATGAAACCTTCATTTACTGCTTTTTTATAGTCAAATATTGACACGTGTGTATTTTACTAAACATAAATAGAGGGAAGGCTGACTGAGTAAGGACTGACATGAATACTCTATTATGATGTATTATATCGGACATGAAGGTCCCCATTAAGATTCAACCAGTTTGGGTTCTTGATCAAAACTGATACCAGTAATTTTTTGTTGTTTTTTTTTTAATTTTGTGCTGCTACTTAACATCTGTTTCTTGTGCTGTAATACTTTTGACAATTTAGCAGAGGTGGAAAATAGCTAAGTGCATTTACTCATATGCTGTACTTAAGCAGAATTTGTGTATTTCTGTTTTATGCCCCTGATATACTTACTATTCCAATACATCTGAAGGGCTAAAATTACACTTTTTACATCACTACATTTATCTGACAGCTGTAGGAACTAATAAGTTTTCATATAAACAAAGAGAGAAAGAGAAATGTATCCTCTAAACCTCTCAGATGGTTTCATATTTCACAAAAAAGCAAAGATTAGATCATTAAATAGTGAAAACTATGAAACTGTGTAGCAGAACTTTTTTCATCTTTACTACCCCATGAATCATCTCTTGACCCCTTACACTTCTCTTTAGAGGGGCCCAACCACTGGACTAGGATACATAACTATATATAAAGTAGTTAAACTAGCTCCACCTCAACCTGTTACAACTATAAAATGCTGCTTATACATTGATGCATCAGTATTGATAATTTAATAATGTCATAGATAATGATAAATCAGTTAGAGGGGCCATTCTTCTGTAAAACAAATCCTTTTACTTTAGATCTATTTCAAATGATTTTGCTGATAAAGCTTTTAAAGGTACAGAATTGTATTTATAGTGGCGTATTTTTACATTAATGTACTGGTACTTTTGCTTGCATAAGTAAAGGATCTGAATTATTTTTGCGCCACTGCAAATAAGTAAACATCCAGGATGAAATATACTGTCACTCCCTGATTTATGAACATCCTCAGAAGAGATACTGAGCACTTTAGAGACAAAAAATTTCAGGTATGAATTTTTGCTTTTAGTCATTATTCAAACATTGACATGCACACAGGCCTTTTCATCACATCTCCAGTGTTCTGTCAGGTCCTGTGACTGAAAAATGAGTCTGTTAATTGTAACTCAAAAAAATATTCTCACAATCTCCTGAGTTGCTTTATGAAAACATTACAAAATGATGGAACTTGACAGAAACACAGTCCGGCTTGTATTGACTGACTATTGATCGCCCTCTTCTGGTTAGGAGTATGAACTGCCTGTGGCTCTCAGGTTGTGGTAGCTGGGTGAATGAGTAAGGTCATGAATTGGACTCGAAGCCAAACGCCCCTTTCCCCACTGGAGGAGCAGATGGCAGCTCCCCAGTGCACAAGGTAGGGAGATGCTGCCACCAGACGCTCCAAGCAGGGTGTAAAAACACACACAGACACATTAACTTTCTTGTGTGCATGTATTTTTGAACACACTATTCTCTGTCTGAGTGCTGTAGAACCTAGCAAATGAATGCAGAGGTGTGGCCTTTCTTCCTCTCCTCTGAGGGTCAAAATGCCTCTTGACCTCTATTACCATTACATTACAGTGATACTGTAGCGGCTTTCTATAATAACTACTAATATCAGTAGTTATATGTGATGCATAGACATTAGCTGCTAGGCTTGATTTTCACAGAGCTCTTTTTGTCCTGAGTAATATAAACCATATTAACCTGCAATGGTGTCCAGGCATTTTGAGTCATACTGGTGTGCTCAGGCCACCATTTTACTTAACATTTTCTTTCAGAGGACAAAGATTTAGTCTTTAATTGTTCCAAGAGCTTCTCTCTGTGTGTCAAGTGGACATACTGAGCGTTTCCATTATTTGACGGAGAGACCTGTTATGAGTCCTAAAATTATTAAAAAGATGAAAATTTGTTTGTTTGTTTTTTTCTCCCTACCAAACCTTTATTAGAGTGATTTCGATCAAGGCCATATCCAGTCATATCTATAAAATAAACAAATTTTCCTATACCTGTACCTTACTTGCGTTTTCTCATTTTAGAGTCTAATTTTCTACACTTACAGAGCATTAACATAAAGTGTTAAAATGTTCTAAATATCCTCAAAAACTTTTGACTGACAGTGTACAGTTTACAATCCTGTCTTCATTAATAATGCCGCTATCACTGTCATTTCGAGCCGTACTGGTTGACACATTGAGGAGGGTATGCTAAGCTTAGCTGAGTGGCGTGTCACGACGGGATATGAGGCAGTTAGCTAATGTGGTGTAAAAGGATTTAGAGGATTTGACCCTATCAGCAGAGATGGCACTCAGAGAGACTCTGTTAATGACACTAAATGAGTCTGTGCCTGCAGCATGCTAATAACGGTGGCATGAAAGCTGGGCTTATAATTTATATGGAGATTTTATTTTTTTGCAAATAGCTAACTGCTAGAAGTGTGTAAAAGTAATGTGTGAGTGTGCACTCATTATGTAAAGGCAAGGTAACACACAACACATTTCACTCCCTGAAACAGTGAATCACAGTCAATTCATACTGTCCTGCAAATGAAGGGGAATCTTGTAAGTGAACTGCTTTTCCCACATCCCATCACTTATTACCTGTTTGGCAGTGCACTGTAATTATCTCATTGTCTCCTTTTCTCCACATTTTTAGCTCTATGATAGTGAGCACAGAAATTTTCCTTCCCTTCTGAGTTTCAACAAAAAAAATCTGTTATAGATTCAAATGGCCCTCTTACTGGACTACAAAGCAGACGTACATTTGTCTCCTTGAGACAGGATGAGGCTGAGATATGGTAGATCTTTAGACTCCTGACTGGTTTGTAATTTGATTTTCAACTTATAAAAATGGGATAGTGGTCTAAAACAGCCAGCAAAACTGTCCCCTCTCCTTAGTAGCAGCTTCTGTTGTTTTAGTACTTTATTTTTCTGGCATTTTTGCAACAAGAGTTTTTGCAATCAGAGTAAAAGGCTGGAATCAAAGTGGGGAAGTTATGGCCCACAGGACACACCATACCAAACAGTAGAAGTCTGTGGCTGGGTAAAGCAGCTGCAAATGTGTGAATTTTCAGTTAGGTGTTGTTGGCTTGCCCAGCTGACTTCCCTCGGATAAATTAAGGTTAAATGTTCCATGCTGAAGATGAGATTGAGTTATTAACCACTTTATTAGTTTTCTCCACATCTGCAGGGACTCTAATAAGAAGATATCATTCATCTTTTTTCATTACAATCAAAATCTAATTTACTGCATGCTCTCATACATTGTAACTATTATATATCAACCTTGGAGAGGAGTTTGAAGGAGAAAAGTGTGGTATAGCTATATTAAATACAAACCAAAATATGGAAGGAATTATATGAATATTAGGCATTTGAGTTATCGAAACAGATTTAAAGTGTCATTCTAGTGCTGCCAGGGCTCTGCTTGTCTTCAGTAGCTGCCAAAACTAATACTAAATGACAGATGGGTTCAGGACACATTTGTGATAGCTACAACATATAAAATAAAGCTCAAAATTCTTCCTGGTTTGCTTCACAGGCTGCAGTAAAAGAAACATTCATTTCTTGGCTTCCAGATAACCTGTGGTCCCAAAGCAGAAGAGTAATCTGTTAAACTGCAGTCACTTAACTACACCAACAAAGATAAGGAAGCAGCACGCAGAGTGTTTTCAATATGACTTTCAATAATGGTGTCTGCCTTAGAGGGGAGGACTCCCTTAGTCCAGCAGGAATGAGAAAAAGTAATCACAAATTTTATAGATACTGACCACACTTTATTTATTTTTGTATGCCTCTCAAACCAGAACATAGAAAAATGAAAAGCATTCTTTTTGCTTCAAATGAAGTGTCTTTTTCTGAGGAAGAGAGTAGACCAGGCAAATAGGAAGCTTAAATCAGATTTTCAGGTTTCAATCTGTTTGAATACCAGCTCCCTGGTTTTCTTCTACATACAAATGCATTTTTCTGCTGGTAATTATTACAGAGCTACACTGAATAAGAAGCCACACATGAATATACCTGTCAATGTACAAATACCATAAGAGGCTATATAATCTTTGCTTTATCTTTACATAATATTACTCATCCATTGTCATCTATCATTTCCCATAACAAGAAGTACCATACTTGCAGCCTAGCCAGCCAGGGCATTGGCACAGCTTGACTAGGAGGACAAGGAGGTGTAGCTGCCAACTCCTGCCGCCCACCACCCGCTGGTCAAATCCTCTTTGCTGGTTTCACCATGACAGTCTGCCCACCATCCTTGGCTCGCCATGCAAAGATAGGACAGGAGCTCAGTGACCAGTGCCAAGGATACCCACTGGAGGTGGGAAGAGGAGAGAGAAGGAACGGTTGAGGAAGAGGGAGAAAGAGAAACAGATGGAATAATGGGCAGAGAGACATGGTGCACCAGGCTCGAAAGAAAGGGCTCTCCCAGAAAATTTGGCTGTTTTGTATCACAACTAACCTGTAGGATATTCATAAAGGCAGGCAGAGGCAGCAGGTATATTATTAAGATTTGTTTGCTTGTTTTCTTATGAAAGGGCACATAATTCAATATATAATGCTACATCAACACAAAGTTTATTTGTTAGCACAAATGTTTTTGCAATGATTAATTCTCCTTCTACACCTAATCTCCTCTCTCTGAATATGATTAGTCAACAAAAGAAGAGATAGTTATTCACTGGCTGCTGTAAAGCCCCACATAGCTGTGGAGGTGTCTGGAGTTACAGCTGACTGCCAGCAATTGTTCTCTTACCCATAATTTATGCCCTGACCCACTAGCTACAGCTTGTCTTTATTCCACACGTTGTTTTTCTATCCATTTCCAGCATTGTAACACAGATGTTCGCTGTGGGAGGCAGTGGAAAGTTGGCTCATTCACCACACAGCATTTCGTTCACAGCCCTACAGCTAGCGTGTTTGTTGTCTGGTTTGGCACATAAGTAGGCGTGTTTGTGTGGCTAAGCTGATAGGGGCTGTTGAGTTTGAATGTTTGTGCGTGTGTGTTTTGTACGGTACTAGAGTGACCAATTCTAAATCTCTTCCCCCATTCTTTTTTGTGTTGTGTCTCTCTGTCCTCTTTGTCTCTAGGAGTCACCGTCGAGGTAATCAGTCAACTCTGCTTGGCCTGGAGGTCTTCTAGAGGGTTGGGCCTCCTCGCCATCATGAAAGGGTTGGGGACCAACCGTAACAGACACCTGTCTGACTCCTGTGATCCTTCCTCAGGCCATCCAGAGGCCCTCTACCCTCAGAAGACCAGCACCCTGCCACGCAGCCCTTACCTGCTGAGCCCCACAATGGACCACTATGGCACCATGGACCCCCAGCTCTATCCTTCAGCCAACCCAGGCTCCTTTCCACCAGACTGCATGCTGCCCCTCAACAACCAGCTGTCCAACAGCAGCACCTTCCCCAGGATTCACTACAACTCCTACGACCAGTCTGACTTCTCCCCACCTGGGGACAGTATCGGGGGGATAAGTACAGGGACCATGGGGACATCCATGTCCATGGGTATGGGAACGGGCATGGGCATGGCAGGGTTGAGTGCACGAACACCTATGATTACGAGCGGCTCAGCAACTATTTCACATCATATGACCAAGAACCAGGCACCACCCAGTCTGCTGGAGTTTGAAAAGCAGCTACCTGGAGGCCGTGACGGATTCAGCACATTGCAGTTCCATCGAACGTCTGCCGTTGCTGCTGCCAAGCAGCGCACAGACAGTCCTGGTCGCATCCGTTATATGCTGCACTCAGTGCAGAAGCTCTTTGCAAAGTCCCAGTCACTGGAAAGCCACAACATGAAAGGAAATGTGAATGGACGCTCCGACTGGCAGTGGTGGAGGCTCGTCTGGCACAGAGGATGGAGGGAAGCAGAATCGCAGATCCAAAAGTAAAGATCGGGGTACAAAATCAGAGGCGACTGCCAAGAGACGGCCACGCTCCAACATGTCAGGTTACTGGAGCTCAGACGATTTGGACAGCAGCGATCTGAGCAGCTACCATAACACCATGGCCATGATGACTCTAGGGCGTCCAACTGGCCACGAGAGCCAAGGGGGCCAGAGCAGATACATCCACAGTGGTTACAACACTATCAGCTCCTCCAAAAGCAGCAATGACATGAAGTATCAAGCACTTCCTGGGCCTGGGAGTGGAGGAGGGGGTGGACTAGGTGGAACAGGAGGTATGATAATGAATGATAATGACTATATGAAAGGAGGGTCCTGGTCCACATTGACTATGGGCCAGCCAAGACAGGTGATCCACAAGGGCTCAGCTACTCTGGACAGATCCATGCTCAAGTCTAAATCCTGCCAACAGGAACTAACCTGCAACTACCTGCAGGTTGGACGAAGGGTGAGTAGGCTTGAAGTGAATGTAGTGCTTGATACAAGTTACATTTATTTTATTTACTTTTATTTGTATTTACATTATACAGACTCATAAACATCTATTCCTATGTGTAGGTTGTACAAATTTCAAAGCATCCTCAGTATCAAGAACACTATTGTGGTAATAAAGGGTTGACATAGATTGTTAAAAACCAAAAACTAATCTAAGCCACTTAATGCTGCCTTCAGGGTGATTGGAGTAGCACATTAGGCCGCAGCGGGGGTGCCAATGAAATCCCATGTCGGCGGATGCGCAGTGGTAGCTATGTGAAAGCCATGGGAGACATGGAAGACAGCGACGACTCGGAGGGAAGCCCCAAACCCTCTCCAAAAACTGCTGCTCGCCGCCAGAGCTACCTCAGGGCTACGCAGCAGTCTCTGAGCGACCAGCTACCCCCACGCAAGTAAGAGAATAAAATGAGACGCAGAGCTTTTTATGCAGCACATACTAGCACTCAACAGCAAGGGAAACAACCTCATTTTAAAGGTACAATCTGTGATCCAAATGTAAACCAAAGAAACCCAGCGATTAAAATTCGAAACACAGGATTGTGACCTGCTATCAGGTACAAACTGATGGATAGGTCTTTCAATAAAAAGACTAGCATCACAGTCATGATCAGAGAAATACACATTTTTTTTAAATGTATAACTTAAAGGTCTCAGTTATATTTTGAATGCAAATACACTTGGATGAAAAGTTACTGACTGGGCCTTTAAAATTTGTGGCTAAAAAAGGGTGGATTTTCAGTGAGCACTTCATTAGAACAGACACAGTTATAAATACTGATTGGTGCAACCTCTCAACAATCAAAAGAAAATAAATAAACCATCCTTTTCACTCCCAGCTTCACCGTGCCAGTGTGCAGGAAAATAAAAATGCATACAACATGCACACACGGTCTAAGCTGCATGTACTCAAGCATAGAAGTATGCGGTGTCAGACTCCCTCTGTTGTCCTCCACATGACATGTACCTCAGCTTTGATTTACCTTCTTATTGTTGGTCCCACAAAGTGTCAGTCTAGCCGAAAAGGTTATAGACATCCTTAGTGAAGTTTATGCAATATGACACTGAAGTTTTGTTTGCACTCAGCCAGTAAATCACCACAAATCAGCTTAATCTCTGCAACTGGCTGGCATCGTGCCTCACTTGTCTTTAAATTACACGCTTTCTGAAGCAGACACATATGCACAATATGTGATGCAGACGCAGTGGGACGTACCGTAGCTGAGTTGACCGTGTCTTTTCATAAAATGACACAAAATGCATTCACATTCTTTCATTTGTAGGTAATGTTAAGCAAATTTAAGAAAGACAGATCTGTCATGTTTTGTAATGTCTACAAAACTCAAAGTATATGGTACATTTGCAGAAAATCTAAAATGAGAACGAGTTTTGACAGTAGTTACATCTTCTGTCAGAGATAAAATAGTTTCTGTGTTTCTATCTGCATTCACAGTATTTTTGTCTTTTGCCGTAGCTTTTCATGTGTTGATATAATAGATACAGTACAGCCATCTTAAGTGAATTTAACTATGCTCTAAATTTTCATCAGCACGTGTTAGAATAAATTTCTGATGTTATCTATTCCAGGGTTTTAAAACCTTTTTAAAAGCTGTAGTGTCAAAATGTCAGAATGCCACTAAATGAAGACTTTGTAACTCCATCCAACCAAAACAAGACGGCATCATCCTGAGAAACACAGCCACAGGCCTACCTGCAATACACACCTCTACATGCATAAAATGTTTCAAATCCCTTTTGTCTGTGTTTAGAAATGTGAGGATTTATTCTTCCCTTAAAGCGTGCTTGAATCACTAACCCTACTCCCCCTGCCAATCCCTAACCAACCAACCCGACTCTCTTCCAATCTGCTCCACCCTGATTGGCGTGAGCAGCAGAACCCTGGAGTACACCTTGTTGCAGGGGGAGCTGGATGCCCTGTGGTCTCCACTCCACAGTGTGTCCTCTCTGCATCAGCTGGGCAGGTCAATGAGCAGGTCAGTGATAGGTCTGTAAGCCACGTCTCAGGGGTGTGGTGCAAAACGCTTATGTCTGATTGGATGATATATCATCATTGGCTTTGCGCTGCCCCCCTCAGGTGTATGTAAAGTCAATGGCAACTCCAAATGCCAGATTCATGCCCTGCTGCCAACAACTGCCAATCTCTCTTAAGCTTGTAAATACCATCTGCCTAGTGCTTTTAGGTGGAAAGTAGCTGAGTTTCTCACCGTTCAAATGGGGGGAAGGAGGGGACATCTTTGCAGCATAGACCATGGCATGGCAGTTTACTGTCATGTTACAATCACTGTGTGCCAACAAAGAATATGTAAAAACATGACTTTAGAGCTTCTGTTCAATGAAACCTGTTCTTTGGCTTTGGCACCATGATAGCACAGAGAGCTATTTACATGCGTTGCCTGACATCACTGGCTTTGCATGCTCAGATGCTACAATGATAGATGCTAAAATTAGATGACACTGTAATGCAGACTAGATTTGGATTCATTATGACTCATAAATGAAAGTGGAAATGAAAGGGATGACTTGAATTACAACATTATCCTCTTTTAATCTCTCTTTCAATTCCTGGTTTTGCTGATTGTTCATTTCTCTCCCCCAATTCATGTTTCCCTTCTGCCTCCCTGTCATCATATATAAACATCAACTGTTTCCTTGTGTACGCCCTGACACTGCTTTTAATTTTCCTCATTTTTCATATCCTTAACACATCTCCTTTATCTTGTCTCTCCTCTGATCTTACGCCCCCTCCCTTTCCAGCTGTCTTCCATCTCTCAGAGAGCTCTCCAATAACCGCAGCCTAGACAACCTTGACTGCATTGGGGGCACAGGCTCATCTTTGCCACACTGGGATGATGATGACTTCAGCCAGGCCTGCAGCACCTTGGGCAGACGTAGCTGCATTGGACAGGTCAGTGCTTATCCGGACAGCAAAAACAGAGATTGCATTAAATGTTGTGTTTATGATCTGTCCCAGGCCAAATAATGAACTCCTGTTTCTCTCTGTCTATTTGTACTCTTTTCTATCATTAGTTTAGCAGATATTTTCCTAATGAGTTATAAGTACATTTGTGCTTACTCATAATTGACATCATTTAGTTCCTTGCAAACTTTCCTTTTTAAAATCAGCAGTCATTTTCAAAGACCCCTTTGTCTGCCTTGAGCTACACTCATTTCCGTCATATAATTTGCACTTTCACAGATACAGCTTGAGTGACAGTAGTAAAATGAGCTTCCATTGAACAAAGAATCCCTATTTTCCAAATGTATCTCATGTTAATGTTATGAACCTAAAAGCTAAAGGAATAGCACTGGTAGTTTTAAGTCTAATTCATCTACTTACATAAGAGCTATTAGCCTTTCACTGACAAGGTCACTGAGATGATGAACAGCTGTGCGAAGCAGCTCTGATCTTTTTCAATGAACTAGTCAAATGAGGCAGTGCAGGCTATTAGTACAGGATTTGCACCCAGTTTCTGACAGGTCACTGCTTTACAACACATTTGTCCAATATAGAAATGTATTGCTTTAATTTGCATGCACAGCAGCATACCAAACAAATGTAACACTCATTATAACTTAAACTTGTTGAGGTCAACTTGTGTAATTTAAAAAAAACAAAAACAAAATTAATTTGAAGAGGGAAAAGTGAAAGTCACCCATAGCCAAAACTTTAACATGACTCCATAATGTGTATACTGTAGCTGTAACCACTAGATGTTCTGCTTCAATTTCTTTTTGCTGCCTCTCTTGCACTCACCCCCTTATATCCCTGTGTTACCAGTCAGTGAACCATCAAAACACCTTTGCTACAAACACATTTTTGACTTTTACTCAGGCTGTTTCTGTCAACCAGTCCATCATCTACAACAAGGCTGTCTCATGCTCTTCAAAGGAGGCTCGGAAATGGCTCACTTTTTATAAGCTTGCAGTTTCTCTATAAAATGTACTAAAAACTTTTCAAAGTGATGTCTCTTGCCTTGGCGTTGCTTTCGTATTCTGTAAGTTGACAGGTCTTATAGAGCAGACCACGCAAGAAACTTCAAAAAATGAAAATGCATTTTACAAATGTACTGACATCCCATCCAGAGACCCAGCCTGAGTGGAATTACAGGAGCAACACTGGTTTCACACAGCTCTGTGCTTTCCACTACTTAGCACCAATTGTAGTTTTTCACACAGTTAAACTTTTGACACTTTTAGGGCCTTTTTATTGTACCGCATCAAATCTGTCCCACAGGTGGAGAGTGTCCTTTACAGACACACTCAGCTGGGCAGCTGTTGGTCGTCTCCATTGCTACGAACAGCTGCTGTGGTCATAATATGTACAGTACTGGTCTCCCTGCTACACATACTGCTGGGTCTTTGCCAATCTTGTCCTCTCCTTTATCCAGTTACGGGACCTGGAAATGAGCCATCATTATGAGGACCGCAGCTCTGAGTCCACGTTCAGAGATTCCCGTTCCCATTCTCAGGACAACCCAGAGCCTCCAGACTTGCCCATGCCAACATGCTTCCGATCCCGCAGCCACAGCTACCTGAGAGCCATCCAGGCCGGCTGTTCCCAAGATGACGACACAGCATCCATAGACTCTGGCTGCTCTCCACCCCCGACTGACACCACTGTTCGCACCTACAGCACCAGCACTGGTGAGTCACTGGCTGATACAGATGAGAAATTTGCTGCAAATAAATTTATTTGACCTCATAAACCATATAAAGAGGGAAAATAGAAGAGCTCTAACATGATGCATAGTTTTGTGTTACCAAGCCCAAACTGAGATCATCTGAATGCTTTCTTATATTATACACAATTTATCCTGTAACTTTCTTTCTTTTTTTTTTTTTTTTTTTTGGTTATTAAACCATGATCATTTTTTTCACTTTTCCAGAATGATTCAGACACATGGGCCAAATTTTTGCTTTCATTTGTATTTTCCATGACATTTCTTTGAATGCTCCTCATAGTCTTGGTCCTGGGTAGGAGACCAGCCCTCTAACATGCACACACTAGCATTTTTAGCTCAAATGCAGCCTCTTTTGCCCATACTAGACGACCTTTCTACCCAATGGAAGACATGGAAAGAACAGTTTGGCTCATACCTGATAGCAACAGGCTTGGACAAAGCCCCAAAGGAGAAACAACTTGCAATTTTTCTGCAGCGTTTGGGGACAGACAGACAACGCATCCTACCCTCACACACAGGTAACAATTTGAAAGCCAGCTCCTCTCCCCTTAAAAAAAAAAAAAAAAATGTTTATCAGTTTACCACTTCTTGGACTATTTGCCAGCCTACTAGCCACAGCAATGCAATTAGATCACGCTGCTGCTCCAGATGAAGCATCACTGTGGACCTACGGTTATCCCTTAAATTATTACAGAACATGACTATAGGAGCACAAGCGTGCACTGGGCAATTTGCGTGTCACCTTGAATTTGCAAAAGCAGAAATGAATGTGTGTGATGACAGACATTAGGCAAAAAAGCTTTACACTGCCCCCACGAGTTTTGAAATAGAGTGTGGATTTACAGTTTGTGCATCTGCTTGGGTCATTATTACTGAACATCCACCTTGTGGCGCTCTTCACCACAGTCCTCAAAATCAGCGTAGAGCCTTATGTTGCCTTCAAGCAAGGAGAATTTTTCAATTGTTGTCTCGTACTGCAGAAAACCTCCAGGATAGTCTGAATTTTTGTATCCATCTGTTCCAAAGGCTGGTAACGTTAAGGCAGGTTATTTGCACAGAAAGCTGATGGGAGGAATAAGCCTCTAGCTTTTACTCTTATTTAAATTCAACCTATTTTATTTCTCTGAACTATTTTTGATGCTTTTCCTTTGTGCAGTGCATTTTTGGTGGTTTGACACGTTTATATTACAACCTGACGTTCAAAGGATAGTCCATTTTGCTTTTTTTTTTTTTTTTTTTTTTTTTTTTTTTTTTTTTTTTTTTTTTTAACAGAACTTGATATAACTGTGTCTTCAATATCCATCCATGCTGTTGTTATATTGTCCGTCAGAGGCACCAAAATCGCATTTGCGCTCATATAGCTGTGGAGATAGCCTGTCCGAGGCGTATTTGAATGCAGCAGTAGACATGCCACCACGCCTCCCTCGGGCTCTGGGAGACGCTCCAAACAAAAGGCAACGAAACCCGGCGTCTCTGATCCACAGCTTTGTCAGGGATAGTTGAATGTTCGCTCCGGGTACAGCTGCCCTGAAGATACTTTTAAGTCCTAACTGAGGCACACGGCTGTGCTGTGTTTTTGTCTGCGCCAGACAGCAGGGTAGGTAAAACCATTTATTTTTGGAAAGTTCGTGTTATTCTTGTAAGTTAGTACTCAGTGGTAATTGTGTTGAATTTGTTTTCCGTTACTAACGTTAGTAGCTTGGCTAATTGACGCTGTTTAACTGTTCGCCACTGAAACTTCGACGTACGTTAACGTTACTTTACTCTCAGTTTTTCGCTTCATTCTCTCTTTGCTGACAGTGAATTTAACTTAGTGTAAACCTGAGCAGGTGCTGGGACCATTACTTTCAGAAGCGCTTAGTTACACACAAAAATGAGTCCTGACTCTGCCTGTCCAAAATAACATTAACTCCCAGCACCAAGATAGCTTTTAAATGTGCACATTTGTTGCCCTACTGTAGCTAAATTTAGAGGAATTGACTCATGGCTCTCACATGTTCAATTTAGTAAATATTTGGTAAATGAAGACGGAGATGCAAACAGATCACTAAGCAAGACTAGAGGTGTTTAGTAACATTTTGAGGCAGCTTTACCATCAGTATCAAAACTCATGCTAAAGATTGTTTCTCTGCCTTTTCCTCCACAACTACCTCTAGAAATGTTTCATGCTCTGTCATGCTTTCATTGATATGGTTTGATCCACTCTTCTTGACCATATCAGTTATTGAGTGTTCCCAACCAAATGTGTACAAAGTGCTCTGTCATCAGAAAAGCATGTTCCCTGCAGTGAGTGCTTTCATGGTCGGGATGCTCCAACGTGGGAGTCAGGATAAAAGAGGGGAGTGCTGTTAAACCATAAGAGAGAAGTTATATTTGTCTGTTTGGATGGCCATTTAGTTGCCTACAGTTAAATGTTTTCACGTGTCTTCATAAAAGCCGCTTCTTTTTGGTTGCTGAAATGGAAAATTGGCCTTCATGGGGGATTATTTGAGGGCTGCCCCACTTTTGTCGCACACGGTGGCCTGTGTATTGCAACATGGATTAAATCCCATTTTGAGGTCACACTTAATAAAAAGGCTGTGCAGTTTTGTTGCAGTGCTGTTGTTAAACACATTTATTGTGATAATACACTGAGATAATGGTTTTGGTGACAGGGGAGCGGCAGTAGTTTGAGGCAAGGTTGTCTGTGTCTTGTGGCTGTTATTGGATTAAACAATGCAGATGGGTAAACTGGCAGGCAACAGACAACTTGGCAAGCAATACAAAACTGTTAAATAGAGCATCACAATCCACCTTTTGTCTTTCATTGTTTCTCCATCTTGTGCAGCTCCAACTGACCACAGCAGTGCAGCACCATGACAGTAAATGAGCTTAAAATGTATATTGTTACTGGTCAAATAGTCTTAACAGGCTTTATGACACCAGAGAAGCAGGACCAAAACTGCTATCTCCATTGTTTAATCAGCTACTCAGTTGTTGGGACTGTTTGACCACACTGACACACACTGACCACTGCACTTACCTTCAGTTTTTGCCTCTACAGTGGAATAAATAAGCAAGATGACATGCAGATTGAGTTGGGGTTCAACTGTGATATGATTAATTTTATGATGTGCCCACTTCATTTAACTAAAACACAACATGAATTACTATTATATTTAGAACACAGAGGAACTTATTATACTTGCATGAAAACTGCATATCAGTTCTGTGTGCCCTTTAAATCAATTTGGTTGTTCTGACTTTGGGTAAACAAAATGTCAAAACAGCAGAAATTCTATAACAAATAGGCAAAATATTTTTTAAAACTGACCTTGGAAACTATAAAGATTTGTGCTACCAGCAGCAGTGTCATTGTGGGAACTGTGGTTAACTATGGTTAATCATCTCTGCCCATGGCAAAGAGTAAAATGCTATTAACAGGGAGTAGACCGCTGTGTGGGTTCTAGCACATTAGAGTTGACCAAACTTTCCTGTTTTCATGTTTTTTTTTTCTTTCAGTTTGTGAGTAAGCAACCTCGCGGTAATCTGTAAGTATGCATTGTTTTGCTGAGATGGTTGAGGCAGTTTTTTTCTTTTCTTTTTTTTTTCTTTCTTTTTTTTTAAACTGGTGAAAAACGTCACATTTTACACATGAGAATGGGTGAGTGGAGAGCAGTCTCTGGGTTGTTGCAAACTATTTTCAGCTGATGTAGCTTCTCACAGCTAATTGTTTACCAGCCTTGAAAATCACATCTTGAACCAGGCCTTGCAGTGGACAACAAGAGCACTGTCCAGATGGCATGAAAACAGCAGTGCCTGCTGTGCCCACTCCAGATTCCACTTAAGCATTTTGGCACAAAGCATCTGCTTGTTTCTGTTGTTAAATTTCCTTTTGTAGAGTGACCAGTACACTCTCCTGAAAAGCTCTTGCACACAGATTCAGCTTAATTAAGAAGCAACTGTACTTGGCTACGTATTCGTTTTTATAGCTGTTGAGATGAGTGTTGAACTTTAGAAACGGCTTTGTCAGCATTGGTACTATTGTCAGTAACTGGTACACATTCAAGGATGTGTTTTATGCTTGCACAGCTGTGTATGTTTGTGTGGCTGAGTTCTGTAAAGTAAGCAAATACAGGAACCCATCTGAACTGAAGCATGTGCCACTTACAATCCATCTGTCTGTGGGAAGTTTCTGCCATGGGTGCATTTTCTGGCTTTTAACAGACATTTATCACAAATTAGCAGGATTTTGTTTTCTATCCCATAAGCTCTATGCTACACTACAAAATTAGGTTTTTACAACCTTAATTTTTTTGTTTTTCTATCAGCAGTTACTCACCAGTTTCATTGCTGAGATGGTTGTGATAATACCAGTGGCCACAGCCATAGTACAGAATGAATAGTAGACGATGTGGTTAAACTCCAAACTTGTTTAAAACCTGTCTGACCACTTATGTGGTTATCCTGTGCACGTCATTGTTAAGCTGTCGCTGGTAGAATCACTGCGTCCTCATGTGCTGTAACATCAGCAAATATCAGATAATGATATATCAGCCGATGTTCCTCTTTAACTTTGCAACCATTTTTGTTCAATACATGCAACCATTTTTGTTAAAGATCCTTTTCACTCTGTGATTTGTGATCAAGATAGGTACTTGCAGGATATGTTACAACTGAACAAACCTGAATGTATGTGCCCCGGCTCTGTGAGACTGTACTCAGGTTAGCATTTTGCTTAGAGCTGTATGCTGGCAATGACAATGCTCAGAAAGGCATGAGATGATACCCTTGACCATTTGTGGTGCAGAAACGAAAACGATGCTCCAGGAGGTATAATGTTTTCCATCTTTGTCTAGCATGTAAACATGCTAGCATTTGCTAATTAGCGATTAATACAAACTATGGAAATGTCTTTGGTTTTGCAAGTACTTACATTGCATTCCAGACAACTAAACCTCCAAGGATTATGGATCAGCTCTTGAAGTCAGAGGGGGGAAACTCAGGCCAACTTCCTACGTCTCGACTTCACAGAGAAGCAGATTCTCTTTGTGTAGATGCTGCCACACAGTAAGGCAGCATCTACACAAACTGTGCTGAATGAATAAAACTCCCATAATGAGGACTATTTGCATATGCTCTAATAGTAACTGACGTTTGAAATGACTACTGTGTGATATTCTGGACCAAAGCAGTGGACCAACCGACCAACAGGCCAACCAAACCAAACTGCAGTAGCTTAGAGAGCTCATCAAAATGGCTAAATATAAACTTTAAGTGTTCTCTGGTGAAGAAACTATGTACTATTTACACTTTGTCCAAATTTACTCAAAAATACATAAATTGGCATTTCTGTGCTGTAGTTTATTGTTATTTATTGTCCAACGTACAGAGATATTTATGGTATGCTAAAGTCAGCTAATGATATTGGCCTGGCCTATTTATTGCATCCGGCTCTACTACTTTATCTCCTGCTTAATCTCGGAGGCAGATGTCAGTTATGATTTTTGGCCTGTTTGTTTTTTTGTGTAAAAAGCAGATTCAGTGGTATTAAGACTTAAGGGTGAACTCTGCTCAGAACGATGAAAGCATAATGTGACACTTGGAGAACTGCAGGGCAGGTGTCCAAACACAGGCACACACACACACCCCCACTCACAGTGACAGTTATTCTAAGTGCTGGGATAGAGCAGTGGTGCCAGAGCATCACATAGCTGCCACAACACTGACGACCCTATTCTGCCCAGCATCCATCTCTGTCATGATTGGGAACATGGACAGTGAAAAGCTGTCTCAGCAGGTTTTCCTACGGCGAGGATGGTAGTCAGAGGCTGGTGAATAATCCACGACTAGTGGCCTGCACCGTATAGTAGTAATGGATGCTGAACTGCCAGTTTCTTAAAATAAATTGCAAGATGCCAAGAGTGGACAAGAGCTGTCCAGAAGTGATGACAGCTGTGAATATCACTGAAATTCTATGGTTGACACATGTTGACTATCTTGTGGATGTCAGGAACAGTTTTGACTACCAGACTGCGTTGGTTGTTCCCATACTTATTAAAATGCGGAGCCATGGGTGTGTTCCAACCATCACAGCGTCACACTTTCCTTGGGAAAGCCTATTCTAAGGCCCTGGCATGCATCCTGATACATTTGGAGCAGTGTCTGTATTGTCAGCCTATTATTTACTATTGGGGCTGGATATCCAAAAAGGGTGTGTGTGTGTTGGTGTGTCCAGTCTTTTTGATGATCATGTGTATGATATGAAGACACAGTCAACGTTTGGAGATGGGCTGGTCTGGGTGTGGTTTAGGTGTCATCTCTGCTGTTTACAGATGATGTCAGTTTTTTGGCTTCACTGGAATGTGACCTTGAGTTCATGGGAGCAGTTTGCTGATAAGTTTCTCTGTCAGGACTTGAGCTAGCACTTCCTAATGAATTCATGGCTCTATCCTTGGAAAAAGTCAGGTGGTAAGTGTAAGAGAACGTCTTACTTCTTCTTTAAGAACCTCTGACAGGAGGACCAGGAGGACCTCAGAGCCAGGTGTGGTTACAGTAGTTCAGGCTGGAACAATTTTCTGAGGAGGCTGACACTCGTCAGTTTGACAACTAATCTGGCAGAAAGATATGTGTGAGGTCATATGAGTTTCGTGTTAGGTGAAGGTCGCACACACATAACAGATAAAGTTGGATTACAATGAACAACAAGCCTTTTGTTTGAGTGTGTTCTCAGCAGCTCACATGTTTGCTGCGAGGCTTTTTCAAAATCCTTGATAACTTGTTGAAATTTCTAAACCGCAAAGTTCAGTGAGGCAACCGTTTGTTTCATACAGTGCCTCACAGCTTCATCAAATTCTGTCATGTAGTTTCCTCTGCTCTCTAATTCAGGAAACTGTGACTATTTATTACAATAGCTTAGTATTTATGAAAACTTGACTCACATGCCAATAACTAAGATCTGGTGATCATGGATTGTGTCTGTGCAGGCTTGTACATTTTGAGTGCAAAAGCTTTTAGTATGCAATGGCTGAGCTTTGCTCAAAGGTATGGGTCCACTTGCCTGAATCAATAAAGTAGCCAATAGACTGTTCAACACCATATTTAAATTGATCTGACCATCTATGGTCTGTCACTTGTATGCACATTATGGATCTGTATGTAAGTGACATTCTAAGACACACACCATCTAATTTCATTAAAGGAGCACTTAATTAAATTAATATCCATAATCTGATGGGACTGCACTGACAGTAGTCTCTAGAAATGCTTTCTGCCACAGCTTCATCTGGTAGAATCATGTTAATATTAGGCTATAATTAACTGGTGTTTCGTAATCAAAAATATTAAATGCGGCAACTCCATAAGTATTAAATCTGTTTTAATAGTGGTTTTATAAGTAGAAAAGCCATTCTGTTAACATACTTTGCCATTTGTTCTGAAACTAGTTTGTTCAATATCAGGCCAGAGAACCAGCTTTTACTGTCAGAACTGCTTATACAAAATGTATTTCTCACTGTACTCTCTCCGTACTAACTCTCTGATGGTCTTGTGCAGATTTCACAAGCTTTCCACTGTTTTTTCCAGTGTGGTGTCAAATCGAGCATCTGTTTGAGGGATTGTATAGCAGCCACAGGGTTCATAATAATACAGTAAAATTCCCTGTTTATATTATAGGTTTTAGTGGTCCAGTTACTTTACTGTGAATGTAGCATGAGAGGATTTCTATGGTCTTATCACAGACTCTTTGAGTTTCCCTATGGTCAACAGAAGCACCTTTGTATGACCTCTTTGTATGATCCATGCATGGGAATTCTATTAACTTCGGCTCATTTGCATTTTCTGTGAATGAAATCTATACAATGTGTCATTCATATCTCAGCACTTGCATAAAACTTGGCATATCAGTGGACAGTTTTTATGTGTAGCCCATTAACTTGATCTCATACTGATAGACTGGTGACATCACTGGTTGAATTCCTCTTCACAGACTGACCATTTACTTCTGTTCTTGCTGATATAGTCCGTAAGGGAAAGTATCCATTGACCTCATCACAGACTGTTGATTTGGTTGATGGATAAGATAAGTAAATGAGTGGCCGTACTGACAGTCAGACGGGCATAGAGTAGAGCAGTGAGTGGAGTCTTTTTTTGCACAATAAAATCTGCTTTTTATGTTGCGTGCTGGACACACACTGTGTGGATTTCATATAAGCCCACACAAACATTCCCCCTGTAAGTAGCTCAGCTTTAGATTTTTATCCCTGGAATATATGCTACCATGTGACCAAGGGACTAAACAGTGAACAATGGTCGAACATTAAAATAGCTTAGCACTTTGTGTCCACTGACGTTTTGATAGCTTGATCCCTCAAGTTTTTGGTGGCTCGTCAAATTGTCATTAGCGTCAGACTCTTTCCTTTTGATTGAACTGAACTCCTAAACATCAACCATTAAACCACTATGGAAGAGAGTGGGAGCAAACATCTTTGCTTTTAAAGGTGTTTATTATGCAAAGTGCATGTCATATGTTGCTCTTCTTTCATGACTAATTTGTCAGCGTACTTTTTTCCCTCTCCTTTGTCTCTATGGTTAATGTACTGTACCTCTCTGTTATGTCCTATAGCTGGAGGGCATATTTGGTCTAGCATTAGGAAGTGGTGCAGATAAATGTCCTCCTTCATTTTCTCTACCATATTTGATGTAAAGAGTCAGATGGTCAAGTAATTGCTTTGCTGATTTTATCACCTGTCTCATGATCAAGGCTTTGAAGTGCAGTATGTGTGATTTCATTTAGTCACCTGTGTGGAATGGTATGTTTGCTCAGTGCTCCTCTGATTTGATTTTCTGCTTTACGGGATGCTTCCATCATTCGCTGGTGTTCCATCTTTCATGCAACACTGTCCTTGTGTATTGTCCTCGTGTATTTATGTACAATAAAGAGCTCTGTTCAGGACATGCTGAGAAAGTAGAAGAGAAGTAAATACAGTGATGCTTCAAACTGTTTTTGTACTGCTCGGATATCTTTTGCAGTTGATTTTTTTTTTTTTTTAGTTCATTCTGTGTAGATGTGACTAGGCCTCAAGAATTTGCTAAACAATCATTTCTTGTCCTGTCATTTGTAAATCTGTTTTCCCTGATTTCTTTCTTTTATCTTCTATTCTCTCTCAGTCTCTACATGCATAACCACCTGTAAGAAGGCTGCTCCCCCACCAGTGCCACCCCGTACAACCTCCAAGCCCTACATTTCTGTGACCGTACAGAGCAGCACAGAGTCAGCCCAGGACAACTACCTGGATCAGCAGGACCGGAGGTCAGAGGTCAACAGCCAGTCTAGCCACGCTCACAGCAACTCCTCTGACAGCCTTGATAGCACCCGTGCAAACAGCCTGGCCCGGGGTATTCCCCGCCCTCCGCATATCATCCCCACTCCTATTGCCACCCCGAGAGAGCCAATTGCTCCCACCACAGCCAATGCTTCCACTGAGACGAGTGACTCAGTAGTCCAGCATGAATCCTTGAAATCAGGATTAAATAAAGGGAATCTAGTGGCAGAAGAGCCCCTAGTGGCCCCAGTACCCAGGCGGAAACTGTCCTCCATTGGCATACAGGTATGCTGTGGGACTGTCCTGTTATGCAAGGCTAGTACAGTTAAGCTCTTACTACATATGAATGCATACTAACACAGTCAATGTAGAGATAGTCACAGTGTTTTCTGAAGTGCAGCTCATTCTGCCTGTTGAGTTTAATGCCAGGAAAAAGATCATTTTTAACAGATATCCTCTGGTGTATTGCCATGTCTGAGTGTGTCGCTTCAAGCCCAAAAATGTGCTCACAAGCTAAAGGTCTCATTAGGGCAATCCTCCCTCTATCATTAGAGCTGGCTATATACTGTGGTATAGAAGGCAGAAGATGCATTTTTGTGTTTCCCCTCAACCATAACTTTCTTTTCTGTATGTGTCCCGCTCCATTTTTCCAAACCCTGCACATTAACAAAACTCACTAAGGGTAACCATTAATTGTGACATTTTACTGAAATCCAAGCACAAAATTATATGGATTTTCACTGTATTTTCCTATTTTTCCTTGGATGCCTTGCTTTTATCACTTGGAAACATTAAAAACCTTGCACAATTTCATTTATGCTAGCTAGAAGTCATTGATTTGGGATCTAGGCGATCACTAATGCAGAGATTTTTGTTTCTGAGTTAATGTTCAGCTCACTGATTATGCTTTTTTCCGTATCACTGTTTATTTGTTCTAAGGTTGACTGTATTCAGGAAGTTCCACGAGAGGAGACCCCACCACTGGCCAAATTTCAGTCAATAGGAGTACAGGTGGAGGACGGGTGGCAGTAAGTCCTCTTCCTGTCCTTGTAACAACGTGAGGAATTTAAATTATAGCCACACACACTGCTCTGACTACTCTTTCCCTTTGCAGGGTCTATGTAGATGTGAAAGCAATGTGAATGTTGTCGTTTTTGGTCTGTAAACCATCTTTGTGTGTCGTGTTGGTGATGTTGAAGCAGACTCCTGGCATGAGCATTTACTATTTTAAACTTGTTTCTTCTCACTGTATATTTGAGACCCATTTCTTGGTTGTTGCAGTGTAGTTTGCATTCTGTGCTCATGATGTTTTGAATACCAGGAAGTTCTGGGACAACTCATGCCTTCCTCCTGTATTTTCTCACTTTTGCATGCTGCATTTGGAGTTTTGTACATAGCAGCTGCTGCTCTGAGTCCTGACTGATATTTTACCAACATAACCAGAGGTCCTCTGTTTATTTGTACATTTCTTACAGAACATTGTCTTTCCTACATTTTTATTGATGTTGTACACACATTCGTACTAAATGACAATCCCTCAGCTGTGTCTGTTAGGCTCAACAATCACCGTTATATGATGTATCCTGTGCTTTTCCAGTCTTTTGCTGTTCTTATCCTCCCTTGACATTGACTAAAATTCTTCAGTCAAGCACTCATGATATTTCATTATCTGACTGAATCCCCATTTGCAAACATTTCCTAAGTAATAACAGGAAATGGAAATAATGTTCAGTCGGACAACATTCATTTTCAACATGTTCATCCATTTGCAATATGAAAACAAGAAGCTGGACTTCCAGTGATAACAGATCAATTGATGCAAGTCCGATGCCGTGCACTATCATCATATATACAAAGCCCAGCCTCTGATTGATCCTGTTTATTTATACATATATTGACCAGCAGAAGTGACTCTGTATGGAAAACCGAGTAGCGCTTCTTTGTTCCAGTAATGGAAACATTATTCTTGAATCATTTATTGTTTTTTGTCCACTGTTGTGCACATAAAATGTTTGGCAAAGACTGAAATAGTTGTTGTAATGAAGCATTGTAACGTTGAATCTTGCCCTGTGTGTTTCAGGCAGAGTCGCTCCAGTAGCATGGCCTCAAAACAAGAAACAGACTCAGACACACAAGACATCTCCATCATCTCCCATGTTATTAATACCAAATCCACTGAGAAGAAAGTCATGGTCAACAGTGCCAGCCAATCCATGAGCTCCCCTCCCGGACAAGACTCTTTAGACAACGGAGACACCACTGGCGACACCTCTTCACCTCCACCGCCCAGGCAGATCCTCAACCGCTCCACCACACGAAGTAGCTCTTCCTCCTTCTCAGAAAGTCTGGACCCGGCGCTGGACCCCTCGTCTCTACCACCTCCAGACCCCTGGCTGGAGAGCGGGAATGGCAGTAACAGCAGTGTACCCCAGAGCGGAGGAGGGGGTACACTGTGTCGGAGAGACGGCCACTGGTTCCTGAAACTGCTGCAGGCAGAGACGGGACGCATGGAAGGCTGGTGCCAGCAGATGGAGCAGGAGACCAAAGACAACCAGCTCTCAGAGGAGGGTAAGGCTGGCAGGGTAAACTGCTTCCATGCCAGCTGGAGGAGCTTGCAAGTTGAAATGGGAGCAGACTCTACTAAAAAAAAGGTTGCAAACTGGAAGTTGTTACATTTGAAAGGTGTACTCTTGGGTTAGCAAAATGAATGTCCACCACCTAAATTAAGATAAGTTATTTGGCCCAGAAATGGCAGAATAATGGCAAATGTACAGTATGACTGCACAATTAATTGTAAAATCTAAATATTAATTCAGAGCTCTGTGTAATCTCATTTCTAAATGCCAATGATTCAGGGACACCTGCTTTAAAAATACAAACACTCCTATCCTTTCCCTCAGCAACTGACAATGCACTGTTACACCACAATATTCAGAGCAGCAGAAACAGAAATAAACCCAGTGAGAGCGAGTGAGTGACAGTGGCTAGTGACAGTGTGAGGCCAGAAGGTGTATTAGGACAAATAAAAACAGCAAAATGAATCCAGAAGTCTGATGATGATGAGAACTGGCCTACTGTGCTTGTGCTGAAAAAAGATTAGCTAGTTCATGCTATCATTTTTTCTTTTTCCCAGGTATTTTGCAACTTATAATATTGCAACAGTGGCAATAACTTTTCCATGGTGGGCTGAAGCAACAGAATACAAACACCGCAGACATAAAGTTGGTGTCTTGGTCATAGCTCAGTTATCTCTTGTCTGCCTGCTGACACTGTCAGAGGGTTTTAACTCATCTTAACACTGGATGTTTATGCTTTAGCTGTGTCCATTCTCCCAACTAGCATGCACTTCCCTGCAGGTAGAGCTAACCTGACACCAGAGCGGTGAGAATCCACATGAGTCACACTGCCCTCCATTTTCATCAAGTATCCAACTTCACAGTTAGTTTTATGGTTTGGTCATTTCAAGACCAGATTCGATTGCGAAGTTTACAGCCTGCCACACTGTTGGTCCTGCGGTGTAAGTACTTGTCGACTGGCATTCTGTGGGTGGAATCAGGTTCTTCCCGACTGATGCATTGAATATTGGACATTAAGGGCGCAGCCACAGAACCTTACGCAGTTTATCACCATACCTGTCAAGCTCCCGACAGGCACAAAAAAAATTACAGACGTGATCACCTACCACTTAGCCAAAGATATAGTCTGTTTTATATCGGACACCATTATATTTTCTGTTCCTCTTTCTCATGTATCGGGTAAATAAAATAGCAAAAAAAATATAGAAAAAAATTGTGAAAGAGAATCGTTATCTCAGTTCTAAGCAAAAAGATCATGATCCTCATTTTTTTTCCAGAATCACGTAGCCCTAATGTACAGTCAAAGCACTGCTGAAGTCAAACATGTGGAGGCCCTCTCAGTGAACTTGGCATCTTGAGCCTCTCACCAGAGGTCTGATGCTGTCTGACCTCAGCACGTGGCTCAGAGCTCCCTTATATAGGGTGTTTTGCCTCAGGCCCTACAATCTCGATCAGACGTACACAGCATGGAGGGGATGAGGCGGTAATACCTGGGGTTACCACACACAAGCAGGCCTGTAATCCCCAGAATTACACAAATCTACTCTGGAACTGATTAAACCTCCAGATTAGATTAGTGCTCCAACATCAGCCTGACTAGGCAGCAGTGAACACACACACAAATACACACCATACACACAAACAAACAAACAGTGGGCAGGCTTTGGATGCTCAGTTTTTATCAGAGATGCTGGATCAATGTATGAACAAGTCCAGAGAGAGGCCATGTTTTTTTTCATTTTTTCTAAAATGAATGTGCACATGTGTGACCCTTTTTACTGTAAAGTAGTTAGCGTTTTCTGTTAAATCTGATGCAAATCTGTGGTCCAGAGCTGGGTCTCACCACACTATAATCACATTGCCATAACTTTGCAATCCAGTGATCAGATAGGAGTCCCAATTTTGTCATGGGCAGATGTTTGTCCCAGTTTTGACATAGCAACAGACTAGCATGGTGAGCACTGACTGACAGAAGGCTGGAGTATCTATATGAGCTTATATGCCTTTAAAGAGGATAACATTGTCCAATACACTGTAATCCTCTTCATGCCACCCTGTGGAGTTGGTTGGACAATGCATTGCAAGGTACATCTACTGTATATGTCTAGGTTCCTTCAGTGAGCATCTGGTTTGCATTCTGTATAAGCCAGGAGCACTTGGTGTAGTTGTTGTACCTTTGATAAAGCATGTCTTGGTGTGTACCACCATGTTTCTGAAGTTAAAGATGAAAAGGCTGGGTTTGTGTGTCATCCACAGCTAGAATAACAGAATGTATCTGAGATAAACTATCTGTGACAATCTTTTCATTTTTCTGTTTTATGTATTCTGTCTTCAGTGCTGGGAAAGGTTCGCAGTGCAGTAGGAAGTGCCCAGCTCCTTATGTCCCAGAAGTTCCAGCAGTTCCGGGGACTGTGTGAACAAAATTTGGTGTGTATATTGCCTATTGCCTTTCTGTGACTCTTCCGCTATGCAGGTCCACACAGGCATGAAACTGAAACTTGAATCTGCAGTCACATACCCATTTTTTTTTTTAAACCAAACCCAATATTATATTTTATTCTCGCCAAGATATTCTTTCCTTGGTACACATGAAGAATTTCACACAAATGAAAACTGACTAATCTGCCATGATACACAACATATTGGGCCTACACAGATTAAGAAACGGTGGCCCACCAGCACAAAATACAGGGAGCTTATAATAAGCCAATAAGCCATTCCTCTCAGGTGACGTGTTTTGCTGGATATGGCATTATGTAAATTACAGCCAGTTGCCAGTTGGTGTAATATTCAACAAACAATCTAAATATATTTTAATACAGGCAGAACAGTTACTGTGATGTTTAAGCATAAAGTACAAGGTTGTAATGTTCTTAAGAAGCTTTCATTGTGGGAAGAGAGAAATTTCCAAATAGATTGTGTTCGAAAGTAACTGAACTCCACTCCAATCCAGACTTGAATACTGATTGATACTTTGTTGAGACCTATCAGGATGAGACACACAGGACAGATCAGAAGAGACCTCTGAAAACACAATCACACAGGCCACATCAACTGTCTTTCAACCACTGTTAAATGCTGTCATTATTACCGTGCTGTTTAGCCAACAGAGGTTGGAGTGTAACAAAATGATTTTGCCTAATTAGTTAAGGAAATCAACAATGAATGCTTCATATTCACTGATGTAACTGCACCATATCCTGTTTCCCAACTGATTTAAGCATCTTATCAGCTTCAGTGAGTAATTTCTTTCTATGCTTTGTAATGACTAAACATTTTGTATTAATATTTTAAACATAATGCAAATTGCTTAACTCTCCAGAAAATCTGCTTAGCATATCTTCAGCTGTACATCCACTCAGTTGAGAATGTGATCCTAGGCAATATTTGCTCTCCTGTTCCCTGATCTTCACCAGTCAATTAGCATGCTAAAACATTACACACATGCGGTTTACAAGAATGTCTGGACATAGATCACAGCAGTGAGTGCAGCTGCTTAAATATGAAGAACAGAGTGGAGCCTGCACAAACAAATGCCCGTCTGCCTGGAGCATTACACACAGTAGCTGTGTCAGAGGAAAAGATGTCAGAGCAGGATTTACTTTATATCTGTCTGGCAATCTGTGCAGGCTTTGCAAATACAACAAACATAGAGACAGCTGTTAGTAAACATTTTAAAGGATCATGTCATGTTATTTATAATGTCAACTCAAGTGCAGATCCTGAATGATTGTGTTCTTTTTTTCTGTCAAAAATGTGTTCTTCTGGCTCTGTATACTGGCTTATTCAACTTGGCAGTGATGGAGCATTTATACTGTATCATATGTTTGACAAAATAATTGTGCTGTAACACGGCTCCCTCTAGTGGTGAATGTGAAAAGAGCCACATAGAACAAGGAAAATAAAAGGGGAACAGGGCAAACACGAGCTCTGGGGACAGGATTCCTGATATTTGGCTTATTATTTTTGATCACCCTGCAGTTAAGTTACAATGAGGTAAAAACCAGTGCACATTTAAAACAGAAAATCCTATTGTCAGCACTGGTTACACAGTCTAGTCAAGCAGCCAGGAGCCTGTGCAGGTAGTCACTTGTGGCCTAATTTTAGCCTCTCTCCCTACAATGGCTCCAGCCAAGGTGAAACAGCAATACAGCTTTCTCTTCACATTTGCCTCAGCTCATGTAGCTACATTAACAAAACAGATGTGAAGAGAAGAAATTACACCATTTTCAAACCAGAACCTCCAAAAACTCTGTGTGATGGTGTGAACCCACAACAACTGACCCAGATACTCCACCTACTGCCCTGACTTCTCACATTACTGACACATCTAGGACAAAGTATTTTTAAGGATTAGTCTAGTTTCAACTTGCCAAATAAAGTTTAGTCAGCTTATATATATTAGGTGATTTATTTTTCAGATTTGTTTGTGTGGTGCACCTGATCCGTCTCTGGTGCTAACTAGAATGGATGTGCTGAAAGTAGGCTCATGCTTTTGCCATTTTAAGGCCAAAGACCCATTTAAAGGCTGATTTTTCAGAAACCATAGCCCAGTTTGCAGAGTTCTGAATGTTCTTTTCACACCAGGACAGTACATACACTGGATACACTGGAAGACAAACAAGAATAACAAGAAGTGAGACAGTGAGGCTGTGTAGCAGTGGGATGGGCAAAAAAGACAACATACGTAATCCCAACAAATAGAAATAGTAGTACAAACAGCCTTCTGTACTTTTCTATTTAAATGTCAATGACAAGACTGTAGATTGTACCCTATGCTGACATGCACTGTGTCCTCACTCCTCATTGTTCACACATTGTTCATCCATTTTCAGTCATTTTCATCCCTCTCTCTTTCCTTTGGGCAGAATGTGAATGCCAATCCGCGACCCACAGCCCAGGATCTGGCTGGTTTCTGGGACCTGCTGCAGCTCTCCATCGAGGACATCAGCCTCAAGTTCGACGAGCTCTACCATCTCAAGTCCAATGACTGGCAGCCTGTGCCGTCTGCGGCTGCCCAGTCGCCCCCTGAGCGGAAGGTACTTCCCACCCCTGCTGCCCAGTGCCCTGGCTGGGGTAGGAAAGCCGCCGTAACCGGCCTCTCTCCTCCCACCACCACCACCACCATTGCTCCCACTCTTTTTTACTTCCCCCTTGATCCCCCCCACCCCCCACCCCCTTGTCCCTACGGGGGGGTTGAACTCTAACAGGGCCTCCCTGTCCAACACAAAGGGACATGAGAGATCCCTTTAGGCATGCATGGAAATATTCATCTCAAAGAGGGCTGTCGTTGGTGTGTTTCTAAGTGTAAGGCCCTGCTTTGAGCATGCATGTGTCACTTAATGATGTGTGTGTTGCAGTGGAGCATGGCTAAGATGCACTGGCTCATGTGACAGAATGCAGTCTTGCTTTTGCTCTCGTTGTGCTCTTGTGTTTAAATGTATGTGCTTGTGTTTATGTGTTGTTGGTTACCATTTGTTGCTCTCTGTGTAAATATTGGTGTTTGTGTTTGTGTTGTGTGTGTGTGTGTGTGTGTGTGTGTGTGTGTCTGTGTCTGTGTCTGTGTCTGTCTGTCTGTCTGTCTGTCTCTTTATGGATCTTTTAATGGTGCAGGTGAACGGCTTTTGCTTTTTGTTGCTTTGCAATGCAAATCCATTGATTGTGTCTTGTGATCCTTTCACTGTGCTTTTAGTTTGATCCAGTGTGGTCATCATTTCATGTTACCATTTCATGTCTTTGAAAATTGTCATTCAAATGACTGTTTTTCCTCAATGTTTGCCTGTCTTTACCAGTTGTCTATTCTGTCTGTGTTTTTGTTCGTCTTTACAAAAGCTTTAACAAAAACAAATCAGCGTTGGCATAATGTCTTTGTCCTGTCTGCCAAACCTGCCTAAACAAATAGAACCCGTTGAGGACAGTTTTCTTATTACCCTCTCTCATTGTCTTATGTCTGTCTTTTGTCCTCTCTCCTCCTCCTTTGCACAATATTTTCTCCCTCTGCCTTCCTCTGTCTGTCACGTGTCATCGCTCCGAAACTACAGGACGAGGAGAAGGTGGCCCCTCCAGCGTCAAAGAAGCCCGGTAAAGGACGACCAGCGCTGGGCCGCGAGAAGAGCGCTGACTCTTCATCCACCTCTTCTTCGGCCTCGGCAGAGAAGCAGAGACAGGAGGCCCGCAAGCGTCTGCTGGCTGCTAAGAAGGCTGCCTCGTTTCGCCAGAACTCCGCCACAGAGAGCGCAGACAGCATTGAAATCTACGTCCCAGAGGCCCAGACTCGCCTCTGAGAGAGACAGTGACAAAGAAGGACGTAGGGGTCGGATCAAAGGGTAGATAAGTGTCACTGAAATACCTGGAAAAAGTAGAGGAGGACTTTCGCAATGCAAATGGGCTACTCGGAATGCAGATGGATGGAGGTGGGAGGAGGAGAGCTCAAAGGGGGTGGGGGTGTCAATTTGGGCATTTTTTGACACATTCATACAGTTATAGGCTGGTCCTGGTGGCATCAAACACTTAATTAACAAAACAGAGAAAGAGACACTGAACTCATGGACTTGACAGACTATGAAGCAGGAGACTCGTCATTTGAGGCTGCTACTGAAAACCTCAGCTGATGAACTTTGTCATTTCTTGTTACTACTCTTGATATCATAAATTGTTAATGAAGGTATTGTTATTATGACGATTATATCCTAAAGAATCTATATGAAGACTGTTTTAAACGTTCCTCTATCTTGGCTATAAGATGTATTAAGTGGACAGAAGACGAGCATTAACGCCCTTCTGTCTCCCATCGTCCTCCTCTCTTCCCAGATCCTTGGCCATCTTGTAGCTTTGCACAACACCGCCTTGTGGCCATCACTCACACTGCGCACACTACATCCACTGCACTCACACTCTACTCACACCTATGTATGTCTTCCTTGTATTTATTTGTTTACTTTATTCATCCTTTGTTTTGTACAAAAAAAATCCACTTAGATCAGGTTATTATGAATATTTTTGGTATGATGAAATTGAAAGTCAGGTTTGAAGGGGTATTTCTATAGTTCCCTAGCAATTAACTCGTGTGTGTGTGTGTTCTTCAAAATGTTTTTATGTCAAAAAGATCTTAAACACTGGTGAGAATCTTTAAAGTTTAGTTTCTTAATGGTTTTGAATGAAAGCACGTCCCTGTATTAACAATGACCGAGCGTGAGAATCTCAGTTTGAGTCAAAATGACAGTGGCCACAATATTACTGAATATAATTTTCTTTCTAGGTAACACAACCTTTTTAGTTTGTTTTGCTTCTCTCTGTTCCATTAACTTCATGTTTGTGCTGTAACTGCATATACGTGAATATTTCAGTCTGTTTGAGGCTTCTTTAAGTGCTTTTATTAACCTCAGTTAGCATGCAGCTCATGCATCTCAGATGAATCTAGGGCTTTTATTGAAGTAATGCAGCAGGATGCAGGATAATACTGTTTGTGAGGACACACATTAATACATGTGTCTTGCTGTTATTTTTATACTATGTTTCCAAAAGCATTTATGATTTATTTTGCTTCCATCACTCAACAAAATCAATCTTAGTTTTTTGTTACCATTAGCGTTTTTCCCGCCATTGAACATAGTCCAAAGTATCTGCACTTTTTTTATTCAAAGAAAAAGTATTTAATTAAAGCATTACATACATTAGTCATTGTGTATTCATCATTTATTAAATGCTGCTTGCTTTCTTTTTTCATGGAAGACTGCATAAGCCAAAGATGAATTCACAGTTTCACATTCATCCCATGTATTTCATTCAGCAGGGAACTCAACGGTAACTGCTTACTGTGAAAATAGATGGAGTGGACTGTTGCCACAGCACCACATGTATTACAGGTTCAATGTTTAGATATGCACGTGCCCAGAAGCTTGACCAGCTCTGTAACAATAATGAGTTATTGCTTTGAAGCGTTCAAGGCTGGTGGGAGCTGAAAAGTTCAGAGATGTGACATTTTTAAATGGAACATGAGCACTGAGCAGAGTTCGTGTACTACTCTTAAAGCAGGCATCTGTTTACATTGCTGTCCCCTCCTCTGCTTGGAAACTTGTCTCTTTTTGAACCATTCCCTTCTGACCTCTAGAGGGCAACAGTGGTTAATTTCAATTTGAGGTAACAAGATATTGTTTTGTATCTGTACATTGAAAAGGCCTGCCCTGTTTTCCATTAAGGAGTCGGACTGCGTGGATGTCACATATTAACAGAATCAGGAGGTCTGATAGGAAGCCATAGGATTTCACACTAGTAGTACACGTCCAACCATAAAGACAGCCCCAACAAGCCTTAGATCAACTACAGGTCTTCCCTGTCTTAACTCACATTTGATTTCTTCCAAATAGACTAAGTAAGTGGTAAATATTAGTAAACAAATCCAAACCTCCCCCTCCTAATTAGTTATGTTAAACTGCTGCAGTGTCACTCCATTGCTTTGACTGTTGTGATTCCTCTTTCTCACCCACTGTGACTCAAAAATGCAGCCTGGGGCTTTTGAATTGGAAAAGCCCAATGACCACCATTCTTTCTCTATCTTGGCAAAGAGCTTTCTCTTGATGGCAGGTCTTTGTTTGCCTGTTGTGTTTGCCTGCTGGAGATGACTCTCAGCGAGGAAAACGGCTCAGGGGTGTCAATAGCCTGTTCCCTGGTTGCTGTCAATGCCCCCCACCCCCTGCTCCCATTTGACTGGGGTGGGTAGCATCGTTAGCACCTGAAGGCCTTTTGTGTGACTCAGTCGTTGGCTTGATTTGATTTCTGACTGCCAGGAAAAAGGTTGTGTGTATCTGACAAGTTGTTTTCCCAAAATAAGCAAAGTGGAGGCTGTCTCTTTTATGTGTGAACAGGCTTATTGTCAGCATATTTCATTGACTACTTTCATTTTAATTTCTTCTGTATATGCACCTGCTCCCATGTTTAAGAATATACTTAATGCACTGCACAATTTCAAATCATATCATTTTCAATTTTTTTTCTCCATTGACTGCAGATTGTTTTTCAGGCCTTTCAACTTTCCTCTCTCAAAACCCAAGGTCTGTGCCTGTTTGGAGCGCAGATCAGACACAATTTGGCATCTAGGGAAGGAGGGCAGGAACACAGGGAAAGCTGTTCTATGACCTAACCATCACAAAATGAAAACAATTGCTGGAATTTGGGAGTGTAAAATGCCAAGACATGTCAGTGACATATTTAAAGAGAAAAAAAGAGAGAGGCTGATTTCATACATTTTAACAAGGCTTCTCTCCAATACACACACATATCGCTGGGACACACCTAGGTCTATTTCCTGGGTAGGGTTATCAATGATCCAAACTGCTGCACTGTGGGGGTTGGGGATTTTGCTGTAAAGCCATTGATTTGGGGGTGATAATGATCTCCCATTGGTTTGATGGACTTGGCCTTTTAAAGTCAAAACTGTCATATTAAAAGCATTTGCTTAAGCAGTGGTCTGTTTTGGTAAAGTGTAATTTTGAGAAGTCAACCAGTCTTTTCAACACTAGTTCTCAGCTCTACTCTTCAATGTGCCTCCTCCTTCAGCCATAGAAAACAGTAGTTAAGTTGATGGATTATGTTACCGTCTATAAACGTGAAAGAAAGCAATACTCTAAAAGTTAAACAAGAAGTGGAAAATGTCATTTACAGCATGGCTGTGCCATCTCTTCTGTTACACCAGTGTACCTTTATTTGTTCCTCTAAAAATAGGTTTGACATCACTTTACACATTGTATAAACTTAAGCAAACCATAAAGATTGGTTTATGTATTTTGCCACTTTTTCTATATTCCAGGACAGAGAAAAAGTCACTTCAGTATAGTCTACAGGAGACAGACAAAGAAGTTAATCCCAGGAAGAGAGTTTACCTCAGCTGGGATACCAGTGAATCCACTCCCATACAGTAGTCCAAAGGCCTGCTTGCAAAGAAAAAAAAAACAAGCTCATTAGCATCTCTGCTTTGTTTCCACTGAGTCGGACATAAAACTGGGAAACAGGTGAGGGGCACAACGTATGCTCTTACCACAAGAGATATGATGTAGCAAAAAGCATCTGTAAAAATACTAGAACAAATATTTTATGAAGCAAGCACATATTTTAAAGAGTAGGATCTGTTCAGTATAATATTCTATAGGCTGTGTGTATGTCAGGGTTTGTGATGGGGGGGTGGTTAGTATAAAAGAGTCCTACTGTTTGAGACAAAGTTGAGTGCGCAGGTGTGTTGTTCATAAAATGAGATTTACCTAGATTCTTGTCACTATACTCTGGTAACGTTTAAAATATATGTGCAATACTGAGTAAAAGGGTTCTTTGATATTAAGATGAAACTATTAATCTTGCATTTCTCCCCCTCCTGTGCTTCTTAAAGTTGTCTTCTGTAAATAAGAACAAAACCAGACTGAAAAATCTTCATCTTTTACAATGCTCTAGATCTATTTATACTATTTCAAGGTTGTTCAAATGTATAATGGAGAGACGTAATGTTCAATAAAATGCACACAGTACTTTCTCAAACAAGTTCATCATGGCTGTATTTGCTTACTGTTGTGTACAAGATGTTTGCTAACTATGAAGGAGAAGGTGCTTTTGTTCTTGCATTTTAAGAGACACTGCTGCATATTGTTTGTTGTTGTTTTTTAAAATCTGCAAGATTTACATTTTAACTGCAAATCTGTGTTAGTCACATGCACATGTTTTGCTTTTATTCCTTCTTCCCCTCTCCAGCCACAGTGACAGAGGGTAGCTATGTATGGACAATACATTTAAATGGTCACAACAGGTAGACTACACTTAAATTGTGGTGTCTTCCAGTAGCTTCATTTTTAAATCTCGACTCCCGCTCATTTGGCCTGGGGAATCTCCCTGAGACTTTGAGGATTCAAAGCATCCCACTTTTTTCATACTGGTATCACAAGCCTAGAGACAATCAATCTGTAGAATCAGTGTTTAAATATCACTACAGAAACGAGTGAGTCCAAATATGGCAAATCATGTTATTAACGAGTCACCAGTCGACGCTTTCGACGTTTATGATTTATGTAACAAGAAGATTTTGCTCAGTGTTACGTAAAGCCTTTCCATTCCGTATGTAGCTGTTTCCCGCACACAGCAATAAACCTGACCACTGTGGCTACAAAGACTACCGCGCTGCTACATATAAACACACTCGTGTCGCTGTAACCGTGGGGTTTTAACCGTATCGAGAAAATAACAATGTTTCAATGACTGCACTATATTTTGAATGAAATGGTTCCCCCGTCAGTCACAATGAGACGGAGCCCGTCTCTGCTGTCGAGCGGAGCGCAGTGATTGGCCGACGGCCGCCGAGGAGGCGTAATAGAGAGCCGCAATTGGCCGACAGCTGTTGATGAGGCGGGATCATTTCAGCTGCGACTGTCAAGATTGGCAAAGAGCTGGCGCTGCTGCGTGCAGGTAAAAAAAGGAACAAGCGACACAAAACAGAAAACATTTAATCTGGCAGAAAGCTAGGAGGAGTGCAATGGAAACGGACTGTCCGGTAAAGCCTTTTCGCGCAGCAGAAGAACCCCAAAAGCGAGGTATTTAAGTCGGTGGAAAAAGCGCAACACCTTCGGCGTCTTGGAAGAAAGTGCCGTTGTGTCAACCATCGTTTGGCTCCCGGGCACGCTTTGTACAGAGCAACTTGGACAGCTGCGTGTTTTCAAGCAAGCCATCAACAAAGAATGAAAGCATTCAAACGAGGTGAGCGGCACTCACGTCGTGTTTTTTAATCACCGCCATGCACGTTTATCACCAACAAAGTGGTCTGCTTGTGAGCCCGCTCTATCTTCGCTGTTGGTTTTGCCTGGTATGCGGGCTTTTTGTCGCGAGCAAATGCAGCGTGTGTTTGTGTTTAAATTTGGAGGGACAGCTAGCCAGCTAGTTATCTCTGGAGGCAGGCATGGTGTCCATCTGGCGGAGCGACATGCGGGAGGCTGTGCGTTCCTGCCTGCCTCCTTTGTGCGCTCCAGATGGCTAATTCACCGAGTAGCTCCTCGGTTTGTGCTGGTTTGAATGTAACGTTTTGGCTTCAGTCGAGTGGCTTTTGAGTGCGTTTAATTTCACGTAGAGAATGACGTTATCACTTGGACAAAGCGAGCTGGTCTGAAAAGTTGGTGTTTGATATGCAGTGGGCTGGTGTTACTAACGGTCATATTCAAAATCTGACCCCTGAGTGAGAGTAGTGTTAACTTTAGCTCACTGTTGAGCTTTAAAACTTTACTCCTAGCACCTTTTTGCCTTTTTTTTCTAATTAAAAAAAGAATATACTAAATACCGGAACCAAATGAACATGGCACAGATTTAGCAGCTTGAATCTTGATAGAAGAGACATTTTGTAAACAAAAAGTTGGCCACTTTGACAGCCTCTGCGATGTTACATGTGGCTGTTATACTGCACTGAACTAACATCTGTCTAAAATCTGCCTTGGCTGTTTTATCGGGTAAATCAGTCCCTCGCTGAATGAATGCAGATACTTTGACAAATATATGTGAATCCAATGAGCCAGTGGAGTTGAGAGGGAATGCAGCTTTGTTGTGGCCCACATCATTTTTCTTCCAGAGATCCTTACACAGAGAAGTGAGGATAACCTGAGCGTGTCTGTCAGGCTGTTTCATAATAAATGGGAGATTTTGTGGATTCACGCATGTATATCCACATCCAGACAGGCCTAATTGGACTTAAGTCAATGGCTTTAACCCAGAATTTGTTGAAACTTTTAACACCACTCTCTGAAGAGCTGAAGAGTGATTATTAAAAGGAACATTTTAGGTACATGTTTGAAAAATCACAAAGCAAAGTGATTTTTGGACAAGAACTGTTGACAAATGAAAGCTTCAGTCAGTCTTTTTGGGTTTTTTTCTCAGTTTGATTATTATTATTATTATCGATTATTAATTTGAACAACAATTTTGTCAAATGATAAATCACGACAAACATCATGATAAAGTCCCACTAATGACTGGGAAAACAAAAATACCCAGTCCCAGTCTAACATAATAAATTTAGGAGCTGGTGGAATTTAGCCCCATTTAGGAATTGAGAGGGGTGGGTGCACTGAATTAAAAAATTAGCATTTGTATGTTTTTAGTTTTCTTTCCCCCCATTTTTCTAACTTGGTCTTGTACATCCCTCATTGTAGAGGAATGTAGATTTGTCAACTGCTCTAGCAGTCTTGAGCCGAACTGGCATGAGGTGAAAACGGCCTCCTTTGCATGGTCAATAGATTCCTGGGCCAGTGGCTACTGTGATGTTGATATGCACACAATCTCCTTTGTGAAGACAGGCGCTGCCCTGGGGGTCAGGTTTCACCCAGCCCCACAGAAAGACATTTACTGCATTCTGTGGCCCACCCCTGGGATCAGGCATGCTCCATTTTGAGGGGAGATTCCCTCCAGTGGCCAACCACGTATAGGAAAGAAACATACAACAAAGTTCAGACCACAAAGCCACTGTTTAAAGATGTTCAGCCCACAAAGCATTCACGTATATCTCACTTTAAACTGGTTTGGAAGTGGAGGTACAAAGTAACTGATGAGGTTTGAGCACTTGTTTATAAGAGCTAGATCACTTGATACAAATTATTTATTTCTCCCACTAGTACATCCTCACATGGCTCCTACTATTGTGAAATATTTTAGATTTATATATTTTAGATTTATTTGTGCATGGAAGTGGGTCGCGCCAATCTTTTTCTGTAGAAGCTCAGGTAAGCATATAGCCAGTCATAAACAGTTATCTTCTCTCATCTCCGCACTTATCATACGGCAGAATAATAATAAAACACACTTCATATCAAATGACCAAAACATTTGATGTAAACAGGTTTTTAAAAGGCACGGTCAAAGCCGTAGCAGTGAGTGTGACTGACACCTCTCCCTCCTCTCCTTCAGCTCTGGAAGAGGAGCACCGCCCGGAGCAGGAGCACTCTTCGGCTGTGTCGGACAGCGATGACGGCTCTCCGCTTGACCTGTCAGGAAGAGGGCTCTTTGGGAAGCGCCGTCGCCGCGGCAACCTGCCCAAGGAGGCGGTGCAGATTCTGCGGAGCTGGCTGTACGAGCACCGCTTCAACGCCTACCCGTCAGAGCAGGAGAAACTCAGTCTGTCAGGCCAGACAAACCTCTCTGTGCTGCAGGTGAGCAGCTGGTTTTCATTAATTTATTTATTTATGTTTTTCCAGAAGTGCTCGGTACTTGCAGGAAATGATGCTTGTGGTATATGCTGTTTCTGCATTCTGGTGAAAGGTTGATTTATTTATTTTAGTTCTCAACTAATGATTCTACATAATAAACGCTCATTTTTTATAGTGGATAATGCCCATAAACACTTTTTTTCCCACAAGTTTGACTGCACTTAGAAGCTTTGTCACTGGTTTGTTGATCCACAAGTGAAGGCAAAAGATTAATCAGATGTTATCACCACACTGTACTGTTCAGAAGGGCATTTATTCCGGCCTTCCCTTTTCACTTCATTGCATCAGTAGTAGACATTTCCTCTTTCCCTCTCAACACACAGGCCTGCACAAACAGGCAGGCTGCATTAGATAAGGCATTGCAGATCAGCATGAGGCAGCAGCAGAGTTTCTTGTTATGTAGTCAGTTCACTGGAATGCCTTTGGCTGCCTTCTCTGTGGCTCAGCATATTTGAGCTCAGCCCTTCATTATTGCCAGCTTTCTGAGGGCTCTCATCTCTGTCTGTCTCACTCTCTTTCTTCCTTGTGTGGGAGGCTGTACCACTAGAGGGGGTGCGTAAGGCCTCATGCACAAATGTAGATGAAGAAAAGTGTGTAGGTGATTATTAAAATCACGGGCATCGGATCATTTTTAGTCCTTGAACGTGTTGCAGGGGTTGAGTTTTGGATCCGGCTAATTGACGGCTTCTGAGGCTGTCAGGTCAGAAATGAAACTTTAATCAAATTCTACAGTTATTTTTAAGGGTAGCCCTGAGAGGAAGATGGGAAAGTGCATCTTAAGTGTTGTGACTTTTTCTTTTAAATTATTTTTTTAAGTGAAACATTCATAACTAGTTATTATCAGTTCTTTTCATGCCAGAAATTCACCCTCTTTTACCAGATATGTAACTGGTTCATCAATGCACGTCGGCGCCTCCTCCCTGACCTCCTTCGTAAAGATGGAAAAGACCCCACCAAGTTCACCATCTCCCGCAAGGTTGGTGGTAAAAGTGAAGGCCACTCGTCTAACGGAGGGGGAGCCAGTTCTCCAGAGAGAAACTCTTCCCCCGGCTCGTCTCAGCAGCGCCCATCTGTGATCCGCTCTGCCCCCACGTTGGACCTCAGTCTTCTTGGGAACACAGCGACAGCTATTCTGACAGGGGCAGGCTACCCGGGCAAGGAGGGATCAGTCCAGGCGCTGATGAAGCTGGATACACAAACTTTGCTGAGGGAAGCAGAGGAACAAGGGGCTAATACAGCTTGCCTCACCAGCACAGCAATGGCACCTAGTCCCACCAGCGGCCTCTTCAACACGCCTCCCCCGACTCCTCCTGAACTCTTCCCCACCCAGGACTTCAGCGATTTGAGGCTCCTTGTCGATGCAGCACTGCAGAGGGCAGCAGAGCAGGAGAACCTGAAGAGACTGCAGGAGAGCCAGAACAAACCAACAGAGGCTGTAAAGACTGAACAAGAGGAGGCACAGTGCGGTGCTTACAGCAGTGACATGGGCCCGACACCGCCTCCAGAAGACGGTCAACAAGTCATGGATGCCTCCAGGGTGCAGAGTCTGATGGAGAAGGCTATGACAGTTCCAGTGTCAGCTTTAACTTCAGTGTCAGCTCCAGTGCCTCAGTCCTCTGCAGCCTCTGTACTAGTACCAGCTCCTGTCTTGATCACGGCCCCGAGGCTATCTCCTCTCCCGACAAATAACGTCATCTGGAGCCCCCTGGAGAAGGACACAGCCGGAGCCTCCAGCCCAAACCAGCCGCAGCTCATCCCAGCCCATCTGCCAACCTTAGTGCCACTGTCAGCTGCAGTTTTCGGACAGGCAAATTCTCAGAAACCAGCTGCTGCTCCAGTCGTCGCCCCAGCTTCATCATCAGCTCCAGCCTCAAGCTCAGCTTCAGCTCCACTGCCCGCCACATGTCCCATAAGTGCAGCAGCACCAGCTACAAGGCCAGTCTCTGTGCCATCACCAGCCCTCCTCCCAGCTACAAGTCCCACCTCTGTCACTGCTTCAAGCCAGGCTTCACCCCCAACTGTAGCGCTTGTTCCAGCCACTCCCTCTTCAGCCATTGCCTCCCTCACATCCCCCAGGGGAGTCCCGCTCTACCTGCCATTCCACAAATCCCCTTTAATCCCTGTCACAGTTCCGTGTCCATCACCTGTTTCGACCCCAGCATCGTCTCCAGCCCCCGTTCCCTCCCCAGTCTCCGCCTCTGGCCAAGCTTCAATCCCTGTCCCAGCTTCAGCCCCAACATCCTCCTCTACTCCAACCATCACGTCTCTTGCAGGCCTCGCCTCCCACCTCATTCCTCCTCCTCCTCTTCAGCCCTCCTCCCCAAGCAACACCAGCAGCATTAGTAGTATTAGTAGTAGTGGTGGTACCCAGAGGAATTCAGCAGTGGTGCCCAGTGTTTGGAGCATGGTCCATACTGACACCAGGCAACCCAGCTCTCTTCAAGTGGTAAAGGCACCCATCACCACAGTGTGGGGCCCACAGCATAGCCTGCACACGGTGAGTGAAACTGTTAACTAGGCGCTGGAACTTGGCACCTTTTTTATATATATATCTGAGGAGGAGAGAGGCCAGACATTCCCTTAGGCTGAACAACACTGTATATAGAAGAATGTATCGTTCATCATCAGTCCTTTTCAACATTAAAGCCTGTGCCTGCAGAATACACGGCAATGAATTAAGATTTGTAAACTGGGACAAAATGAAGTAACGGACGTGAGGTGTTTTAGAGACGTGCTGTTTCGAGCAACTTTTTATTGTTTAATATGCTGTTCTTGATGGACGCTGTTGCTCGTGGCGCCTTTTTTCAAAGTGAACGTTCTTCAGTGCAGAGTAAATGTATTGTGCAAAGTTTTTGATGCCAATTTCAAAACTCCTTTCCACGTTACAGTTTATGAATGGAGGATGAAAATATCCCACAATTGTACAAAATTTGAAACGGTGTAATTATCAGCACCAGCAGTTAGCCTCTTCAGTAGCAGTACTGGACTTTGAATGTACAAAAGGCACTGACATTAGTGGCTGGGCTGCCTATCATCCATTCCCCTCCAGCATAGAGAGGAGGACATTGGTGTTTTTTCTATGTACAACAACAATTTCATAGTCCTCTATAGTTGTGCAATTCAGATGGTTTTTTAAATACTCCACTACATTTTCCTGTTTTTCCCTTTTTTTCTTTTCTTTTTTTTGTGTGGTGGTGATGAGCAGAGGGGAAAATGATTGTAGTGCAGCGAGCCTGACTGAATGACTCGCCTCAATGTGTCTGTCTCCATCACACACACCACACCCCCTCCGCCCCCCTCTCCTCGTCTCCCTATCTTCCTGTCTTTTTATAGCTGAGGGGATTCATCGGCCCTCACGAACTTCAATCCCAACAGCTCACCACATGCACTCGAGCCCCACATCTTTCTTTCTTTGTCATTTCCAGTCTAAACACGCATTCAGACAAATGAGCAGTATTTTCTGTATTTGTTGGAAACATATCTGTTACGTGTGTGTGTGTGTGTGTGTGTGACCTTGCTCAGTTGTGTACAGTTTGCAGGGACTGTTGATGGGGGGGGTGAGTAGCGGATGAAGGAGAGAAGGTCACTTTGGATCTGTTACAGAAATCAATTTCAGTGGAGAGGGTGAGCAGCTTGGTGATCTAATGACATCAAGCTCTTACAGCTCCTGAAATGAAACATTACACTTGCTGTGAGACGCAGCACCTTTTATTTTTCCCCTCTTATTTGGAGGATATATAAATTACACTGATTTCCTTGTTGATTTGGGGCTGTAGGATTGGGTCACTGTATTTCAAACCAGAATGTCTCAATACTGGTAAAGCAAATGTAGCCGATGTACTGAAGTAGCTTATATGATTTGCTTATTGTTCCAGAATGGTACAACAGCATAAAAATGTACTTTTCTCCGTCATCAGTGCTTTCCACTTGTGTTTAAAAATGGGTTCTGTAGAGTTCGTAATCATTCATAAGCTGTAGTTTCTATGAAACTGTCTTAGCATAAACCACAATATATGGCTGACTGCCAACTGGACATCTATTAACAGTAGCAAATGTCGGGTTCCCATGTGAATAATACTGTAGCAGGATTATCATGATTACCAGTGTCACTGAGCCTTGGCTTGGTTCAGATGGTTTCATATTTGCATGTGCAAGAACTTAACAATGTTGGGTCAAAATACTGCTGAGCACTGACCCCAGCATTCCCAGCAAATCTCCATTCTCTTGTTCATGGCAGATATGGAAACTCGAATTCCTCCTCCTGTATTTTCTCCTCCGTTTTGTTTTGTTTGTCTTCTCACTGCCAGCTGTGTTCTGTACATGTCAGTGGAGTTCTTTGGGTTTTTTGGTTACAGGTACTCACTAGACTGATGTGCATTTATACCTCAATTTACACAAGTCATGTCAGGTTTGGGTCATATGAGTAATGTTGTTGATACTTATTACTCTAATACTTAGAATCATTACTTTTTTTTTATTCATACTACATCATGCCACTGTGACGACACCTTATCAGTTGTGATACTGGAAATGGCTGGCTAAAGATTAGGCAGGCCAGTTTTATATAGTAAGGTTTATACTGGGTTTTAGATGCAAAGCAATGTTCCGATCAGAGACGACAATGTATTGATGCATGTAAATATTTTCAAGGTCATGCTTTTTTTGTTTTTGTATGTATGGGCATGAACTTAATCTCAAACTGTGTAGTTTCTTTACAGCCAAATGCATTCAGAAATGTTTTTTCAAGTTCATGTTGTGAATCATGACTGACCGTTGGCAGTATGACTGGCTGCTGTGCCTTAAACCTACGACTGAGGGACGCTGTCCCTTTTTTTTATATATATATAAAAACTTCTCAATAGTCGTGCAATATATGCCTTAAACTTTAAATGTGTGTTTTGTATAAACATTTCAAAGAATAAAAGTTCAGTTTTTCATAAATGCTACTATTTTTCAGTCTTTTGTGGCATATAAAAGCTAAAGTTAATTTAGATTTGTTTTGAGAGAATAATCAAACAATAGATGATTCAGTTACCTTTTTACATTTCCCCATTGTGGGACTAATAAAGGATTATCTTATCTCTCTTATCTTACAACAGGCATTTCATGGAAGGGTGTCATAGTAGGGTGCATGGCTTAATACTTTAATACATTTTAATAAAACAGTTACCATTAATATTAGTAACACCTGTGCATTTTCAGTGTTTGAATCTGATGACAGTTGTTGGGTGGTTGATAACCACACATAGACCAGATGAATAGTTTTTGAATGTTAAACTCTAAATTAACATTATTTTTGTTTTTCCAAACTTTAACATGATTGTTGTTGAATGAATAGTTAATGTTATAGAAAAATGTCAACAAATTGAAACCAGGTTTTCAGGGATTTTAAAGATTGAAGCCAAGTAGAAAAACATTCATTTTGCTTATCAAGTACTCTCATGGCGAAATGTATCTGATGTTGAAAAATTGAAGTTTGAAAAGCTTGTTTTGCTAGACACAGAACATTTCATTTACTTGATGGACCTTGCTGATCTTATTGCAGGTTTTAGCCCATTTACCACAAATTGTGCACACATTACTCCGAAACATTTAGTTTTTATTGTTCTTTCAAATTCATAAAAAAAAAAAACAAGTGTTAATCCTTCATACAGGCCTATGGTTCAGTTCATGTCAGTGAAATATTGCAGGAAACTTGCTGTAATGAATATTTGTGTATTTATTTAGTTAGCATTTCTGAAAAATCCAAGGTGGGTGCATTTGGACTCTGGAGTTTAGGTGTTGAGCAGAAATGTGAAGTGCAGCGTACAGCTTTGTTGGACAAAGGGCTAAAACTTCTAAATGTACTGATTTTGTTTTAAACCAATGAATTAAATAGGATACACTTTGTTTGACAGGATATTTCAGAGCCCTGGCACAGACATACAATGATACAATGATGTGAAAACACTCCAAACACACACACTCTACACTCTTTGCGGTCAACGGCATTAATAAATTTACTTTATTTGCCTGAGGAGTTACAAAACTGAATTCCTTCAACAACACAGACATACCTGATCCTTCAACAAATACACACAACCAGCTGAAGGGAGGAAGATATGAGTTTAGACTAAAATTTCTAGTAACCATTTCATCAAGTGGAAGTACTCACCACTTTTGATTGTCGAAAAGCAATACAACATAAACATAATGACCAATTTCTTTCTCCATTTCCAACATACATGGACACAAATATTACAGAGAAGGAGACTTTGTTGCAGTGCCTGTGCAGGTGTGGTAGCTAATTGGCAGGAAGAGGTAAACATGGCTGGTACTGTAATGTAGCACTGAATTTGACAGTCCAAACACACACACCCCCCATACACACATACTGGTGTTAAATGCATCTGAACCATTCAACCAGGTTCTCTACAAAGGTCAGAACAACTGCAGTCAAAAAGTGGATGAAGCTGCAGGAGACTTGTAGCCATGAGATGCAGATACTGTGATACACCTCTCTTCATGAATATAAACCTTCAGTGATGATACAAACTGAAAAGTAGTGTATTGCAGAATATTTGAATCCCATGATTCTACCTTTGATAAACATGTAGATCTAAATAAATGCAACACAAGTTGCTTCTGTCCTTCTTTAATTGTTATAGAGTATTCCCTACATGGATTCCTATTCAGTTTCTCTCAAACCTACAAGGTCCACAAAGGTAGGAACTAGGGATTGATTTGTGGTGTGTTATGTGTGCGGGGGGGGGGGCCTGAGGCAGTTGTATCCTCCCTCTACTCATCATCCTTGTCTTTGGCGCCGTGTTTGAGGATGCGGGTGAACTCTGCGTAGTTGAAGTTGCCCTTCTTGTCTATGGGTGCCTCACGGAACAGCTCGTCCACCTCCTCATCTGTGAAGCGATCGCCCATGGTGGTCAGCAGCTCTCTCAGGTGGTCCTCGTGAATCACACCTATGGGTGCAAATAACCTCAGTGAAGTTGAAGATAAAAGTTGTCAAATGCTGGCAGCAGCCAGGATTGTATTGACTCACCAGATCCCTCCTCATCAAAGCAGGCAAAGGCGTTGCGGATGACATCCTCAGGGTCCGTTCCGTTGAGCCTCTCTCCAAACATGGTGAGGAACATGGTGAAGTTGATGGGTCCTGGTGCTTCGCTCATCATCCCCTCCAGGTATTCGTCAGAGGGGTTCTTACCTGAGGACAAACAACACTGCTACAGGTATCTACTTTTTCTTGGACCATGCAATACCAAATCTATCAAACCTTTCAAATAATTGCAGATCTACGCTTTGCAGACAGAAAAACTAAATATGACAAAAAGCTTTTTTTACCCAGAGAGGCCAGCATGTCGTGCAGATCCTCCTTGTCGATGAAACCGTCTCTGTTCTGGTCGATCATGTTGAACGCCTCTTTAAACTCCTGGATCTGAGACTGGTCAAACATGGCAAACACGTTGGAGGTGGCCCTCTGAGGGCGCTTCTTGGTGGTCTTTCCCTTGGCGCGTTTGCTCGACATGGTGGCGGCTGGATCTGGGCCTGTGCACATTTAAAAGGCATGATTCATAGGTTAGATCACATTGTGTGCTAACACTGAACCACCAAAGATAGCATGGCTTGTGTATATTCCCTGCTAACACAGCTTGACATGAAAACTAATGTCAGCATCCAAATTGAAAAGAGGAGTGTAATCTGATGTATATTTTGCATTACAGAGCTAAAAGCTGGAGCACTGCATCATTATAGCACTTTTTATATTTCCTCTTTCGTTTGCCCCAAGCAGGAGAATCTTCTCTCTCTCATTTCCCCTAGAGAGAGACTCACATTCCCCCTAAATGTCGGGTACAGTGATGGGTGTGAAAACGACATGTCTCCACAGTGCACACCGCAGCCAACTTCAGATCCTTCCAGAATTAGACCTGTCACTCATGTTCGGGTCTGTGAGGATTTATCATGTGCCTGTGTGTGTGTTTGATTGTGTTATACCCAGTGGGCAGCAGCAGCAGACAGGGGGACAGGCGAGAGGGAGCAGGTAATCGTGGCTGATGAGTCACATGCAAGTATGACATCATGCCCTGAGCGAGTGATGTGAATACTGTAGGTGGTACCGGCTTACAATTAGATCATTACTCAGGTGAACTGTCAACAAGGCTGCTCTCCTGTTTAACAGGTGTTTTTTTTGTTGTTTTGTTTTGTTTTTGTTTTTTTTTGGTAGTTTTGTGAGGCAGATGTATATGTACATGGTCTTTTTTGTCATAATTAGACCTCAGGGGAATATAATGTTTACACTGCAAGCAAAAATGCACTACCCTTATAGTCCTACATACTGGGAAGCTGAGATGAGTATGTCAAGGCAAGTCACTTCCTCTCATACATTAGCATTTTAAGACCATACCAACTGAAATTGACTCAAATAAGTGCAGACATTCATTTCAGTAAATTAAAAATGAAGAGTGTTAATCAACAGGGGGCTGAGTTAATTAAAAAGTGATGATCTGCTAGTATATCTTCTCATCAAGCATAGCTGCTCCAGGTACATTTGAAGACTTTTGAATAAATATTGAATATATGCTCTTACTTCCTCATTGCTTAAATCTGTCAATAAGCGACCAAAATTGCTATGTCACACAGTTCTGTGTCTGTGATAACACTCTGTATATTTACCACTTATTAAAGAAGTACACTGGTTTTCTTATGCTGAAATATATATATATATATATATATATATATATATATATATGCAATATATTTTTCTGTTTAGTAACAAAATTTGAGTACATCTCTGCATTATGGTGCCCAATTTTACAGCCTTTTTATTTCAAAGTACAGTACAAAAATGGCCACATAGAGATATCCTCCAACAATTTTATAAATAGCTCTTTGCTGTCCTATATTCACCAGATCTATGTCTCCCAGGGCTAGCGTCTGTGTGACACTGTCTGTCATCACATTTAATGGGACGGCGTAGTCCTGCATTTCAGCGTCTACTCTCTGTATGGTTCACAAAGGCCTCACAGAGTCGCTGGCGAGGGCAAAGTTAATGTGGGTTTGCCTATCTGCTTGGCCCTTTATCTCTCTGTGTCCAGCATAAAGTTTCTTCCTGTGATCTCTATACAAATGAAGCAGCATTCTACTTTTATGGTCAGTGCAAAGCAGTATAACCAGACTAGGTTCAGTCCAGAGTTTATGAATAATCCCAAAAATGCATGAATGTTTGGGTTCTCAGTATAAAGGTTACAGGAAGGGAATTCATGTACCATGTCTTAATTATTTGGGTGTCAAATGAGGCATGTCACTAACTCACTACTTTCAGCAACTACCACACACACACACACAATTTTCCAGCAGTGTTTTCTCTCCTTCCTTTCCCTCACTACAGACACATGTTGGATCTGTCTTTCCTTGCATTCGACTACTGTTTGGCTGCCTCCGTCCCTTAATGTGCCAGAAAAATGAAGAAATCTGAAAGGTGTGTGCTGCTGGCTCGCAGCCTTTCCATTCTCCTCCTCACACCCTTTCAAGGAAGTTGGGAACAAAACAAGCGTCTAGCTCCAGTTTAAGGTTTCAGGAACGGAGGAATTCCTCAATCTGATTAGGGCTTCTCTCTCCCACCTAAAAGTCCTCTCACAATACACCACATTTTCATTATGCGCTCACTTGCAGCAATTTATCCTGCAATTCACACATCAGAGAGTGTGTTCGAAGTCCAATCTGAGATGCTGGAATTCAGTTATCTCTATTACACATTCTTGTTTGGCTTGTTTGTTTGTTTGGCTCCAGTGATACAGTAGGATACTGTCTCCTGAGGGGGGCTGATCAATATTTCTGTATTAAGCAATCAATCAGGTAGATTTCTAAGATTCTTGGACTAGCATGATTATTTCACAACTTGGATTTTTCAACGTTTAAGAAAAGAAAATCTGATTCCTGGCTGCAGCAACAGCTGAAATCATCTACATTCTGCACAGAGTGAATCAACAATGATTCACAAAGAGGCAGAGAACAACTATTTTTGATCTCAGCAACGTAAGAATTTGGCTGATGTGCCTCAGCTTGGCTTGTACTGACAATTGTGCTTGTTCTCTGACCACCACAGTTCCTCTGTGTGTGTCTCCTTCTTATCCCTTTGGAATGACAAAGCTCCTCTGTTCCTCTGTCCAGCAAGAACACACACACACACACACACACACGCACGCATATTTGGTATCACCAAACAGTCAGGCTGTCATCCCTCGCCCTCTCCTCAGGTCATGTAGGTCACCACTACTGAAGTGAAGACTAAAAAGGCCCACGGTTCAGGAATTCCAAACAAACAGAGAGTGAAGTGGAAGTTAAGCTCTCATCGCCTATAAAAAGACATCAGAGGTGTGTATGGGTGTGTGTGTCTGTGTGTGTTTAAGAGAACGTGAGTGAGCCAGATCGAAATGGGTCAGCTGCATTCAGAAATTCCTCTGCCTAATGTGGCATAGTGATGAGATGGAAGTAAACACACGAGCATACAGTGTGTCTATACTGTCTATGCAAACATAGCACAGATCTAAGGTGGATGTCCTGTACAGGTCTCTCTTCACCTTGATCAACAGATGAAAAAGCTCCATTGTAACTTATCTGGTAGCATTAATCAAAGATCCACTTCAGAGGCTCTCTGTAATTCTATCCTCCCCTTCGATCTCAGCACTGACAGTTGAGCATTGTACCCCTGAGCTCAGAGAATCTACACTTCAGCCTTGTTAAAACACATCAAATACAAGTTTTTAAAATGTATTTACACAATCGTGTGGTAAACACAGCTTTCTCTCTTACCTTGGCTTCAGGTAGAAGTACAAACTCCTTTTGTCTGGGTCCGACACAGCAGTGGGAAGGGAAGCAGGCAGTCCAACTGAAAAGTTTGTTTAAAGAATCAGACTCCCGGTGGGTCCCTCCCCTTTCTGCCCCGACCAATGGAGAGGCCTGCCCGTCCCGTACAAAGACATCCCAGGCCAGGCCATTTCTCCATACAAGGCAAAAGAATGCACAGGCTGCAGCCTGCTACTGCCACAGACGCTGCTCGGGATGTTTGGGAAAAAGGCAGAAATGACAGGAACTACGATAAGGCTGCCTTATTTAGAGAAAAGGGCCCTAAACAATTCAGAGGAGGCTCTGTATGGTGGAGTGTTGAAACACGAGGGAGAGAGTTGTGAGCAGATGCAGAGCAGTTTTTGAAAGGCAGTGTTTCTGTTGTAAGTGTATGGGTTTCCTTAAATAGGCAGTCTGGCTGGACATCACCGAGGCCTGAACATGCAGGGAGCACCTTAAATTATGTCATGGAAGCAACATCTGTTTTATGGTTGCTCACACTTTTCCACATTATGATTTATTAACAAAGCCCAAAGGGGAAACCTACCAGACATGAAAAAAGTGTTTATTATTATGGCTGCTTACTCTGACTTTAAGTGTTTTCTCTGTAAAGATATTAATAGGGTATTCAGTGCCTAATTTCTTGACAAAATATATCATCTCCTTAAATGGGCATTGCATATTGTTACTGTATCTTATGGGTACTGGTTTGGGTAACTTTAAAACAACCACCATCCCTTTTTGTGCTTGTCAATTATGGGTAAAATATATAAAATATATCAGTGTGTCTGACATATTTGATGTATTATACACAATGACCATTTAGTATACTCAGTGCCGCTGTAATGATGTAATGATGTGCCTAGCCTTCTGCATATTTAAGATTTCATTTACAGATTATTACATTTACTACATAACTCCGTGTTTCATCTGTTATTCCTTACATTGATTGTGGATAATGTCTAAAAATTTATTTATTTTATCTTCAGAATAGTGCATCATCTGTTTTTAGCTGTTTGAGAAATGCAGCATAGTCATATTTTTAGTAAATATTCATAGTAAGAATAGGAGACTCTGTCTTTGACTGGGATTAAATTATGGAAAAATAGATACAAAGCATGAATGGACACATTCAAGCAAAAAAAAAAAAAGGAGGCGTCTCTGTTTTATGAGTCTCTGTGCAGGTGCAGTGATGCCCTCCACTGGGCCAAACTAGTTATCATTTCTGAAATACTGAAAACCCTTCAATGATGATGAGGATAATGTGGGAGGGCTATGAAACTCTTCTTTTCGGTTGAGTACATGTGACGTTTTGAGGCACACATACTCTATCTACCTCTTGCCGTTCATCATATGCTCAAACAGAAAAAGTCTCATAGTAGTTAGTTACTGAAGTTAAAAGAGTATTCTTACCATAGTTATGTACCCATGTATATATTTTCAGCCCTGTGAAGGTCCTGGATCAAACTCTGTACTAACTCCTGTAACAATAATTCCTCCAAATATAAGGAGAATTGTGGGTCTTAGTTAAGTGAAGTTAAATGCAGTGAAACTTCAGCACAATAACAGTCTTATGAACCCTCTTTATGTGACATATATTTATATAGACAATATCATGTATTTTCTGTTGATGTCTATATATGTCTACCTCTATAATGTTGTATTACTTTAGTAGCTGCCTGTACATGATCCAAGTGAGTTCACCTGCTAAAGTTGATTTCACCAGTTGACACCTGTGGATTCACTTGATGATGACCTTCAACCCAGAGAGTGAATTTACCCTAGTGATATTTGAATCAGTTTAGAGCAGAGAAGGAGCACCTCAATCACTGTTGTCTGTGTCTGCTGTTGCTGAAGCAGATGGTGGCGTGTCAGACTGCTGACAACCCCCAACCTTCAATAACTGACCATATATTTCACTACCCTTTAGAATATAACTTCACTTAATTCTAACAGGACACATTAAATGTAAAAGTAAATAAAGATATTAATGTCCCTGTGTTAAATAATCTCTGTAACAATATGTTGAATCAACTTATCTGGATGTGATAAACACACTTGTTCAAAAGTTGAATTGTTCTCTTGTTTGTATAAGAGACTTGGGGTTAAACATTACACAAATCCTTGTAAGAGGTTTTGTAACTGATTTGTTTTAGTTTAACTGAGAGGCTCTTTTCTTTTTTCAATCAACAACCAAAATCTATGTTTACCAGTAAGTCGCAATAATTTAATCAGTTTTTTAATTGGTAAAGTATTGTTAGCTGTTTGTTTTTGTTGTTTTACACTGCACTGACAAATTAAACATTTTAAAGAAAGCATCTTGCCACACTTTGTTTACAAATTAAACTCCGAGGCGGGTCAATTTTGTTTTCCAGTTTGCTCATTGGTTGCTGGAATGATTGACTTGTGTCTTGCGCACGCGCAGTATACTAGGAAGCGTCCGGGATGGCAGTTGTTTTCTCAATCTGAAAATCATCCCGAAAGGTAAGCTGCTCTCCCTCACTCTCTCATCACCAACGCAGGAAGAATAAACAACACATTTCTCAGTCGTGGAACTTAACAAGTAGTCAGAGTTACTGGGGTTATGTATATTTATTAGATTATTTTACTCGCTGTAACTTAATGCATCGTTTCCAAACAAGTCGCAAAGATGTTTGAACACTGAATTCCCTGTCAAACAAAGCGCATTGTTTAATGAAGTTATGAACAGTGAATGTAGGTCCTGTTTTATACAAGGTTATCTGTCTAATGTTGGTGGTTTTAGTGGCGGTAGAATAAACGTGTTTCTACGCTAGGTAAAGTTAAAAGTGATGGTTTCAATGACTAACAATGGATTGCGCCATACAGCGAACAGAGTGAGTAATATCGTTGCGGAAGTTATTAGAGTTTGAGGTGTATCTCTTATCTGCATGCAGTACATACCTACAGGTAATATACGACGCCATAGGTAATGTAAACTGACCAAAACTATATTTAAAATTTCTTTCACTTATGAAAACATCCCGTGGAAAGACTGCTGTCGTTCATTCAAATCTTTACAAGACCCTTACTAAATGAGGTCTCCTACAGCCTGAGGGACCGTCTTTCTCAGTGCTGTCTGAGTCGGTTATTGTGATAGACGTTATGTAATCATACAATCTCTGTGTCATAGACTGTTCTTTCTTGCAACAGTGGTCAAGAGAAGATGACAGATACACAGAATATATTGCATTAGAGTGAGGTAACCTCTGTGCTGGTGTCTCCATTTGGGGCAAAGGTCAGTAAAAACCAAGACATCCCTCCCCACACACTTGGCCAGCTCTGAACATTGGAAAACTGCTGTACACAGTGCACATTAGGCTTAGTGTGTGAATGACTGATGAACTATAGCCTGTCAACCAGCGATGAAACCAAATTCATTACTCGACTGACAGAAAATCACTCAGTAACTATTTTAATTCTTGAGTAAGCATGAATGGATTTAGTCAATCATTTATCAAAATTGTTACTTATTCATTGTACAGAACTTCATTGAGAATTTTACATCATTTTAAACCAGATCAAACGAGATGTGACATTGGTCTTTCTGAGCTTGAGTGGATAATTTTTACTATTTTTTATTCTTCATAGACAAAAAATCTTGATATATAGATTAATACATAATGAAAAAAAAGTCAGTTGCAGCCATAGAGTCAACCGTCATCAGGTTGGAATTCCTCTAGAATTCCTCTAGAAGTGAACTGAAAGGCTGTTTAGCTTGGCATTATGCCAGTTTACAATGTTGGGACAAGTATAGGAATGTGTTTAGGATCTGATGTTTGATCCATGTACATTAGTATTACCCCTCCCATCTTTAGCCACTGTCATCCCTCTACTGCTTCACATTTTCACTTCCATTGTCTACTCTAAGCCTTTGTTCTTCCTGCTTTCTAAATATAGCTGACATGGCAGTTTCAGTAATGTATCACTCTAAATCATATACAATTAGAAAAGGGTCTCTATCTACACACTCATACTTTACATACACTCTTGGATCAGTTACATAATAGACCAGAGTGGAGTTTTGTTTTTATTGCTTAGCAATGGCTGATTAGCCACATTGTTTTCCCACTTAGGCCTACCTTTTTGTCATGTCCTCTTCTATAGGCAGCAGAGGCAGTGATATCCATCAAAATTCACAAGTTATTTGCCTGAGTTCCTCCAAGGTCAACCAGGCGTATGAAGGATTTTCCAGTGTTGGCAGGGCATGACTGCTGGAGATTCCCCATCATCTTTAATGGCCCAGAGAGCTGTGGTCAAGCCCAGAAAGAGTGTGGCTGATGAGTTTGTGTGTGTGTGTTTTCATGCCAAACATGTTTGAATAGCCTGTCCAAGCCTTTCAGAAACTGCTGGTCTGGCTGTCATGTGCAGCGCAAGTGGGGAAGTATGAATTCGGTGTGACAGGAGGGTGTGTATGTATAGTGTGTGCTTGTCAAATTGTGTGAGATAGAGGAAGCATTAGTGTGTGACTGAATATACTAGGACTCTCTCATAGATTGCTATATTTTGCATCACAGCTCAGAGCAGAGAGGACTAAAGCGCTGTCATCTCAGGATAACCACTGATCTGATTTAGCTTAGCAGCTAGGATAACTGACTATATAAACCTTTGTCTCTACGTGTCTTTTTCATAGCTAACGAAATATAGCTATACAGTCACGGACAGATATGGGAGCGGGTTAAGTAGCCTGAGTCTTGAGAGGCAGCCAAGCATTATGGGGAATGGGGTTGATGGGTTCCTGTGGTGGAAATGGAGGTAAAGTTTCTTGAGACTGCTCCTGAGTTCCTGTGGTGGGAAAAGCCTTTATAGTGGTGGCGTATGGCAGAGGGGAGGTCAAGGGAACACAGCCTGGTTGGGAGGGGACATCTGCATCCTTCTCTGTGGGTAAGACAAGAAATTGGTTTTGTGGATAGATGTTGCTTCAGACAGGTTTCATTGATTGTCACATGATTGCGTCACATACTACATCACTGTATTAGCTTTGTTTAAGTGTGAAATTGAAAACTGACGAAATTTCAGTGAGTTACCTCTTCTGTCCCCCAGTTTATGCCTTTGGTTTGTTGCAGCGTTGAAATGTTCACTTCAGAGGTTTATTTTGAATTTCAAAAATAATATTTTCTCAAAGAAACACTGTCTAGATATGACAGGGGCTCTTAAGGCCACCTGAAGTACCATACTTGTTTCTAAATTCCACACAAAGCCATATGACGGTCTAGCCAAGTTGATGCAGGCACAAACTAGGCCACAGGTGATGTTTTTTTTCTCTAGCCTTTGGCAAAGTTTGACTTCTCTACTTCGCTGAGGCCACTTGTTGTCACGAGACATGCTCTGGCCTGCTGCAGAGAAATTTTTTTTTTTTTGAACAGTCTAAAGATCAACTAACTTGTGAACATTTGCATTATCTTTGGTCTTGTCATACACGAGTCTATCTACAGCGGGACTCCACCTAGTGAACCTTTTCCTGCAATCATCATGACTAGCCAGGATAATGACTTGAGTAGTTCCTGTTGTGTATGACAAACCTCCAGATAAGTGTCTTTATTAGATCTCTCCTTCCCTCCCAGGTGTAGCCTGTTATTCATAATCAAGATCAGATTCTAAAGGTCAATATTGTTTTGTCAAAACATTAAAAGTACCTTGCTCTAAAACTTGGCCTGAATCTTTACTTTGGCCAATCGTTTACATAAAACAGGAACTCTGTTTTGCAATGTGCTATGTTAAGCATTTTAACGTATAGTTAATGCAACACATGCTTGGTGTGCTTTCTTGAATATGATGCTGTCTAGTTAATTGGATAACCAGCAGAGATTTTAAATCTATCAAAGTGGCTGCAATATTTCCTATAAAGCGACACTGGGAAAAGAGAATGAAAGATCATACAGAAAACACTGACTGCAGACACTTTTTCTTTCTTTGTCATGCCACTGGGCCTCGCTGTTCTCACTTCTTGTTTTTTTTTTTGTTTCCAGTCCCAAACCATGAATATTGTGGGCCAGTTAGCAGAGACCGTGTTTGTGACAGTGAAGGAGCTGTACCGTGGCCTTAACCCAGCCACTCTCACCGGAGGGATCGACGTCATCGTGGTACGTCAGCCCGATGGATCGTTCCAGTGTTCTCCCTTTCACGTCCGCTTTGGCAAGCTCGGTGTGCTGCGCTCCAAGGAGAAAATTGTGAGTCTGTCTTAATCTTTTAACTCCCAATATTCGTTTTTTGTTGCTTCATGTGCTGTTTGCTTTTAGACACGTACGTTCATCACTGTGTTTTTAGGTGGACATTGAGATAAATGGAGAATCAGTTGACCTGCACATGAAACTGGGGGACAATGGAGAAGCTTTTTTTGTGGAAGAAAATGAAAATATGGAGGTAAGACGGCTGACTTTAATAGCCATTAGTTTCAAAGTATCAGTTTTTCTACTGTACGTTTATACTCGGTGAACATTTTTTCCTCTTATCTTCTTCAGTCCCAGGTCCCAGCCCACCTTTGCACCTCCCCGATTCCTCTTGAGGCACCTGAGGAGATTGAGGAGACCCCTGAGGGATCCTCCGTCGCTGGGTCTGGTGCCCGCAGGAAGAAACGCCGTCGCAAACGCATGCGCTCTGACACTCACCTGAGAGAAGACAACTCTTCATCAGATGAGCGAGAACGAGAGAAGGAGTTCGAGAGAGAAAGTGATCAGGCTGGACAGGAAAGTCCTGCTCAAGAGGAGCTTCTCTCTCCATTACAAGTTAGGTCAGTGATTGGGTTTTTTTTCCATGCACTTAGCCTTTTGCAGACAGGAAAGAGCCTCTGTTTAATGCTACAATAATTTTCAAGAGCTGCTGAGATTACAATACTTTTGGAAACACCTTGTAAGACAAGGTTCGTGAGGTGGATTTTATGATTGATTAGCCTCAAGATTTTTTTCTGAAAGGAGCCCCGACTTCTCCACAAATTCAAGGGCTCTAATTCGCTTTAGCTAAGTGCTAAATCATATCATACACCTTGTGTCTTATCCTCTCATGTTTACTGTCACTACCAGCAACCATGTGGAATGCTTAAGTCACCAGTTAAAACCAGAACTCTCTCCATCATCTGTCCCTTCCTTCTGCAGTGGTTTTCCTGCTTTCTCTCTCATGACTAAAGTTTTTGGCATCTTCTTAGTAAAGCAGCACATTTTTAATGGGTTTTTTATGCTGACATCATTACATTTTTAGTAAAGATGTCATATTATTTCAACATTTTAGTCCATATTAAATTCTCTGTGAAGGGACAGCTGCTTCCTGAACAACACAGTTAGCACAAAACAGCTAAAAACTGCAGTTACATACTGTGATGTTGATTCTCAGTGGTGCTGTCAATACAAGCAGCCCCTTACAGGGAATGATGTTGTCAAATATTCACACCTTCAAAGTTAACACAGTAATTAAAAAAAAAAAATCCTTGTGTTTTTGTAAAAGTAAATCAGTGTACTACTCGCTGTCTGAGGAGCCAGTTGAGGAAGTGGGGGCCACGCAGACCAGAGACACTCACCCACACTCTGAAGGAGAGCAGTCACCCTCAGAAAAGTGAGGATGATCTTTACAATGAAAAATGAATTCATTAATTTTTTTGTTTTGAGTAGTTTCACTGGCAAGAAGTTTGAAATCCTTGCTTGTTGGCAAAGATAAACTCATACTGTTTTATGTGCCGTCTCCTGTCCTTGCATTAATTGATAGTTTTCTTTCTATCTCTCCTCTCCTTCACAGCAGTGTGTTTTACAGTCGGCCATCCTCTCCTAAGAGCGACTCCGAGCTGCTGGTTAAACCCCAGGAGTCGTCTGGGCCTCAGATGCAGTGGAACTGGGGAGGTTTTCCCATGGTATGGCAAGAAATACTCTCTCACACGCACACCCACAGTTGTAGATGTGCCTTTACAGCCTGCCTGTGCTGTGATTAATGCTGTAGATTAGAGATTGTCATGCTGACACACTGTCTCAAATTGCTCTCTCTGCCCTCCCCCTCACAGCTGTGTCAATCAGAGAGGACACTGGTGGAGTTACAGCACATCTCCCCTTCAGGGAATTCTCACTTCCGCACCATTGAGAGACAGGACTCCTTTGACATGGGCTTGGAGCCTGTGATCAGCTGTGGCAGAGTGGGCAGCGTAACAGTGGTCAGACCACAACCCAGGACTCAGTCTCTAGACCTAGGCAGTCATGCCACGCAAACCACCCCTTTATCCAGTGAGAGAAACTCTCACATTGCCCACTCTACCCCCAGTGACCTCTTCAAGTCTTGTGCATCGTCAGTGGCGGCCGATGTGGACTCAAGACAAACACTTGAATCTACACCAGGGGAAGAGGAAAGCAGAGACTTTTCTTATTCTGCTCATCTAATCAATGGCGCTGATTCCCTCGATAGCAAAGAGAGCACAGTCAGTGTTGACCATGTTACCACTGTGACTACAGTTAGTGCAATTAGTGTGGTCACTGTGACCAAACCAGACAACAAACAGAAAGAACTAAAAGACAGTGAAGACTGCACGGTCACAACAAGTCCAGGTCACACAGAACAACAGCAGGGTGCTTCATCTGAGCAGGGTGAGCAGGGTTCGACCAGCAGTGCCCCTGTCAGTGACGGGGACAGTGGGATCGATCCATGTGCTGAGGGAGGGGAAGAGGACAGTGGATCTGGAGTGATGGATGGATCAAACGGGGGCTCACTGACCAACAAGGCTGCACCAAAAGCTGAAGTGGGAGAGGCCGGGGCCAGCTGGACCACTGCAGAGGGGTCAGCAAACTCCTCTGAGGCATCTTCCAAAGTGGAGCAACAGGGCAAGAAGAAAGGTTGTTGCTTTTTCATTTAAGAAAAGTTTCCAGCCTCATTTTAGGCTAAGAAAATGTCTTAGTTTTTGTCTCTGTTGACCAATTATTTCTATGTGTCATTCTGTTGTAGGTAAACGTAATCACCATCTAGGACCAACAGACATTTACTTGGATGATCTGACCTCACTGGACCCAGAAGTGGCTGCACTTTACTTCCCCAAGAGGTGAGAAGACACATGGATATTCTTCCCAAAAATGCACTATGAGCATCTTATGTTTAATGATCTTTGAAACGACACTGTGGAAAAGACAAAAAAGTGTGCATACTGATTGATTTCCACTGAAACAGCCCAGTAACCCAGTAACTGCTGTGGTTTCAATTAAATGTTTTAGAGAAAATTATTGGTGTGTGATGTCCCTGCAGTGAGGCAGAGGGAGCGTCTCAGCATGCGGCAGAGCAGGGCTCATATTCAGGGAGTCAGTCGCCTCAGTCAGTGGGCAGCGGGGCCATGGACAGCGGCACAGAGTACCTGTCAGATTCCACCTCCTATAACATGGACGTCAGCATGTCCCTCTGTGGACAAGAGGGCGACACCAGTCAAATCACCAAGGGTAAATGGGTTTTCTGTGTGGGCAATGTATGCTTGTACGTGCAGGAATGGGCAGAGAGGGAATTAAATCAGTCACCATGTTGCTTCCTCAGAAAAGTTTATGGAGCACATTGTGACATACCAGGACTTTGCCAACAATCCAGGGATCATTGAGGATCCAAGTCTTGTCATCTGCATCAACTCCAAGTAAGATTTTTAAAAATGTATTTATAAAATGACCATTTACAACAGTCTCATGAACCGGCTCAGATTGACATTCTCAAAGAGTTTATGTTCACGATTGTTCATGACCTGGCTTTCATCTTTCACAGCTATTACAACTGGGCAGTGGCTGCTCCAATGGTCTTGTCAATGACAACTTTCCAGAAAAACCTACCCAAGGTATTTTAATGATTCTAAACCAAACCATAATAATGTTAACTAATTAGACTTCCTTAATGTCCAGGTATAAACATAAATAAAAGGTTTCACTGAGTTTTTTTTTTTATTATTTTTTTATTGATTTACAAGTTAACATCATAAGACAGACAAGATCTTAGTTAGGTGGTGACTATAATGACATGATTAATATACTGTAATCATTGCTGTGTTTTTTGTGTGTGCCATACAGAGTACAGTAGAGCGGCTGGTAAAGGACAAAATGCCCAAAAAGTCTGGACGCTGGTGGTTCTCCTGGAGGAGAAGAGATATGGACAATAACCAGGTGGAAACTTAAGAGTTTAAGAGTTAATGGTCATTTGTTGAGTTACATTTTAGAACCTGCAATAATTACAAACAATAATCCAATCATTGACTTAAGCAGGGTTTTTCAGGAGTGGCCTTGTTAGTTAGGGGTGGTTTTAAGACAAATATGGGTAGTAGAGATGAAAGTGATTAGTGCGTTTGTAAAAACTGCCATTGCAACTTTTTTCTTACGTTGTTCCTGTTTTTCAGCAAAAACACTCAAAGGAGGAGCAAGAGGAGCCACTGGTCAGTTTGTCTTCCACAGTAAAGTAAGTTACCTCATTAAATATGGTAAAACACTAGTTAATAAACCTGATAAAACCATATATGTTCTGTTTAGGTTGGACCAGTTTCAGCTGGTGCTGCTGATCACAGCTGATCCACTGCTTTTTAATGTTTTTAATGTTTTTAATGCCTGTTTAAGGACATTCAGTCTAGTCTGATTGCTCAAAAGACTAGGACTGCCTGTACATTTTAACTCATCTTTAATTTGTGTATTTGGTTGTTGCAGCTCCCTTGTAGATGTATAAAAGAATGCATAAAATAATTGTAGCCATGAGAAGGAACAAAAGAGAACTGAACATCTCAGTGTTTCCCCTACCATTGTCTTCAGAGGGCAGCCTGCCCCACCAACGTGGCCCCCCACTCTCCCAAGAAACAAAAGGAAAAAATCAAAATCCAAAAATTAAGAAAACTAAATATTTTATGCAAAATCACAGTTGGGCAGACATCAACCCCAAATATATGCATAGCTTAAGAGCCACACTAAAATGAATCAACTGGGGGAAAATTATCCCTGTTAGATTCTTTGGTTTTTAGTTCAAAAAGACACATTTTCTGAATTAATATAAACTCTCACTATGTAGTCTACCTTTTGGCCTCCAGGGTACGCCAAAGTTATATCCATATAGTACATTGTTCAGTAAATATTCTAAAAAACAAAACAAAACTAAACAAAAATAAAATGCTTACAACATTTTATTTGTCAGTGTTCCTGAGTCATTATTAATTAACAATAATTCAATAAAGAAACATAGTTCATCTGAATCATGTGTGATGTTTCCCCAGAGCCACACTGGATGACATCGACAGTGACGAGGCTGCAGGACTCGGCCGAAAAGCCACCATTCCTTCCAGTCTATCAACAGAGACCCTTAACGCCACCCAGTCTATCACCCAGATGTACCGCAAATCACTACGCCTGACCTCCAAACAGATAGTAAGCAATGCTGTTGCGTACACATTCATACATCCACACAAAAGAAATGTTATTCTGCTATCAAATATATTTAGATGTTTACAGATTTCTCTTTTGCTTTGTGCACTAAATGCTGAGCTAACCCTACCCTCTCCTACACCCAGGAACACTTAAACCTGCGTGAGGGAGCCAACAAGGTGGTGTTCAGTGTGACTACACAATACCAGGGCACCTGTCGCTGTGAGGCTGCCATCTACCTGTGGAACTGGGACGACCACGTCATCATATCAGACATAGACGGCACCATCACTAAGTAAAAACAACAAAGTTTCCCAGCATGTTTTTGCATATTTTATACTCACTGAGAAAGATACACTGTGTGAACTGGCACTGTTTCACTTTCTGTCTCTTGCAGGTCCGATGCTCTGGGGCATATTCTACCTCAGCTTGGAAAGGACTGGACACACAAAGACATCGCCAGACTCTACCACAAAATACACCAGTATGTGACATTACTTTCCTGAAAATATCATCAGCAAAGAGCAAAAAACATCATTGTCTTTAATAGGTTTTCTATCCTATTCCTCTTTCTTTCACCAGTTTATTTTACTGAACTTTCACTCACATTACTCACACCATAACAAGCAAAAACAGACTGAATTAATCTCCTGCTGATGATTTCAGTCTGATGTCATTCTTGTTGCAGCTGACTGTCTAATCTGCATTGCCAGATGTTTCCCTGTTTGTCCTCATTTTCATATGTCTTATGTTGTGCTTTTCAAATGAATTCAGCTGTTCAGTTAATTGAAAAAAGATTGAATTCTATCTTAAGCGCTAATCTTTTGTCACACAAATCTGGAGAAACAAGATACAGTACATATGTGTTGCTGAACGAGTTGATGAAAGTATTCAGGGGATTAATGCTGCAGGTTAAATCAAACACAAGGGGAACTGGAAAACACAATTTTCTCATTTCATTCAGTTACACTAAAATGCAAATATGATTGTCCCTTTCCTTGCAGAAATGGCTATAAGTTCCTGTATTGTTCAGCGCGCGCTATAGGTATGGCTGCCATCACTAAGGACTACCTGCAGTGGGTCAATGACAGGGGCACTGTCCTTCCTAAAGGCCCTGTCCTGCTGGCTCCCAGCAGCCTCTTTTCAGCACTACACAGGTAACAAATAGAAACCACCAGGCTTCTTTACTGCCGGTTTCCAACAAAGATGATGTTCATGTCATAGAGTAATTAACAGGATGTAGGATTTTACTTCCATTGCTTTCACATCAAATATAATTTAGTGAGATTCACACTGGAAATCAATGTATGCAGTAGTCAGAACTGCTCAGTACCACTTGTGGACACTCCTCTAAGGGGTATCCAATAAACACTAATGCTCAGCTGCTAGATTTTATGAAAGGTATAAATGTGTGCAAGAAGACAAACATTTGAACCAATAAGCCTTTTGACTTTTAACTGTCCGTCCTAACCTGTACAGAGAGGTGATTGAGAAGAAGCCAGAGGTGTTTAAAATTGCCTGCCTCAGTGACATCAGGGATCTGTTCAACCCAAAGAGACAGCCCTTCTACGCGGCCTTTGGCAACAGGACCAATGTAAGCAACGCTGCACAGTGGCAATATCCTTCAGCAACAAGTCTGTTTTAAGTTGACTTTGTCGGGTGCTAAGTTGCTTGGTTTGGGGTTTGGTGATTTTTAGCCTCTGGCCAAAACCTGGATTTGTTTTTAATAACAAGGAATTGTGCATTTTAGGAAAAAGGCACATGATTATTGTTTCATTAACAGGCATCCTGCCATACACCCCAGCAGGTAGAAATGAAGTGTGAGAAATTTGAAAGAAAAGTCTTGAGTTTGCTTGTTGATATAAAGTCCATACTGGTGAATGATTTATGATTATGGATTAGTGCTGTAATAGCCAAACAATCCCTTTCATAGATATTGCAGAGGTCCAAGTGACACTGAAGGTTCTCTGTGTAACTGTTTTATGTTGCTGCCCTCGCTTTTGCAGGATGCGTATGCCTACAAGCAGGTTGGAGTGCCTGACACCAGGATATTTACTGTCAACCCAAAAGGAGAGCTTATCCAGGAGATGACCAAAGGCAACAAGTCCTCGTGAGTGTGCAACAAAATATAGAGATGGAAGGCTATTACAGAGGATATATACATGTTTTCCACATTTTAATTTTGTATTATTTCTAAATACAAGTTTAGATCATTCTAAGCCAGTTTTGTACAGTCATGTGTTTGTGTGTGTGTGTGTGTGTATGTGTGTGTGTGTGTGTGTTTTGCAGGTACAGCCACCTCAGTGAAATAGTGGAACATTTCTTCCCTGTGCTCTCTGCCGTGGGCAGCACGTCCTCTGCTTTTGACTGTCCTGAGTACAGCAGTTTCTCCTATTGGAAGGAGCCTCTGCCAGAACTGGACCTGGATGCACTACTGTAGAAACACTCACACCTACATCAACCAAAACGCACATACACACACATAGTAAGGCAGGCACATAAGCACATATACTCTTCCTCTCTTCCCTCATTTTCGCAGCAAAGCATTTCAAAGGATTTCTCCCAGCATGCCTGAGTATTTTGCCTTTTGATAGACCTGCCAACTGTAGAGCCTGTGTTATTAGCCACTGAATAAACTGGAAAATAAAGCGGCACCTGCCCCTTTTTACACTGCACTCAAAGACAGAGCCAAATCAAGCCATAATATGCATGGAATCTGCATTTCAATAAGTGCATAAACCATTATGCATTAATCTCAGTGCCCTTAACACTGACTACAGCTGTTTACACAATATTTTACTATTTGTATGAGAAAATCCTACAATGAACAAGACACCAATGGACAAATATGCCTTTAGACTGTTTCAGTTTTTTACTATTGTGTGCACCAGGATCATAGTTATTCCACAATTTGAATTGAAGCAGCACATTGGCATCATAACTCTAACACTGTCACACATTTCAGCTCTAAACATGGACCAAAAATATATTTGTACACAAACGGAGAAATTGAGCTGTATTAGAAAATATTAAGTGATGCATAAATTCCTACTACTGTTGCCCGCTTTCTGTGACTGACCTGGAAATTTTCAGTGCAATGCTTGTAACCTAAACGCCATGATGAGACAGATCTGGGTACATGCAGCTGCAAGACAGCCCAACTATCCCTTATTCAGTGGAGATGATTTAGATTGTGTGTCTGTGTGTTTTCAACAACAGAGAATGTCTTATGGAGTTAAGTTTTGTGAGGAGGAGTTTTTATAGCTGCATGTACCAAGAACGCAAATATGGTGTGAGAATGTATTTAAATTGGTTTGGATTATTTTAGAATCTGTTCTGAGCCCTGATAAGCTGACACAAAGACAAGTATGGAGTAAAAAGCGGGTTGTAAAGTATAACTGAATTATTTTATTTCAGTACATGAGGACTGCAACAACAAGTGGATCTGAGCATACAGTAATGACAGTGATTGTGAAATTACACAAAGCACATTTCACGTGTCTTCCTTCAGGGTACTCCAACACCAAGTATAGCAATGTTTGTACACTACATGAATGGGGAGGAGGGTCAGACTGACAGTGACTTTTACTCCAGATGTGTAAACACACACGGGGGGGGGAGGGCGCTTTAAAGTAATGATGTAGCCTAGCGCTGTGCCTTTGTACCACAATGACACTGTTATATTTATTATTTTTTGCATATCTATCACTATCCAACTGTGTGAAGATGCATTTGGAGCTGAGGATTTTGCTGTTACTTTTTAAAAAAAACAAATATATATAAATATTAATGAAATTAAAACACAACAATGCCTGTTTTCTTTGCCCCCAAGTTTTTATGTGAAATGAGTGTTCTGTAAATACTTAAATTCAGGATATGTTTTTGTATTTTGTACACAGCCGAATTTTAATTTCAATACCACGTATGTTATAAAGGAAAAAATACGTTTATTATAGTAGATAATGGAGCAGAGTTGGCAAAGGTTTGGCAAATAAATGAAGACAGGCTGCAACGTGTTGCTCATGATGGTTTAACTCCAGTGGGGCTTATGATGATGTCTGTGTTTATGAAAGGCGTAGAGAAATGTGACCGCTGATCTCTGCGTCAGCGCGTTTTTATTTACTCTTACCTGATCAGGAAGACTCGACACAGGACAGCAGTGTTGAAGAAGGTGAGTCTCTGAGGTTGGATGTTGTCTTCTTCTGTTGATTTTAATGACGAATAATTTATATTCAGTCGTTTGTAAACGCCCTGCGCATGAAACTATGCGACCATGCTTATGAAGAAATACGTAAATCTAATTGTTTTATCCGGAAGCGAAACCACATTAATTGAAATCAAGTTTACGCCTTGATGTAGAATCGAGCTGACGAGTTAAGTCTGGTGAATTAGACTGAGAGACTCTGGTCGCATGGACACGGATCCTTTTTCCTTGGAAATCGAAACTTAACCATCAAGTAAACAGACGCACCAACAGTTGACGACGCAAAGATATTTTTCACTGCACTGTTGCCTTTTACTTTTCGTGGCCAGTAGAAACGTTTTTCTTGAATTAAACTTTCTAACTTAATGTAACTTTTATCTTGCCTGTGTATCTACATTTTGGCTCAAATTTCTTTGGAAAACTAATTTTACATATATGCATATCATGTCTGGTCACCTCGTGCAATGCTGTGTCATGTTTACGGCTGTTGAGTAACTTCCCTAGTATTTCCTGGTGCAAGTGCAAGAAAGATGCACAGTATGTTTCAATATTATACAGGACCATATTTACCATAGAGCACACTGTGGTCACATCATCGCTATGTTTTTATAGAATATTATATATTTTATACACTGACTCGCCCATATCTCAGACTGAATAGGTATGACTCATTTTTTAACTGTACTTATCACCTGTAGGCCAACACATATTTTCCAACCATATTTATTCCTTACAGTGTAGAGAGGGCTTGAAACAGCATTTAGACCATCAGAGAACCTGAAAAGGTAAAATAAAAGTTTGGTCAAAATCTGTCTTAAGGGGAAGAGACTCACATATGATATATTTTTTATGTAAGTAAATTTTAGTTCCTGTTGTACTGTATATTTTTGAGGCCTTACCCTGAGTTGCTTGTTTTTCCAGCACCCGCCACCATGTCTGTGAGTGAGACTGAATCAAAACTTTCTAAGAAGAATCATCCAGATGCTTTGGTTTTGGAGCTTACTTGCCCCATCTGCTTGCAGCTCTTCTCTGAGCCCGTTTCTCTTCCCTGCGGTCACATCTACTGCTTAGCCTGCCTTCAGACCATGGGAGAAGGCCTCGACCAACACAGCTGCCCTGAATGCCAGGCGGTATATCAGGGAACCATTGAACTTGCCAAAAGTCTCAAAATGTGCAGCATGGTAGAGTCCTACAAAGCCACCTCTGGGAAAATCAGCTCCACTGCAAACCCTTCAAGTGTCAGCCATGTTGTAGCAGTCAAGAATCGTGATAGCTCAGCTAAGGATGAGTCAGAATACCACCAGGACTTAGCAACAGCTGGGGGGAGCCAGGAGGAGTGTGCACAATGCAAGACAAAAGATGACATAGACATTGGGTCTGGATCCACAGAGCACCCCTTTTCTTTGGATCAAAAACAAAGCAGCAACAAGGGCAAAATGGAAATGGATGAACCTAAATTCAAACTGGCATCTCAAGTCACAGAGCTGAATGTCAAGTTGGAGATGGCAGAGGGCTTCCTTAGGAAAGAGAAGGGACGGGAGTTAGAGGTGGCCACGGCTAACGCTCAGCTGAGGGAGAAAGCATCCCAACTGTTGGAGCAAATAAAGGATTTGTCACAGCGCTATAGTGTGCAGGTGAAGCAGATGATTGAGCAAGAGTTAGGTCCAGGCGAGGCCACTATAGTCAGTCGAGTCAGTCAAGCCTCTGAGCTGACTAAGCAGCTGAGGCAGGCTATGCTTAGAGCAGAGTCCCTGTTGACTGAAGAAGATGAGACTGCATTTAATGACGAGCTCCAAAGCCTACAACCACATATTGTGGAGTTAATGGCAAAACCACTGGGAGAAGAGGAAGACCACGTTGAATCTAAAGTCAACCCTGCACGAGTCTGTCCCAAGCTGGAAGACATGAGTGCTGAGCTGAGGGAAAGACTTGGAGAGATTCAGCGCTCCCTTAGGAACACCCTCAACCCTTCAGAGGTGACCTTTGACCCAGAGACAGCCCATCCCAACCTTGTTCTCTCAGAGGACTTGAAGACAGTGACTTTCAGCACCACGAAACAGCCCTATCCACCCTCTCCTCAGAGGTTCAGCAGCTTCTTCCAGGTCCTCAGCACCCAGAGCTTCTCCGAAGGTGAACATAGCTGGGAGGTAGAGCTCGAAGGCTCCCCGTGGATCATTGGTGTGTGCTACAGCGACAAGATAGCACGTAGCGGGTTGCCCTCCGCTCTGGAAAGCAGCCGGAGCTCATGGTGTCTGATGTGGTTCAACAACCTGCTGACAGCCTTCGAGCAGGGTCATGATGTGCCGCTGAAGAGGACCACAGTGTCGCGCAGGCTAGAGATCAAGCTGAGCTTCAAGACCCACAGGCTGAGCTTCTACAACATCAGCCCCGTTAGCGGGAAAACTCATGTGTACACATTTAAGGCTAACCTGACTGAACCGGTGCACCTGGCTTACAGAATGATGTCAGGACACCCAAAAGCACGTGTCACTGTTTATTCATAATCATAACTACATTTCTACTGCCTATTAGCAAATGCGTTGCATAGAGGAACAATGTAATAGTATTTAAAACACCCAAGTTGAGTCTTGATTTGTATGATGAAATAATTTAAAGTAATCATATAAGACAATTGAAAGAATTGAGTAATTCTGATGGCACTTTGGTTGTTTTGTGCGATAGGACTGCTTCTCCACATATAGACATAAAAACACATAAAATACATTTGGCTGAATTGTTCATTGCAGTGTGCTTCAAATATAATGCTCAAATACAGTGCTCAAAGTGTTCAGATGTCCAGAAACATCATTATATTTGTCTTTTGTGTAATGCACTCTTAGTGTAAAGGTTCAAACAAAAAACCCATAAACATTGAAAAAGAATGTTTTATGATGCTTTTCTAGTTCCATCAGACAAATAAAGTCCTTAAAAACATAATTGTATCCGAAGCTTTATAATATATTATCATCATGTTCATATTATCACTCTCTCATACCGTACAATTTGTTTTTCTTACTTATAATAAATGCTAAAAAAAAAAAAAACCCTGCTTTTTAGATTGCCATGCATTGCCACAGCCTGCCTCTTCTAAAGATAAAAAAAAATACACATACGTCACAATGTCGTCTCGCGAGACTTGCTACACTTGTTTGGCGAGTGTGTGTCAGCTGACCACACAGGGGAAATTTATTAACGAAACTATCCAGCACAGCCATGCCCCGTATCAGTGATCGATTTGTTGATCGATTACAGCGTGTATGATAGCGTGTAGAAGCGCGCGCTGGAGTCATATTGTTTCTGAAACATTTTACAGCAAGTTGCGCCCTTGAATCCGAGTCTTCTGAATAGGTAAGATGTAATTTTTTTTATCAGTTGTAGCTCTCGTTGTGTTGGTCCGGCGTCATTGCACTTGCACCAGTATCACGTTTGTTTTGATGCTAACGTGAGCCAGTCGGGTTTTTAAACAGTGGTCTCTAGTGTTAATTAGGAAGTCACATTTACTGTCATCGTTGCTGTGTCTGTCTCTGACGAAAACGCGAGAAGAAAATATTTTAAACTGACAAACAACACACCTCCGGACTGCAGCTAGCAAGCTGTAAATAGCAGCGTTAGCCAACACCTGAAAATCCCCTCGACACACTGAAAGTATTTTGATAAACCATATGAAGGAATTCTGTGTTTGGTAACGTTATGATTCCCTTTATCATTTTCAGCCAGTTCTTGCCATTTTTATTTACTCCAACCAAGTCAGGTACTGTATCTTGACAAGTCGCCAACTGTTGAGTAGGCGTTAGTAAATGCTAATGGGATTAGATTAGTTACACCGTTTGAAACTTTAAACACCACACATTGGCTGATGTAGCAGCCAGATCTCGTTACCAATTATTTATCTCAAAATGGAGAACGCTGTGGCAGGAGCCTGACCTTGTACAGCAATCCAGCAATTGTACACAGGTCTTCTAATGCTTTTTAAATATTTGGGTGTAGCTGAAACAGCAGAAATTGAGTTGGTATGACAGGAGTGTTACCTAACCTATATTGAGTTGTCTTATGCACTCAAAAAAGTTTGTACCTGAATTATCCTTCTTAAACCCTACTTCATAAGCTGAACCTCCCCATACATGAGGAAAGCCTTAATTCTTAAAAATGAGAAGTAACATGTCTGCCTCAGCTGATGAGAGGAATCAGTTCCAATTAATATCTGTCATAATCAGATTTTTTTCCCCACAGGCTCTGACACCATGCTAGCCACAGTGACTGCTGTGGTTAGGTTTGCTCAATACAACAGCAGTATTTCACCCACACCATGGGAGAACACATCAGCATTCCCAACTTGGAAACCTGACACTGAAGCCAACATCACCAAGCCTCACAAATGTCTGCAAGTTCTGTATGAGGACATTGGAGACTCCAGGTACTCAGTAGTATACTGTAGAGGAAATAGTTGAAATCCATGAAGGCGTCAGTAAAACGTACTTTAGATTTGAATCCACATGTGACAGTGACAGAAATGCAAACTCGAAACAATTCACTAACTCACACAAATTCTACACTATGCTCCTGATCTGACCTTTCTCTCTTTGTCTCAGAGTGCGGTTCTGGGACATTTTACTGCTAGTGCCTAATGTGGCCTTCTTTGTATTCCTGATGTGGAAGCTGCCCTCAGCCAGGGCAAAGATTCGACTCACCTCTAGCCCCATCTTCGTCACCTTTTACTTGCTGGTAGGACTCAAATTACAGAAACGCTATTATACAGTATTCTGAATAAAGTTGAGCTTGATGTTGTGCTACACAGCAGTGATTATGTCTGTACCAGTTAGTCTTTGAAACTGCAAAACAAAGTTTTGAGGATCTGGCTATTTCACTGTGGCTCCACGTAAAAGTTGTTGGGACAGTGCACCTGTTAATACCTCTAACTTTCACTTTCTAAGACAAATGACCTTGTCAAGCAGCTTACTGATAAGGTTTTCTCTTGTTTACTGCTCTGCTTTATAATCTGTTCCTTCTCAGTGACAGGTGTTTATTACTCTTTGTTTCCAAAATTTACTGCATCTATCTGTTTGAGTTATCATTCCACTGATGGTAACCCAACAACAAAGACTCAAGAGAAGGGGATTTCTCAACTCTGCAGTGCCTGGCAAGGCAATAAAGGAACTCTGCTCATTGTTTGTCACAAGTGTTAACAGTGCATTGTTTTAATCAGTTATGCTTCTATACTCATTATTATTATATTATTATACTTCTACTCCAGGACATGTTTTGATTGTGCTCAGAACACAATAGAAGTCGTCTAACTTGTTGTGTGGACTGTATTTCTCAGGTTTTTGTCGTAGCAGCAGTTGGAATCACCCGGGCTATAGTGTCCATGACTGTCAGTGCATCCAGTGCTGCCACCATCATAGACAAAGTAAGGAAGCACCCAAATAATACTTTTAGGACTAAATAAGTTTTGGTTGTAAGTAAATACAAGTGAATTCAAAACACAGTACTGGAATATGCTTTCACTTCTACACTGACTGACAGGTCTGTTAAAGACAGACCTATTCTGTACAGTGCATGTGAGTATGTAGGTGATGGAAACAAATCACTAGATTGAGGTTATTTATAGAGATAAAAAGATGGACATTATATAATTATAGGCTCATGATTTTTGCTCTTTATTCACCAAACTTACATACAAAAACACATACAAAAATACCATTTGTAGCGTAGACATTTTGTAGTTTCACAGTTTATTTACATGTTTTATTCGTCATGCTTAAAGCGATTGTGTGTGCATTAAAAAATTACTCTTCACATTTTGTTACCAGAAACATATTCGTAGCTGTACTCATCACAAAATGCTCAATTTTACTGTAAACTTCAGTGGAAGAAACACAGCTGTTCATTTGTAGGAACATACAGTCTGGGGGAAATTGGTTTAAGAGGCATTCCTTTCTAAATGGTCTGATTATTTATTTTATTTATTTATTTGTTTGGATTCCCTGGAGTTTAATTGTGTAAAATAGTTGCAGCTTTGCCCTTTGGTTACTCCTTTATGGAATAACAAAGGCATGATAGGAGCTGCAGGATGACTTTCATGTTTAAAACTAAAAGCATGGCTGACATTCCGCACATACCAGACAGGCCCCTATGGAGTTCACAGTGATGGACCTAGTGTTCCCTAGCACACTGGTCATGGCTGTTCTGTTGAAGGGAAAAAAAAACAACAAAAAACGATGATTATATAACGCTCTAGAGTCTGACCTGACCTGTAAAGTTATCATGAAATCATGCTAATGTTCTGGGTCAATATTGCCACAGTGGATTCTCATGATGTTTGTTGTCTCTTTAGGTGCTGTGGGAAATCACCCGTTTCTTCTTGCTGGCTATTGAGCTCAGTGTTATCATCTTGGGACTGGCTTTCGGTTAGTTTGCTGTACTGGTTTCAGTTCCCATTTATATGTTAACCCGTGTGGTGTGCCCATGTTCTTTCACATGACACATCTGTTTCAAATGTTCACTCTGTTTATCCAGTTTCCCTTTATAACTGAAGTTGGTATGCTATGTATTTTTCAGTGAAGCTTCTTTCTTTATTTATCAGGGCACCTGGAGAGCAAGTCCAGTATAAAGCGTGTCCTGGCCATCACTGCAGTGCTGGCTCTGGGTTACTCCATCACACAGGTAATGACAGATGAGGAGAGGTTAAATAATTTTAAAACATTCACTGGAATTATGACGATTACATTCCACAGCAGGAAATTTTGATTAGCTGTCATTTTGGAATTCATGCAGATAAAATAAATAAATACATTGTTTCAGGGCACACTAGAGATCCTATATCCAGACAGTCACCTCTCCGCCGAGGACTTCAACATCTATGGCCATGGAGGACGGCACTTCTGGTTGGCCAGTTCCTGCTTTTTCTTCCTGGTCAGTAACCTGTAGCCGTGCAGAAAGCGAGTGAATCGAGCAAAAAGATACCTCAGATGCCCGAGAACTGAATGCTAATATTTGACTGAATGCAACCCCTTTTTATAGGTGTACTCTTTGATTGTGATCTTGCCTAAAACTCCATTGAGGGAGAGGATATCTCTGCCATGTAAGTAACAGATTTCATATTTTCACAGATTTGAAGTTAAAAGATAAGCGTTATATTTCATTTAAGTATAATGATTTATGAATATGATTTATACCCACGAGAATGTACCGCACTTTCCGTATGTGCTATTTCTCACTGGATGATGCCAGTGTCCATTAATCTGTGTTTTGCTTCCTCTGTTTAGCTAAGAGGAGTTTTTATGTGTATGCTGCCATCCTGTCTCTACTGAACTTTGTCCAGGGCCTGGGTAGCGCTCTGCTTTGTGCTGGAATCATAGAGGGACTCTGGTCAGTATTATTCTCATGAACACTGTGCATATTTGTGTCCAATGTATTAACCACATAACTGTGGATATAAAAAGATGTGTGTTTGGATGATTGAACTGTTGTGTAAATTGACCTGCTTATGCCACCAATGTAGGAAGAGAAATATAAGTTGAGTAATAGTTTTGGACTTAGAGCAGCTATGGCTTTAAAGCATTAGGTTTATGTTGGATAACATCTGTAGAAAAATGTTCAGGATTTGCAGCTGCATGGCTGTTTTTAAACCTTTTTGTAATTGATTTTGTTGCCGGGGTTGCAACCAGGGGAATGACTCACTGTTTTTGTGGGTCTTGTGATTCAGTGGAGTTCAGTGCAGTGTAGGTGAGAGGATGAGAATGTAATGAACACACACTTTTAGGGCTTTTTGTGTCTACTGAAGCTGATGATCTCCCTATGCCCCATGTCTTTTAATGGGACTTATTACTCAGTTTTAAAACCTCTTTGTTTTGTCTTTTCTGATCCAGCTGTGTGGATGTTACCACCTTCCTGTATTTCTCCACATTTGCTCCGCTCATCTATGTCACATTCCTCAAAGGCTTCTTTGGGTATGTATAGAAATTTATACTGTATAGTTGCACTTAATACAGTTAACCTGTTTCTTCCTTTATTTCACCACTTTCTCTTCTCCCACAGTTCAGAGCCCAAGATCCTTTTCTCCTACAAGTCACAGGTGGATGAGCCAGACGAAAGTGACGTCCATCTTCCCCCCACTGTTGCTACAACTCTTGGCCGCAAGGAGCTGACTGACCAGGGCCTCTTCTACTCCTCCACCCAAATTGATGGCTCTGGTCCTGGTAGCTCTCGTATGGTGGGAGCATACCTGGATGATGTTGCCTCTGGACCCTATGGGTCCAGCAGCATTAACAGCATTGAAGCTGATCGCTGGAGACCTATCAATGCGTGAGAAGATGAAGAGGAAAGTGGAAGAAGAGAGATGGTTATACAGCTGGACTTAAATGTTGTGCATGTGTAGTGTGTTAGGCAGGATGGTGACCAGAGGAGTTGGCCTAAAAAAATGCAGAGTGAAGTAGGTGGACATCAGGGAAAGGTAATCTTGGCCTCTCTTTGAGGCCAAGACAGGTTAACAAGTGGATACTTTAGGAGAGACCTTTCCGAGCCAATTATCTGAAGGACTGTGAATTTAGCAACTGCTTTTGTAACACTGTTGCCAGAGTGCACTGCTGCTGTAGCTCCACACTAGGAGTACTGTCCCTCATTGTGGCCCTGACAGACTCCATGTTGATTCTGTTTCACAGGCTCTTAAATGTGGGGGCTTACCAACTCGTCTCAGCACGTTTTCTATCATTCCAGCATCAACTGCTCAGTCCTCAGTGATGAAGTTTTAGCCCCATGTTAAGTAACCAAGTCTTTAAAAACTGTCTAACATTCTTTTGATGACATCTCAGCGTCGGTACATTCCCGCTAAAGCCTTTGAGTAACAACATCTCTCCTGACTCTGCTGCCTTGTATTAGGTTTGTGACTCAGCTGTCACTGTGCCTCTTTACACAGGGCAAGGACTCGTGCTCATTCAATTTGATTGGTGTACTTTGTCTTCTGAAATAGGTGCTGTCCGTCCTGTTAACAAGTGGGCGGTGTTAAGGTGATGTGTGTCACTGCAATATATTAAGGAAATCAGTAGCTCCTAAATACAGGCATTGTATTAATTTCAATGATCTTAAACCACCTACAAGGCTCTCTGCTGGAGGCTGAGACACAAGAACAGTTGTTGAACAATTCAAATAGCATCTCAGGCATAAGCTCTCTTCATTTCTTTCTTCTTATTTATTTTCTGCTTTTGCTTTAACTTCTTACGCTGGATTAATCATTCCTGCTACTGAAAGCACATATGTCAGCTTCATAGTCATTGAGGAAGTGTTATCATTTGTGTGGTTTGAACAGCAAACGTGCAGAAACCTATTTTGTGTATTCCAATTCAGACCTGCACTTATTTCATATCAGCATATCTAGTTCAGCTTTGCTTGCTGCAGAAGGGTTGCTGTTGCGAAGTTGGGTTTTTATTGTGCTGCTAACCTCTTTTTATTTTCCCATGTTAACAGTTTTCAAAAATGTTATTACAAGTGGTAAAATTAGACCAAAAATTGCTCAATTTTATAGTATCAAATGGTGGTATTGACACAGCTTCATTATATAGATAATAACCTTTGAATTCCTCTGAGCATGAAAAGCTCAGGAAATCATGTGAGTGATGGGTGATTTTAAAAGACAATGGATAAAACTACTGGACTGTTGTAGAGAAAATGTTTCATTCTGATTCATTTCAGGCTTAAATTCATTGTATTATGGTCCAGCTCATGAACTCATACTTGTCATGTAGTATTACTACAATAGCATATTTGACTCTTTTGAAACCACCTCACATCATTTACTTATGCCTACCAAGGAGGTATGGTGGATGTAAGCTCGCCCCTGAAAGTACTATATGTTTGATAGGAATGGATTACTGTATTTAAGCTAGCAGTATTCATAGATAATGGTGACCTGTTTGCAGAAAATATAGGGTTGCATCTATTTTTTCACCATTGTAAAGCAACAACACAGTAAAGAGGTAATGTATTTCCAAGAAAATACAGTATTTGCTCAATTCTTGAAATATTTTAATATTCATAGTTGAATGCTAGTGAGCACTGCTGCTTTACCTGGAGTGAGAATAATGATTGGGAAATCAGTTTGCTGTTTCATGAGCTCACAAGGTACATTGTTATGGAAGTGAAGTGCACTCTCTTGGATAGTTAAGATGTCTGTTGGTGAAATCATTTTGCAAATGATGTGTAAATTGCCTTTTTATTTAAGTGCATTGATTGTATGATATTCAGCCCGTATTAATGCGATGTGTTGAGCATTCCATGAACTACAGAATAAACCATGGACTCTTTCCCTTGGTTGTTTTGGGAATTGGACACCGCATCAGGGTTTGTGAAGACAATATTTGGGATAGGACTCCACCCTGTGGTTTCTTGTAGCAACTACACTCTAGGAATAGAGCTATAAAAAAAACAAAACAAACAAAAAAAAAAAAACATATTTCCTCGTGTGTTTATGTCACCGGTGTTTCATACATCTAAGATTCATGTTTCTTTCATATTTAGCACTAGAAACTAGCTCACACTAGTCTGGCTGTAGCATAACTACAACTCCCATCTACCCCCAGTACACAGAGGTCCACGGCCATGAATCATTGGGTCCGAATTTTTTCATCCAACCAATGAGCTTTGAGGATACTGCAGCGCCAGAATGACCTTTATTGGAGTATTTTGACCACCAGTCGCTTTGGCGGCTTCTCCTGCCGCTTTCTGTGTGTCCCTGTCATCAACGCTGGACAGGGTTTTTACTATTATTTTTTTTCTTATCAGGTGGAAACGGGCGGCTGGTCAAAATGGGAGCAAATGGCAGCACCGGTAGGAAAGTGTCATTCGGACTGGACGAAGACGAGAAGGTCACAGTAATTGAAGGCGTGAAGGTAGATATAACGGAATGTATCAGCTGAACGGGGGAAATATGAAGCCAAAGTTTGAATCAGTTGCGTTTTTAGTCGTAAACACTGAAGCTAATGACGGTTAGCTAATGGGGCTTTTGCGGTGGTGTCGGTCTGAGGTGCGCTGAAAGGCTGTCAGGTCCCATGTCCTCAAATGAACCCGGTCATACCCCTTCTCTATGCCCAGTTACCGCTATACGGTATGTAAACGGTCAGTAGGCTATCCTTACAGCTTCACGAATTACAATTTGTAGCTAGTAGTAATGGCCAGATAAGGGCACATTGACGCAGGCAAGTGAAATGTCACGTTTATTTGCTGGCGAAATTTCTAGTTACATTAGCTAGATATGCTATATAAGGCAGTTACAGTATTTGTCATGTTATATTAAATATAGATAAAAATTATATCAATGGCAGACGGTGTAAAACACAACTGTGGTTAGTTTCAGAAGCACACAATTAGTGTCCCACTTGTGAACCTACACACTGCACAGTGAAAGAACAAATGAATAATATGTTCATGTGTACATTCATTAAGGCTGCTAGCTACTCTTTGTCCTACTATTCAGGAAGGACAGAGAGGTCAGGCGCAACCGTACAGGCTGCACGTCTTAAATCTGGTAGGCAAGTAAGTGACTTACACAAGGACACTTCAGCAGGACTGGAGGGTAGAGTGTGCTTTTACTCTTCTGTTTAACAAAGGCACACAGTCTATCCTGCACACACTTCAGAGGCTTCGTATATGTGTGTTTATGTGAATGTGTTCTTTTCCACATTCCTGTTCAGCTCTCAGAGGATGTGCTCCGGCGGATGAGAGAATCTCAGGGGTCTGACAGCGCCAAGCCACCACCATCTCCATGGGACAGTCACAAACCACCACCGAGTATGTCCCAGTCAGAGACTTTTATTTTCCTACAGCTCCCATTGGGAGGCCCATTGTTTCTGCAGATGTGTACATTTGCCAATTTATCAGGTACACCTAGCTAAAACGAATGCAGTCTTAATACAACAGTCCTGCAACAAATGCTTCCTGTTGTTTCTGCTGTTAAAGTGTATTGCATTATACATAGTGGTGTGTCTGCTTTATAACCTACTCTTATTGATATGAATTGGGTGAACAAAATAATAGGAGTACCTCTCATAATAATGCAATACACTTCAACAGCACCACAAACTACAGCCTCTATAATGATCACTCACTTGAATCAACACTTGTTTAACACAGTTTCAACAAAAAACAGACTCTGAAAGTGTCATGAAAAAGGATTTACTACCAGACTGATCTATTAGACTGCATTAGATTTAGCTCTGTGCACCCAATAAACAGCCAACTGAGTGTATGTCCACATATATTGACTGATGGGAATAGTATCAGGATAAAGGTCAACTCTACTGCTGTGTGACTTTTTTTATACTGTTCATTATAGAAAGGACAGAGCATAGTAATCATAAACTATCATGTGTGTACTTTATTGGAATATTTAATCTAAAATTCAGAGAGTTTGAGCCTGGAGCTGCCACCACATCAGGGTTTGTGAAGACAGTTGCACAAATAAATGTTATTAATTGATAATCAAAGTTTGTATGTAAATATTATTGTAACTGAAGTTACATTTAGCTGTCACTTGACAATTGTATTAATATTAGAGACAACAGTTTAAAAGGAGGACCAGTTTTAGTCAACTTTAAAACAAATCATTTTGTCCAGACCTTAACCCTTCATATAGCAGTTACCATTTGTTCCATCTGTCCTGGGAACTGATCCATATTCTAAGTGCTCATAGTATTGATATTCATCCCATTTGAATTTCAGGTCCAAAACCAACAGGACCTTCTGCTACAGAAATACAAGAAGAACTGCGCAAAGAGTAGGTGCTCATAATGTCCTGATCATTGTCTTTTTTTGTTGGTATCAAGTTTCATTGGCTGTTTCATGTTTGGCTGGACATGCAAAGTTAAGGACACCATAACTGTGTCTGTATTATATTATATTATATTTACTATGTATTATAATAGTGCATTAATATTGACTGACTCAAAATTGGATACCTCCCTCAGGTATCAATTAAGTATTGCAAATTCATTATGGTAAATGGTGTATTTGCAGTAACATACATTTTCATACATTAAAGTTGAGCTTTCTGTGTCAACACAGTCAGCTTCTAACCAGTGGAGGTGACACATGTATACCATAGCAGTCACTTGACGCTAACTTGCAGTATTTACATGCTGAGTGACCTGTCAACACTTCCTGTGCTGATTTACTGTACTGGCATATTGCTGTATTGTTAGAATAGTCATATATTACCGTGAGTGTCTGTAGATTAACAAGCAAGTCCACTCTCATGCTAATGCTGTTTCATGAAAATTTGTTAGATGTAATATATATTTGGGCCAAGTATATCAATTTTGTAGGTACTGTATATCAAACAACCCAATACCATTGCTTTTCAATAAAACTAGAAATCATGAGATTTTGTTGAGTCTATGTGGCATTGAAGCTTATGGTAATTTCTCAGGCCATATAGTGTTCTTGGATTAGATTGCATTATATAGCTTGTATTATATCTTGGTTTGTGTTCTTCTCATGTTTTCATAGTATGACTGTAGCTCATGATAAGCCATAACTTGATTTGATTTTAATCTGATACTTTAATTAAATTACAAACAATCATGGTACGTGGTATTCATTAATCAGTTAAAGACATGGATTAATTATTATTATTATTTGTATTTATTTTTTACTTTTGGAGACTTTATTCCAGAAATATAGATATTGTTTCTGATCTAAACCGATATCCTCTTGATCTTATTGGGTAGTACGTTTTGCAGGCTTGTCCTGGATAAATAATGGTACAAAGGTTAAAACAGTTCTTATCCTCTCCTGCTGCAGCTTTGAGCATCAGCAGGCCCTGGTCCAGGAACAGTTGGCCAGACTGGCCCAGAGAGAGAGAGACATGACAGGCCTGGATGATCTGACACCTGCCCTCATCATTGAGAAAGGGAAGGCCCGTGAGGAGCATGAAAGAGCTAAGATGCTGGTGAGTAAAAAAGTTTGGGCCCTGGCAAGGGCCAAAGCTGTATTTTCCAATAATAGACCTGTTGAATCAAACTTTATTGTACTAAATATCCCCCAAAACTATTGATTTGATGTTTTAATTTACACTTTGTCAAAATGGCAGACCGCCTGTGTTGTCACAGTAGCTGTGACATGTAACCCTGTACCTTAAATAACAGTATCCTGAAGAATATGCTCAGTCAAATTAATCAAAAACAATTATTATAATTTATTTATTCTTAACCTCTTTTTGTTTGTGTGTCTTGATAAACCACAAGAGACAAGGGCATCTATCCCTTTTACATCTGACTTTTTATAACAAAAATGAGCATATTAGCCTCCAACATCATGTCTTTATCAATTAATCTTGCTTAGCCTAGAAAGTTGGCATCGCTACAGAATCTATGGTAACCTTTTTGAATTAAGCTTAAAAATAAAATTGAAAAAGAGAACGAAAAGGTTTTGACAATAAAACACATTCTTCAATAACATTTATGTTGTTTTGAGTGGAGAGAAAAATAATATTATAAACATTTTTTGTAATTGGCAGAAGTAATAGGTTCTTTTTCCCTCCAGAAACCTTTTGTATTCATCAACAGCACCCTCTACTGTTTACACTTTGAATGGCACCTCTGGTTTGATACACCAGTGAGTTAAATTAGTAGGATACTCATCCGCAACCCCAGCTTCTGTGTTAATAAAAAAATAAATAAAACTATAGCCTAATAAAATTATTGTGATTCAGGAAATGAAATGCAGTTTTATAGCTGTTAAAGTACCTTTGTTTATCTATGATAAGATGGGTATGATAGATTATATATAGATTATGTAAGTGGTGTGGATGCAACATAAATGATGGAAATGTACAGTATCTGTACTTTATTAGAGCAGAATCCATTTGCACATGGTAGGGGTATAAGTATGATCATCCATTTCAACAGGCTGTATTAATAATAACAGTAATAACTGCTGGATGAACAGAGACATTAACAATGCTTTCTTTATGATGCATTTTGCACTTACTCTCATCAAAGTCTCAGGTGTTATATGCATTTCTGTAGTTTAATTAACCCTGCCCCTGTGTATGCACAGTGACTGCATTGATTGTTGTCTGCACGTAGACTTGATGACAGCTCCTTTCTCGTTTCCAGTATGCTTGTTGACACACAGTCTTGTCAGATTCAGACTGTTAATGAGTCAACCTGCAGCAGTGCATTGTGTGGGAGTGAAAGAGAGGTGATAGCCATAGAGTCTCATAAGGATTTTGATGGAAAAAGGAGAAAAAACTGTTTCACTAAGCTTGACTCAAGAACTAGACACATTTGTGTGTGTGTGTCTGTGTGCGTATGTACTGTATTTGTTTTAGAAGAATCTCTACATATATGTGAGTTTCATGTGTGTGTGTGTCTTAACACTGAAGAGACAGTTTCTGTTGTTACTGTATAACTGCTAAAATTAAACACAGTGGATCTCCCTACAGCCCCCTTCCCCTCCCTTTCTCTGTCACTCCTCTCCAATTGATTTGTCCTGCGGTGTCTTTTCGGTGTGCCAGCCATCTGTAATGAACACTGAGTGAAGCCGCTGGCTTAACTTACACTGATATGGGTCCAAATGCTTAATGATGTTGTATCACAATGAGAAAGTGAACACTCTCCCCTTGCACCCTTGTTTTCTACTTTTACCGACATGACAAGTCAATACAGCCTATCAGTGTGTGTGCGCAGACCTGTGTTTGTGTGTGTAGAGTAGGAAATTAGCTCTGTCATTGATTGATGGGAGTGTTTGACAGGTTTCAGCATCTTTTTGTAAACACATGGATTAAAGGAGACTCATACTTTAGCTTGGAATAGGTGCAAAGCAGAATTCTACCTGTACATTATCTGTACATTTAAGTAAACTGAAGGGGGAGGATTCTGCTGCTTTTAGGTGATAATAGAATTGAAGCTGATGTATGCCGTGTGTGAGAAGTCTAGACAGCATACAACTTTGAGTGTTTATGTGATCCATCGCTGCTCACTTTCCACCTTTTCCTCTTTCTCACCTGTCCTTGTTGGTCTCACCTCTGACTCTCACTTTTTCCCTGCTTAACTGTCTAACACATTCATTGTTCTCCAGCTTGATATATCTGCTGTCTAAAATGTCACACATACTTAACAAACCAAAAAAATATTTCACTCTTGAGATAAAAAAGAAAGATGTGCTTTGTTTATATATATATATTTACATGGCTTTAGCTTTTGAAGAGATTGAAAGGACTTGCGAATCTCATTCAAGAGCTCCACCACTATCAAATATCTGTGCTTAGCAGGTGGGCTTCCCTCTCTTCTTAGCATTTTCCATCGACCTTGCATCCACCAGCAACAACACAGCTGGTGACTTAAAGAAAAAGTCTCTCCACCCCTCTGTCTTTCCCTATTCCATCTTAAAATGCTCCACTTTGAGTAGTTTGGGAGCTGCCTTATTTCCCAGAGGAGAAGACAAATACACACATAGACATACACACACATTGCTGTGACGCTATCACAATACACAAACAATATGTAGCAAACAACCCTCAGCCTATTTCCACACGTGCACTCCTGGCTCCCCAGCATGCAGCCTGTGTTTTAGTGTTGGGGTGTCGAGGAGGTGAGGAAAGTGGGGAGGCAACACCTGTCAGAGAGCTGAGCTGCTTCCCACACTGCCTCAGGCTGCCTGTCAGGAACACTCACATTAGCCATTTACTCCTGTCTCAGCACCAACCACCACCAGTGGGACTATATATAACTGTGTCTGCGCATATGCATACCTGTGAATTAAACTGGCTCTGTGTCAGTTTATATCAGAGGATTGTGTGTGTCATAGAGGGATATCCACTTGAAATGTTCATTCACAGTTTAGTCAATACTATATTCTCTTAACATCTAGTGTATTATATTTTAAAGCTATATTGTAATATATTTCAGTTTTTGTTTGGTACAAACGGCTTCATTGTGTAGCACTTGATAGTGTTAATTCCTTCCTTCTGTGTCATATTTTGTCATGTAGTGTATGAAGATTGAGCCACTTAGATCAGGATCAAGTTCTAAACACACCTTCATGCCACATTTTTAATCAAAGATCCAGACATGTTTTAAGACATAAAAATACTCATAATACACAAATAATTTGTGTTCAATATGTTTTTTCAATTGAAAAGTTAAATTTACATACTAAAGGTGCTATTTTAAATTTTGCTATCGCTACATAGCCCACATTAGCATTAACAACTTTTTAGTTACCAGTCTATAAGAAATGTCATGAGTTCAGCATCAAACTTTATTCCTTTTCTCACCAAGAGCTGTCCCCAGTGATGGAAAGCAACTGCAGTGTTTTGCCTCTAGTTCTATAACTTCTTTCTTTTACTGAAGTTAGCAAGTTGCCCCGGCCTGCCTGGCCCACCTTGTCACTTTACTTTCATACTGAATCATGATTGTTGTCACAAAATCACACTGATAAATGTGTGATTCAAGGTGAGCACAGAGAAACCTTCCACCTTCAGCAGATGACTTTGAAAACAGCCTTCTAGTGTCAAACTCTGCACATACTCTATATCATTCTGCACAGTGATCGGTCAAACATTAGAGTTAAGTAACAACAAATGGTGCACATTTTTGAGTGGAGGGGGGCTTTAAGTTTGCACATCTATATTAAACCCTATCCAGGAAATGTGTCCGCCTGTGTGCTCCACAATATAATATTTTCTGTACATTGTTTATTCATTTATTTATCTGTTCTAACTACTGCTTCATTGACATCCAGCTGCTCATCCCACCTACAAAGGTGCTCTTACGAGGTATATACAACATGTGTTTTTTGACCTGTCATCCTACCTTGTTCTGAGACTATATTTAGGCCTTAACAGTTACACGTTGAGCGAAGACACGAAAGAGACGACAAGTTGCATTAACACCTAGTCTCTTCTCCTATCCTTTCTCTCATTAGCACCTCCTGTGTTTGTTTTCTTCCCCCGACTAGTCTCTCTACCTCAGAGGTGACATTCGTGCTGCAAATAAAATCCTATTAGTATGCACAGGCATTCAGTGCTGAGCAACTCACACACACTCACAAACACAGACAATAACGAGCATCTGCTTTTAAGCTATTGAATTTCAGAAGCTTCCTGGGTGTGTGAGAAGAATCGACTTTCCCTACCTGTGTGGGGGTTGTGGGTGAATATTTGTAACCTGCCAGTTGGTTTGCTTGTAGTCTTCTATATTAAAAGCTAGCTTTAATTTGCTATTTCCAATAAAAAACAGTTATGGATGATAGCATCAGAGGGTACAGTTTTGATCCAGATCAGTTTAGCAGAAATGAATAGCCCTCTGTAAATGTAAAGAACTTAATTAGAAAGAACCAGTAAATATTGAAACAATACAGATACATGACACAGCTGACGTTTTCAGGGTTTATAGTCGTCCATTGTTATAAACCCAACAATTCTTACTGAAAGTTTGTATTGCATCATATTAAATATGCATGTTGTAGTGTTACATGCATATTTGGATACTCCACAACAGAACTTTATAAACCCTGGAGGCAGTTTCCATGTTAAGTTACTCTTCATGTGCCATATTGCCAAACCCAGGAGAGACATTTCCTTGACTCCCATGAATCATCAAGTTGACGCTGAACTTCCAGCCCAATGAAGCTGTGTAACTACAGAAATTGACATCTTTTATGAAATGTAAATAACAACATCTTGATATAAGAATCTTGTCAGTTATACAGTCTGAGCTGAAATGTGTGATAAGAGGTGTTGCGCCCATTTGGTCATTCCTGATGTCACTGATTTCTCACACCTCGTCTTTTCTATAACATCCGTAATTTTGTGTATACTGGTGAATGTCAGTCAGGCTGTGCTCATTTAGTAGGATTTTGAAGCAGTATGATATAATTCCAACCTGTACCCTGCCTTTCATCCAATGTCAGCTGGTACTGGCATCAGCCCTTTGCGACCCGTAAAGGATGAGCAGTACAGATAATGGATGGATGGATATAATTTCATTTGATTAGTGTTTTTTTTTCACCTGTGGGTGGACAGTGCAATGGCTGGTGAAGGTGTCATAAGGAATCGAGATGTAAGCCCATATATAGTCACTAGATGGCATTGTTGAAGCATGTTTGGTTTGCCAGTGGATTTAAAAAGCAGGATTGATGTGTGCTCTGCAAGGCAACATGTGCTGCTGGGCAACATGTTCTCCCAGCATTTATTCCTCCTCTTTCTCCTCCTCTGTCTCTCACCTTTTTATCTTTCTCTTTTCAACCCCTCAGTCTCTGTCCTTTGGCTGTGTGTGTGATTGTGTGCATGCATGGGGAGTGTGTGTGTGTGTATGTGTGTGTGAGTGATGACTCAGAGTGAAGCATTTGACACTGTCCAAAAGAAAGATGATGAAAACCAGGGTGAAAAGCCCAACATTCATTAAAGTCAGACCAGAGATGACAAACACTCCAGACCACAGCGGATGATGCCACACATGTTAACAGTATTGCTGCACTGCTGTGTAGAAACACAAGGAAGTGGCACTTGACAAGAGTGGAAATGTTGTGTTTTGCACTGAATATGCAGCCTTTCAGTTACAAGATGTTCTCGCTACCCAGCAGGCCCCCCTGCTGTCTACGTCTAAAAACATTTGTCCATGATCACTGAATACTATTCTCTGCTGTAGATTAGTCTTATTAATTTCTTTTTTACTATGATGTTTTCTAGTTGAATGTTTGCTTTATCTCTGTATTGGTATTCATAGATATTTAATCTGTGGCATGTTTGAAGACCTTATCACACATCAAATCTGTGATTTGAAGGCAAATGCAAGATTACTACCTCAACATCTCATCCCTCCACACTCACTCAACCTATGGGTACTTCAGTCTGTCAATTCAGATGACTTCTGCTGCTTTGAGTGTTTGCTTTCCAGCAGCAGATGGACATGTTGGTTCAGCTGCATTCAACCAATTCCAAAGTAATCTCTGGATGGATTTTTTCTTCTTCACTTGACCCAAAATGACAACGTATATCTAAAATAAGAACCATGAATCTGCTGTTTTTCAGCAAATGACTGCTCATAATTGTTGGGCAGATTACCAGGAAATAAAAAATGGGACCGTAGCAACACAATAAGATGATCATCCTTTAACATTATGTATGCATTCAACGTCTGTTCATCATCCCATGTTTGTCACTTGCAAAAGCGCAGATGCATTTAGGAAATCAGTCGAAAAAACACCACCGAAATAAAGAAGTGTTCTCTTTTTTCCCTCATCCACCTATGCAAGAGGACTGAATTTTTGATGATAGGCTGTGGCTCAGGCAGCAAGCACATGGAAGTGTTAGGCCAGAGAGCTCAGAGGAAGAGAAACATGATCAGAGATGGGCTATAGAAGCTGAAAGGCAGAGAGAGGAGACTTGGAGCGTGGTATAGTAATAGATTCAGATGTCTGACTCTGAATGCCAGGCAGCTAGAGAGCCAACTCTGCTTGTTAGAGGGTGGGAGAGGGGAAAAGAGGAGAGGGAGAGAGAAGAAAGATCATGAAGAAGAAAAAGAAAAAAAATTAATCAGTCGAGACAGAGATAGGGAGAGAGAGAGAGAGAGAGAGAGAGAGAAGGTTTACATTGAAACTAAGTGGGTGAACATTAGCCTTCACCATAGCCACAGCACCTTCACAGTAATGTGACATTAGTGTGAAGGTGCACATATACACACACACAGATTTAAAACCTGAGTTTCTTTCTCAAAGACACTGACAATGTAAAATACAGCAGCAGTTCAGACACACACATTCACACACAGCTAAACCACTTGTTATCAGCTAGTGTAATCACAGACTTGACATCTTTTCTGCATGTTAAAGCAGCTAAGCCCTTTGTGCGCACCCGCGCTCACTCACACACATACGCACACACGCATAACACTCCCCCATCTTCTCAAGCGATGGTAATTGCTGAGGAGCAGAGCGCTCACCGGCTGAGGAGATTTTGATCGGTGCAGAGTAGTGCATGTGTGGTGGTGGTGGTGGTGGGGGTCAGTTCAAAGGACAAACGTGTAGGAGTGGAATACCTCTCCCATCAGAGAGCAGCTGTGATGCAATGAGACAGCTGGACCAGACTTATTATCCAGAGGAAAAGTAATGTTTCCCTGAGGCTCGTTCTCATACAGGGGAATAATGATTTACGTTGAAACAATCAAATTATGGGTCAAAGGTTTTTGAACTTTCAAGATTTCTCATTTTTGAAGCGAATTGTGAGCCTGTTTAAGTTGAAAAACAAATGCAGCACTAGGCATCATGTCACTGAACCTGATTTGTGCAGCAAATCAGTTTATTTTACAATCAGAAGTTTCTAACATTTGATCTGTTTTTCACAAGTGGAATCAAATGTACCTGATGTTTACCAAGTGACATACACCTTTATAAGGAAAACTGATTTTTAAACTGAACCTTACATATATAATGTGAAAACACATTTTACTGTTACCCAATGTTAATGCATATTAGAAGACTGAAAAATATGAATTAATGATGCTTTGAGTTTCTGCTCGCTATATGTAATATTGTATTGGTTCATCTTACGAAATGAGCTGATGGAGGCCATGAGAGTTGTAATTTACTGAAGCAGTGCTGATGCATGCTCAGTAATTACACAAATGATCCCCAACCTGAATATTGTTTTGTTGGAAGGTTGGTAGTGAATTTTACTTTCAATTTTAAGATTTCAAGCAAAATCCAAACTGTCTGTGTTCAGACCTGTCAGATAAAGAAAGCCCAATGTCAAGTGCAGCCAAGCAGAACTGCACAGGTGGTCAAAATGAGAAAACTCTCTTGGTGGGTTTAAATAGCTAGACCTAATCAGAATCCAGTGTGACCAAGCTGTTCCTGTCTATAGTGGATAAGATTTCTCTAGGGCATAAAAAGCGTTTTGAAGCTGATTAGTGGAGAAGTTGGGTCCCTAGACTTAAAAAGTAAAACTTTGCCGAATGTCACTATTTTAGGCTAAATGTAGAGAAATTGGAGCAAATGAGTGGAGAAGACAGAAAATGCCTGTGGTTATTGTTGCTCCCCTTTCTCTCTCTCTCTCTGAATACTACCCCCACCCCCCCATCCTTCATTCTCTTCTCAACAAAACCTGTCCTTCTTATTCAAATAACATCTCTCTTTCTCCATTCCTCTCTCTATCCCTCTATCCTTCCTTCTTTTTCTCTGATTGTCTCTGTGACAGTCTGTGGTGGGAATGCAGGCTGATGATGAAGTGTTAATTCATTTAACCTCCCCCAGCTATGTGCCTGAGAACACACATTTAATGAGCAAACAGCTAGACTAACCAGTTCATGCCTCTGGTATTTCTACTGTATGCTGTGTGTGCATGCTTAAGTGTGAGTTCATGTGTGTTGTGGTGGGTGCGTACAGGTGTGTGCACCACCCACAGGTGTTAGTGCGATGGCTCATGCATATGTATGTGAACAGTTGTCCTGATTGAGGCTGTGCATTTGGAGTCTATGTGTTAATAACCCTGGAACCCTGATGCAGAAACCTGGAAAAACCTTTGCCTCTGCCTTTTGGTGTGGTGCTGGTGAAAGCACCACAGTTAACTGACAGTGATCGAGATGAAAGCCTTACAGCCTTAAACAGAGGTACAGAATTACAATATTACTGTAGTATAGTGTGACTTACTTTAAGAAGTTCAGAATGAAACTGCCATGTTTTCCCCTCAGAGCTAGCCAAAGCTGCACAACCCCTGATTTAGTTGCTGCTGAGATAGTTTAGTACTATTGCAAACCAGTATGCTGGACTTTCACCCTGCATTTCCTATGCATTATGAATTATTACCCATACCCAATTATTACCCACCACAAAATACTACAGATGCCACCTGCCACCGCTTTCAGGCTTGTTTGCATTCCCTTATGGACTATGGATGTTGAATTTGAACAGATTGCTACAAATATTTAAATCCCTGTTTTTCAAAATAAAAAGAAGACAGTTGCTGGTCATACAGCAGTATGCATGCATCATTTTTACACAAATCAGCTGACACCTATAGTGGCCAAAAGAAATAGTCAAGGTGTGGTAGCGTGGATGTTCCGATTCCAATGCGACATGATGCTGGGAAATGGACAGTGGCATATGGCACGTGGATATACACCTGCTTGTGATGATGTGAACTGGCAGTGCCTGTGTGTGGGCCTATATAGAAAACAATGGGTGCAGATGGTTTGACTGGCGTCCACACACCTCCAGTGTGTGTTGCCCTTTATTAGGTGTTTTTTTCTTTTGTCTGTATGTGTGTGAGAGAGAAGAGGCAATGTTGCACGTTGACCCCATGTACCGAGAAACCGCACCTCCTACTTGTGAATTAAAGTTAAAGCAGCAAAAAATGTTTCCTCAGTTTCTATTCACATGTTGGTCTTGCAGTTTTTTATATTAATAAAAGATGATGGACAGTTAACAAAAATGTCAGATAATATAAATATGGTGAAAACAAAGTTGCTGCGTAGATATAAACAATGCAATATGCAAGATATACAAGGTATAAGTGAATAAGTGTAATTACTGAAGGGAAAATGACACAGTAACATGCTAGAAATGATTGAATACCATTGCAGGTGTGTGTGTACGAGTGTGTACACCTCTCTGTGGATGGCTCAGTTTGCCTTTGAGGGCAAATCCACACAAACACTTTTTAGCCGAGCATCAGCATCAGACAAACAAGAGCTGCGGGTGAGAGCATTCAGCTGTACCAATGGCATTTATTACTGGCACACATGATGAGTGTGCTTACCGTACTTATTCCCATAGAGATATGACAGGAAGAAAGCTGTCACTGAATTAGCTCTTATTTCCTCCTCTCTGCCTGAATTTCTGTCTTTCTCTCTTTCTCTCCATCTCTTTCTCCCTAATTAAAAAGCCAAATCAGGAGTTTGACTCCACAAACTGTGTCTGCCAGTGACATTCTCCAGCCTAATCCTCAGTTTAGCCCTCTCGTCTCGTCTCTGTCTTTCTCTCTCCTCTCCTGGCTCCAAATAGAAAACCACACCAAAATCTTTTCTCCCCAAACACATAGATTTATTCAAATTTAGCATTTGCATAATTCAGTATTTACATAATTGATTTCCAAGGAAGCGTTTCTCACCATGTGAGGTGGTGTAGATCAAAAGGTCTCATCCTGTCACATACACGCAGACATGCACGCACACGTACACAATCGCACACACAGAGTCTCAGTGGCACGTGCTCTGCCTCTGTTTTTCTGCACATACACACACTCTATGTTGCCTGACCATTGAGGTTTCAAGTCTAAATCAGGCATGAAGTGTTGCCAAGCTGGTGCATCTGGTGACCCTCATGGTACAACCATAGCAAACATGATTCAGCTAAGCATAGAAAATCAAATATATTGCGGTCCATTACATCAGTGTGTTTATCTAGAAGGACATCATTAGTTTCACTATGTTGGTAAAGTATTTGCCCCTCTTCACCTGTACAATAGTTTTGTAGATGCAGGAATGTTCTGGTGGCATGCACAAAACCACAACCTTGATTAGTAGTGGTTGGTTGAACCATGTTGGAAATCAAAAGAACAGAACAGCTACACTCGAGTGAGTGAGTGGAGTGAGAGGATGGCTGTCATAGAGACTTGAAGAGTATTGCTTGAAGATGGGGATAATGGCACATGTTTTCATGAGACAGACAGTCTCACCTAGCAGGCATTTATGGTGTTGAGCTTGGTTGTTCACATGAAAAGTGACAAAATTAGTTATTTCAAGAATGGAAAAAGAAAGCTTGAGAGAAGTGGGTGTGAATGCTCTTTACTGTATCTCATAGACAATGACTGTGTTGGGTCCAGTATCCATAGTCAGGTAAGTTTCACAAGTAATTTTACTGGCCACGTAGAATACGTGTTGTTGTTATGGTCACATACAGTTTGATATAGCCATGCACAGTCTTCAGAAATATGGTTAAACTCTTGACGTGAACTACTTTTAACATATCCTGTTATGTGGTTTTTATAGACACCTGCAAATCGATCTCTCTGTGTTGTCATTTATGTTGAAGCTCTCATTATTGAAGTGTCACTTGATTAATACATTTATATTACATGTAGAAGCTTTATCTTCTTAAAAAGATCTTGGTGAATCTATGAGCCTTAGTCTGTTTGGAATACTTCTCTGGGTGTGTTACTGCTGGCTCAGTTGATCCAGACTCTTAATGTTCAGACTGAGTCTGCTGACTGCTGGTCACCGGGGAGCACAAAAACAATGAGTGGATGTACCTGAAATGCCATTGTCCGCTATGGCTCATGGACTGCACCAAACTACTTGGGTGTGTGTTTGTCTGCATCTGTATCACAACAAGCCCCCCGCACCTCCCCTCTAAAGTCTGCCATCTATGGAAATGGCACCTCCACACTCGTGTGAGCACTCTGTGGGCGGCCACACACACACACACACACACACACACACACATACATACATACATACATTCAGACTTGGGCACATATTCAGTTTAGGGCTAGCCACCACAGAGCAGGGAGGTTAAACAGATGGCATCGGCTGTATCCGTTACACAGATTACTCAACACACACACACACACTATAGCAACTGCCTTTGTGAGTTCACCTCATTTAACTGAATGGTATTTTTATGAGGCGTGGCAACATTAGAGACACCCACTGCTCTAATCTATCCCTTTCTGTTCTGTGTCTAATGCTGGACTGGGAGCACTTGGTTTGAGTGGGCAAGGCTAGACACACCCAAATATGGTGTTCTGTATGATGTCCTGGTGATAGACGTGTTGTAACATCCAGTAGTCTAGAATATGCTGTCATATAATATTTTATGGCCGTGTTCAAGACTCACACATACACAGGTCTATAAATTATCATATAAAAATAGATAAGCTGCTAGTCCTCAGTTCTGACTATTGGAGTCCTGCTAAGAGCCGCTGTAAAAGAGGCAATAAACACACACCTGTATAACAAAACTGCCCTTTAAATTTTAATGTGCAAACTAAAAACCCTTATACCAGTAGTAAAACTACACTTTGAAATAAATACACCTAATTATTATTGATTTAAAACATTTGTGTTTTTATTGTGTATTGAAGATGTACTTAACAGTGCTTGGAAAACAATATTTGTTGTAAGGCTCTATGGACAGACACAGTCTGTGGTGTACCAATGTAGAGGCTAATGAGTAGAATTTCATATGTTGTTTCATTACCATGGCAAACTATTCAGTTATTTGGTCACACAATGCATATGGGACACATTAGATGCATTATGAGACTGTTGGAGGCTGAAATTATATCTCATACAAAACTCAACATTTGGCAAATTTGGTTTTATAACTAACAAGTAGTCCTCATTCTAACATGTGCAACCTGTATACAATGGTGTTGATTACTCTGTGACTGGCTGTGCTAACCTTATGCCCTCCTTGTTCTCTTTTGCTCTTATTTACCTATTTGTACTATTGTCTCTGTTTGTACTCCCATTGTTCCCCTAATTCTCAGTTGTTTCTGTGTTCATCTCTACTCCACCTCCCTTTTTCTTTTTCTCATTATACCTGTCTTTTATCCTCTTCCTCTTTGGGTTTCACCATCTCCTCCAACCTCGTGCCTTCCATATACATACATCTACTGTCTCACTAACCACTGTCCCCTCACTCTCTCCTAGCCCGCAGATTTGGATGCTTGGGTAAGCAACACTACCATTTGCTGGTGCCTCCTGTTTTTTTTATTTTATTTATTTATTTTTTTCTCTTTCTCTCCTCCTTTCACTCTCTCGCTTCTCTATTCAAATGTCATGTTTTCATTGTGCATTAAAGCGAGGCTGTGAGTGCGCTGCCGCCACCATTCCACACAACAACACTTTGGGAGGTATTCAGCTAGAAAATTACACATCATCTGTGCTGCTGGCAGAGGTGATTTTACACACAAACACGCATACACACACAGCCCTTAAGCATCAAACAGCCGCCGTAGGAAGAAAAAAGTGCAGTGAGCACAGTATAGGGATTTGCAGATGTGCTCTTCGGGGATGCATGTGCCTGTTAAGTTAGGATAAGATTAGATTGGATTACAATACATCTAATACCGGTCTGTGTGTGCGTGTCTGCACACCTGTATCCACCATATCAGCTGAGAGCACAGGAGATCAGTGGGTCAGCCAGAGAAGATGCTGTTGCTCCATCTGATCCATATCACATCCACTAATGCATAGCCCAGGTATAGCAATCAGTCACCATTACACCATGACACAATGTGTGTGTGTGTGTGTGTGTGTGTGTGCGCGCCTGGTTATATGTCATAATACATACTTACTATTTCAATGCTACATAAATATATGCCCCATTGCTGCCTTTTGCTGCCTCACTCCCAGCCAGCTTCATTGTGCTCATAAACCATATCATGTTCATACTGCTGTAGTACAGTTTCACTCATTACCCTTATTGGTTAGAAACAGTGTGTGTTCTTAAGAGCCCTGGTACTGATTAATTGCACACATATGTAAACTTCTACAGATCAAATGCGTCTGATTGCTAGAGAGAGTCCAACCAGTCTGTGTGCACCATGTGCATGTTATATCTCCTTTTATGCATTTAACCATCATATGTGATTCATATTGTGCAACTGTTCAATGCTGAGGTCTTTCTTTATCCACTGCATACTCTCCACAGCATGACATCTGACAATGCATGTAACACTAAGATTCTTTGTTTCAGCCTAATCCAGCTCACTGCCATTCACTTCATTTTTAGTAAGTTAAAATCTCCCAATGTTGAAATTATATTAATGATTTTAAAAAATGATTTCACATTGTGTTTTCATATTTAAGTAAATGACTGTGGCAGTCCATGCAAAAAATGTCTGATCATTGCTTTCAGAAAATCTTGGCACTGTAATATTATGATTGGATGATCTTAAATGAGATAGATTAGTAATGCACAGTGAGTGAGAATATAGAGCTGAAGGCATGATAAAGGATCACTGCACTGTAGTGTGCTTGCCATTCAGCTACACAGATGCCTTGATAGTACTTGCTATTGCCTTAGATTTTGCATGTTTTGATTATCCCTCTCTGTTATTTTATTTTTCTCCGTAGGTCCTCATTATTTTTTATTATGTTATTACATTTAATATTTATTACAAAGGACTCCCTTTTCATTCCATTTTATGAAAGTGCGTAATGATACTGACACACTGTGAAGCCTCGTATTGTTAAACCAAAGTGGCTCCATGTTGTATCTTATGGTGAGTCATTCTTCAAAGCGAATCTTAGTGCATGTGCTTTTCTGACTTCAAGCTGAACTGGCGACTTGTTTTCACAGTGTATCTTTTTGCCTCCTATCTTCCTGTGCTTGCATGATGCTACGCCATGGCCCAAACTATGGGTCTTCCTGCAGCCAATCTGCCATCTTGCTGCCTGTCAAGGCTTGGCTCAGCGGGCATATTAAAGTGTTTCACCTCATCATAATGCCAGCATCGCCATATCAACCCCTGCTGCCGCTGTGCCAATCACATGCCACCTCAGTAGTTTTGTAAGTCCTGTTACATTAGATGGACCGCCTATTAGATAATCATTTATCAGTTCTTTTGTGTTTCATTTGAGGTGTAGATTTGATGTCCTTGTCATATATATTACCATAAAGTTCCATCAGCCAGCACATATTTTTGATATCATGATATACCCATTAAGTAGTTTGTGGATGAGGAAACACATAATAAGTTACTGGAATAATCATGCACTACAAACATATAGTAAACCTACAATTTGATGCTATAGCCACACACTTGAAGAGGTATCATCATTTTTACCATGTTCTCCCAAATTATTTGTACTGTTAATCTGTTGTTAGAGATTTACAGTGTTTTGCATACTGCTGCAGTAATGATGTATCTCATGTCCTTGATATCCTAGGTGAGATGTGTGTTCAGAGTTTTGTCTCTTAGGTGATATTTTTCAGTGTATCAAAAACCACTATTATAGTCATGTTCTCTGCGTCTGTTGGGTAGTGAAATTTCTTCTACCCCTGAGCATTTACCTCTAGCCTGTATGTGCAGAGAGCACGTAAGCACAAAAGGAAGTGAATATGTTGTTTCAGCCCATTACCTTTAGCATCAGTTTACCCACTTAGTAACTGTGTCAACTTAAACATTGTCAAATGAAAAATCTTAATTAGTATACAGATTGATTTTCTTCTCCTTATTTCCCTAGATATTCAAAATTGAGTATTTATACAGGCCTACACAGGTCAGATTAGTGTAGTAAATTGTCAGGTGTCAATATAAAGAACCTCTACAACTCATTACCTCTTCGTATTCTGCCTTTTTATAGAGAACGCTATCCTTTTTTTATTTTTCTGCTTTTTTTTACTCCTCTTCTTCTCTTCTTCCCCCTCTACCTCAGGCCAAACAACTGGAGAGCAAAGAGAAGGAACTGACCAGCATATCCAGCTTCTATAAAGAACAAATAGAGATACTGGAGAAAAAGGTAAGTACTGTTTTTCTGTCTCATAAACATATATTTCATAAATGGAAATAGCCGAAACTCATCTGATAGGCTTCTTATGTAAACATGCTTCCTCAAATGTGTCCATTAGTTGCACTGCATTAATTTCATTCCAAGATGTTCTATTTAAAAAAAAAAAAAAAAGTTTTGAAAAGTGAGACTGTGCGGTATGAAATCATGGAAGAGCTGACATTAGTTTATGTAAATCAGTGAGACTGTGCATCTTCTTTTCATCAACTTTTTCTTTTTTTGTGGGGGTTTAGAGAGCGAGATACTAGCACTTTTGCAATTTTGACATGTATAACAGGAGACCTCACTAATGAGATAAAAACATCCTGTAGGCTTTCACCGAAAAGACGTCTTCACACATCAGGAATAGCAAAACAAGACTTAAAGTGGCATATTACTCACTCTCCTTGGAGAGTAAAATCTTGTTGAGACACAAGACACTCTTCCCTATCTTGGAAATGTCAAGCCCACATACCAGTGTCAAAATGTAAATGCAAATGAATTGAAAGTTTCAGCAGACAGATGAGAGTCACGACTTGCTGTTGATGGACCAGCACTCAGGAGAGGTCTCACAGCGCTGTCTCCCTCAGGGAGCTTCAGTTGCCTAATCAAATGTACAGTGCTTTTCTCATCGCTATGTCCTTTTGCCAGCACCCCAGTTATCTTTTCACAAAAATAGAAAAAAGAATAAAAGCGATTTGTTGGGTGCTTTTAAGAAATTATGACCTGTCTTCCCTCCACCTGAGCACTAATGCACAATTGATATTTTGCACCCTTTAAAAGCCACAAATACAGTGGTTTGACAAATGCTGCTTGCTTTTTACAGAGTAAACTTATATTTGTTAAAAGACCTTGAGAGAGGCAAGGTTGGTAGTGATGTATGATTTTAGGGCTGGAGAGCAAAATTACAGAGTGCAAGTTAAGGAAATAAAGGGATGAAATAATTAGGAAAACAAAAGCTGCTTTTCACACATGTACTACAAACCTGAACTTTTCTAGGTTTTACCCAAAGGAGCTGTATGTGTGAATGCAAATGTTTGAGTCAGTTGGACTGGACATTTAACTGACTTTACCTTGCCAGCTCCCTAGTGTTAAGTCTGTGTAATGTCTGATTGATATGATGTGTGATGGGGTCATTGTCTGGAGAATTCACAGCGAGTGAGTAGCCACGTTGATGATGTTTCTATCCTCTGTCCTGGTCTCCTGCATGTTCTACTCAGATACTTCCCCTCACTTAAAGTATTTATTGTAGGTAAGAACATGTTTCACAGGGACAATTTCTGGTTGTGTGTTGCATGTGTAAAAGCGCAACTACAGACAATGTCCAGGTCTGAATCTCTGAACATGTTCAGAGTTCATATGTGAAAACAGCTAAAGATGACAAGCAGACTGAAAATATGAGCAAATAATGTAAAATGTAGAGAAACCATGACATGATGCAAATATTTGGATTTTTCTTTTTAATGATATATTGACATTAACTGAAAACAGTGTACACATAAAACCAATGATGGGTGAAAAGGTACAGGTAGACGCACATATGCTTTCCCACCCTCCGACCCCCCACTCCCTCTCTTCACACACACCCACAACTCTCCCTCCAGTATTCAGTAGACACTCTTAGAGACTTGGCTCCGAGAACCCCCACCCCTCTCCCCATCTCTCCCTCCCTCCGGCAGGGCCCATCAGGCAGACCAGGGACCTTATCTAGTCCCTTGCACTCGCCTCCTTTAGGCCTCTGAGAAAACCTTTTACATAGCCAAGTTAAATGGAAGGGCCCCTTGCACACCGTGCAGCAAGCAGCACACGCTGCAATGCTTGACGGAAGAGACTGATTGGCAGAAGAGTGGAGGATGCTCTATCTTTCCCCTGCTTGCCGCCGCAGTCCCTTTTTCTATCGCTTTTTTTCACCCCTCACTTGCTCGCAGCTGACCTGCATGCGGATGAGGGAGTGAGAAAGAAGGGGACTGAGAGCGAGAGATAAAGAGGCTATATGGACTGAGCATTAAACAGACAGTCCATCCTGAGCCGGCGTCCATCTCCCTTCTCTTCGTTCATTTTTCCATCTAGCGGTCCATTCATCCAGGCCTTCTTTTATGCCCCCCTCTCCTTTTCCCTGCTTATCTATCTTTCTCTCACTCTCTCATACCTGTGGCAAATTCCAGTTGAGCTGAAATAAATGGCCACTTAAAATTTGAATTGTGACTGACACAGTTCAAATACATAAACACAAAACACAAATTGAAACAGAAATATGTCTCACTTATCACATGAATACTGATCCAAATTTGTGAAGAAAGTCTTATGTTGCTCTATGGCTTCTCTCACCATCAGTATTGTATCACATCGTACACCTGTCGAGCGCTTTATTAGGGACACCATACTAATACTGGGTAGGGCCTCTTTTGCTTTCAGAACAGCCTCAGTTCTTCGTTGCATGTTCTGCATTCTGAGATACTTGTCTGCTCACCACATTTGTCAAGAGTGGTTATCTGAGCTACCATAGCCTTTCTGTCAGCTCAAATCAGTCTGACCATTCTCCTCTGACCTCTCTCACCAACAAGGCGTTTCTATCTACAGAACTCCTGTCACTGGATGTTTTTTGTTTTTCACACCATTCTGAGTAAACTCTAGAGACTGTGGTGAGTGAAAATCCCAAGAGATCAGCAGTTTCAGAAATATTCATTGCAGCCTGTCTGGCACCAACAATCATGCCACAGACAAAGTCACATTTTTACCACATTCTGGTGTTTGATATGAACATCAACTGAAGCTCCAGACCTGTATCTTCATGATTTTATGCATTGCATTGCTGCCACATGATTGGCTGATTGGATAATTGCTTGAACAAGCACATGTACAATGCAGATGTCTAAGTGTGAATACCAGTCTTTGCTTTTACTCTACAAATGATATCAGAGGCCATACAACCATGTTGATTTTTGTGCATGAGAAACACACAAGCAGACACTCATGCAATTCTGTTTTGGTGTGTTGATGAGATTTAAACAAGAGCAGCCAGATTAGAAGGAGAATCCACTGGTAATTGGTTTGTGATCTTCCCCTGAATCAACATTTTACTCGACTTAGTAGCAGCCCCTTCTAATTGGCTAATAACTGTGTGTGTGACCGTGTGCGTATGTGTGTGTGGTTGATAACCTGTACGAAAACACACACAAACACTCTCTGGTGTCCAGTTTGCTGAAGGGATGAATGATGATAATAGACTGTTGTGTTTGTCTAAAGGCTGTAGATGCTGTCTGAGTCCACTACTGACACAAATCAGAAAGCAGTCTGTATGTGTGCGTGAGTGTATGTGTCTGGTCATTGTGACAGGTTTGTGTGCATGCTGTCACTTCAGAAGTAATTGTGATAGAGTGGCCAATCCACTGCACAACTTAACATCTCCCCTCTTCCACACAATAAAAAACATCCCAGGAGTGAAACAACCCCCCAAACATACCAGTACATCCTCCACGGCTCCTCTCTCTCGCTTATTTGTGGAAGCCTCCCTAATCTCTGTGCAGTGTACAGGTGGAGTATATCTGTCTTCGAGTGGCAACATACCCTGTGACTCTGTAAACAAGTCTGAGTTTAAAATTCACCACTCTTAATCCCCTCTTCTCTCCTTTGTTGACTGCTGCCTCTGAAAAAAAAAAAATTAATCCGCCTTCGTCCAAGTGTGGAGCGTGAAGCAACCCCTCCCTCAAAATCCTAACATCAGCCCATCTCCTGGAGGGTGTTCAGACGAGTGTGCATGCAAGGATCATTTGAGCACAAGGACTCAAATACAAACACAGATTTAGTCACACACCTGCATGTATGCAAGCTTACACACACAGACATGCAGCACACATGCACCCACACTAATCCCCTCCATGAGCCTTTCCAACACCCCCAAAACCTTGCTTTCCCCCATTGAGAGTTATCATCCCCCTTTTCTGTCTCTCAACATTGGGCTTTTGTCCCCACGGGTGCAAATGACTGGGAAGAGCTCAGAGTGTGTGTGCCAGTGATAGTGCTGCCACTTCTCTGGTGTCACGGGAGCTGAGCTGGGGCTGTTGCTCAGGGTCTGTTCTGTCAATAGACACAAAAATCATGTTGATACACACAAAAAACAACACACAGCCCTGCAGTCCCCCAACACTGACGGGATAAGCTGTACCTGCCAGTCCAAACACTACCTCCACTATCCTCATTGTCCCCATATTCCCTTGTGTTATTAGCAAGACCAGCTACATGATATTTGTTTCAGTAACATCTGGTGCAGCATCCCTCCTGTGACCATCAAACTACAGAGAGTGTTTGACTGTTAGTTTGCATTTGTGTGTTTTCTGTGAGAAAGACAGAATTGGAAATATGAATTGGTTCCTGTTTAAATTGTGAGATTACCAAGAATCTCTCCAGAGCATGTGATTTACAAGTTTGTTTTTTAATCTTGGATTCTTATCAAACTTGGAAATATCAGAAAAAAATTGTATTTGCAAAGCGTTGTTTTCAAGCAATAGTGGAAGTTGCATCAGTTTGGTATTTGTTGCCAATGCATACCATTAAATTACACAAAAAAGATTTTTTAATAGTTATCATGGATAAGTGTTGCAGCCTTACACCATGTACTAGAGCATCTGTTACCAAGGGTAATATCTAATATTAATTTCTCTCACACAGGTAGCTTTAGCACACATTTTATGCTTAGATTGTAACTGAAAATGGATGATTTGCATTTGACCAGTTTCTCGTGTACTACAGTCCCTCCTCTAACTAATTCTCTCTTGGCCTTGGTAGAAGCAGAAAGGGGTGGGAAGAAAGAGCTGGCTTTCAACCATGCCAACATTATGTGGCATGGTGGAGACCAGTGTGTTCATTTGTTTACCCTGTTCCAAGTGGGAGGTACTCTACCTCATCAATTACTGCCTCACCCCTCCAAACCATCAAGATAAAGCCTTAGTAGGATACACCAATTGTCAGAAAGAAGTTCACTTTACCTTTAAACCACCTCCTTGCTGCTTCCCTCGCTGGTACCATACTCTCTATGTCCTGCATAATCTAAGGCGCCCATGGGTTTAAACCCTGTGGAGCCTTTTTTTTTATCTTGGCTCGAACACTGGATGTCCCACAAGGCAACCACAGACTTTCAAGTTTCAGCTCAGCTTTCCTCTGTTGAGTGTACCCACTGAGCCCCTGACCTGAGGCTAAAGGCTAAGTTGCTAACACGTGGCTAACTTCTTACCACATATTCCCAGGGAACCAGGCAAAGTATTAGCTAACTCCAACAAGAAGTGAGACTTACTGTCTCTTTAACATCCCTGAATCCAGGGCTTCGTTTGTTGCACTTATTGCATTGATTGGTGATGTTCAACACTGAGTAGATTAATGAAACATCTGAGCTGGAGTTCTAAGCTCTGGAACTGTTTTTTTATTCCAAAGGTTCATGATACTGGGATGCAGTATACTTGACCTACAGTCTTTGGAGCTGCAGATGCCAGACAACCCCCTGTCCCCTCCTCCCCGTCAAGATGTGGTATTTAAGCCTAGTCCACACATGGATGGGGAGATTTAGCAGCAACAGGAGTCTAATCCTGAGTCCTGTCCTAGATAATCCAATGTAACACTGCCAGGAAATATAAGTGGCAAGGATAAAGCCTTACACCTGGGGATGTTTGGCATTTCCACAATGTGAATTACTGTGACAGTCCAACACAAACTCAAATAATAAAAGTTAAACAGTAGATAGACATATTATTAATCTCTTCTAATGCACACTGTCTATAGCTCCATTTCCAAATCACTGAATTGCTTCCCACATTTCCAGTTTGTTTTAGCCATTTAAATAGAGGTGCTAATTGTCTGTTTCCCCAGTTGGAAAAGCAACTGAGCTGATCAGAACTTTGTAGGCAGAATTAAGAACGGGGATGTCATCTTCGTGTACCAAAGCCAGAAAAGAAATGGCAAAGTGTGGATGAGATCAATAAGTGTATACAGAAATAACAACTCGTAGATTAGCATATTTCTCTAATCAACTGCAGCAGTTTTTGTGATGAAAGAAATACTATAACTTCTATCCTACTGTACTTTCTTTACAGAACAGGAAAGGAAAGGATAGAGGAGCAGATAATTACATTGTAGTGAATGCTAGCAGATAGGATTAAGGAGAAAGATGCCTATGACATTATTTGAGTCTTCTCCAGCACCAGATGTTTAGATCAGGAAAAGCATGTCTGCGGATCAACGTGAAATAATGAGATATGAAAGTGGCTAGGGGGCACTGGAGGAGTGGAGGGCTAGGGATTGTGGAGGAGGTTTGTGTTTGATCCCATCCCTTTCCCTGCTCAGTCACTTCAGTTATCTTCCTCTCCTATCACCCCATCTTTTGGGAATACAGGGAATAATTAAGTAAAAGTGTGTGTGCTGCGGTTATTGGTTTAAAATGGTGATTACTGCGCAGAGAGTGTGAATGAGAGGGCAATGATAGAGGTTTGCTGTGTATTTGGGGCATTCTAGACGAACTGTATTGCAAATGTTTTGTTATGCAAAGCCTGTAAAGTGATTATTCATCTCACAAAGTAGGTGATTTTAAACACATTCTCAGTGCTGTGGTTCAAAATGTTCAAATTTCTTAAACTGCTTATACTCCTGACCTCCTCCTAGTCATTGCATCACCTTGTGAGCAGCTCAGACCATGATGCTATGTAGTTAACACTGTGACCACTGATTACACCAGTGCTGTATATATCTGACCTCGCCCTCCAGGTGTGCGCTCCATCTGAACAGTAATTGCTGTTTAAATGCCACTGTGTATTGCATGAAATAAGACATTAGGAGTACCAACAGTCCATCAGCATTCAGATTTGTAAGCAGCGCTGTAAAATTCAAAGGTCGCTAATTTAACGAGGGTGACATTTCAGGTGGTGACTTATACATTTTGATCATTTTTTCTGCCTTATCAGAGCTTGAATTGATGCTAAAAATTGTTGTAATTGTTAAGTAAGTTGTTAAGCTCTAATTTGTGGGACTTGATTCAAGGACTCTGAAAATCATATGATTTGAAAATTGATTAATGTTAAAACCTGGAAACAAGTTCATACGTCTGAGCAGCCTACTTTATATTCAAAATATGAAGTGAAGTGGAACATCTACAGAGCTGTAAAATCCTCCTGAATTGATTCTCACTTTTCTATGTTTCTTTGCCTGCAGAACTTTGAGAACTACAACAAGATGGCTGAACAGTACAACGAGGCAGCTACCAAAGCCGAGGCTCACATCCGGTAAATACTGTGAATGAATTTCACAGCACCATTTTCTGTGGAAAGAACCATTCAGCATAGTCATTACATTGTTGCTCCCTTACTGCCTCAGTACTATTATGTTTTTATTTATAACCCCCATCATAGGCAAAATACGTTTTCTGCATACACTTGTAATATTATACTTTCAGTTGATGCAAAGCCCCAGCACTTTGGGTAACAGAGAGAAACCAGCTCTGACTCGCAGAACGTCCACACAATAGTTGTTAGAAAGCAGATGTGGGCAGAGAGCAGAGTGTGAAGGCTCACTGCAGTGTTAGCATTCTGTTAATATGAGCGCCATACACTCTGGCATCTGCCTGATAGTCAAAATATTGTTTTTCTCACATAGTGGTGAGGCTGGGCGATAATTTACTGTTATCACTTCTCGTGTCCCATATAATATTTATTGTGACAAAATTCTCAAATTAACGTGTCAAAGTTTACTATTTTCCTCCTCCTTCTGTCACACTATAAGAGTTTAAAGGATTTTTGTCCTCTGACACAAGTATTTCAGTCAGTGTGAAAAATATAGTTTTAAGCTTTTATTAATGAAATTGGTAGATTAAGTCAATAGGTCCAACTCATTCCCTATTTAGTTTGGCAAAGAAAGAAAGAAAAAAAAAAGAAAATTAAGAAATAAATAAGAATATTATCACCCTTGTTTTTATAATGATAATTTTATGCAGCACTTAAAAACAGTACATCATATAGCAAGACCACATAAAACAACACCGAAACATATAAAAACACAGCAATACATGAACCACATTAATTAAAATGGCAAAACCCATAAACAGAGTAAAAACTAGAATCAGATGAAATCAGAAAAGGCAGTGGAATTTTCAGCCTAGATTTATAAGAAGCTACTGACTCAGCCTACCATATTTCATCTACTTTGTTCTCCCCATTGCTTGGAGAGACAACTTGAAATGTGTAAAGCCGATTAGCATTCTCTGCTGTGAATGGGTGCTAGATTTCATGTATGGATTTATATAAAAATGGTTACATTCATGTGGCACATTGGGGCTCTTTCCATTTTGTCCAATGTGTATTATGATTTTGACATTAACATTCTTGCCCTCCTTTTTTCAATATAAGGATACAACTCTGTATTGCCAATTGTCTTTGACCTGGCCTTTTAAATGGCCCCATTCTGCTGGTGGATAAACAGAAACAGCAGGATTTCGCCAGAGGCAGAGGTGCTCCTCTGAGTATTTCAGAGTTCAGACCTCACCTGCTGTCAAAAAGCATGTCAGTTTCATTCAACACTAAATCACCACCAAGCTGGCACTGCCAGAGTGTGTGGGCCTTGCCAATTTACGCCCCTCTATAACACCTATTCTTACCCCTTTTTGGAAGGAGAGAAAGACAGAGAGCTTCGTGAATCCAATTTAGTCAGAAAGCCATTCATTTCCCGTTTTCCCGTGTGTGTGGCAATGATTATTGCAAAACTGATGAAAGATTGCTAATTAATTCAGTTTTTTTTTCTTTTTATAACCGTTATTCTCACATGCTCACGCCTCACCTTTTGACTTTCATTAACACATAAAGCCTTTGCTTGTCTACCCTCTTTCTTAAGCCTTACTGTAAACCATTACAACCTGTGCTAAAATTAAACATCTCCAAGACAAAACCTGTAAGAATCACAATGTAGGAACCACCTGTTTTCCGTCTGCTGCGAGCAGTGTTAAATTTCATTTTTAATTTAAGTCACATGAGATCCACCTGGAACACAACAAACACAACTGAAAAATGAGGAATGTCCCTGCAGAAAAGTAACAACTTAATACTGGTTTGATTAGTAAATTTTAAATTAATATTTTGATAACAATATCATTTGTTTGCAGCATGTGATGTAAACACAGATATTACACATTTAATTGACTGGTCTGAGACCTTCCCATTGGATAATTAAGGAAGAGTGAATTATTGCTTCAGGACATTAAAGGGTTTGTAGTCTCTATGCAGAGGTGTGATTGAATTCCCAACAAACTCTCTACATTCTCACTAAAACTAATTAGGGTGCTATACCAATGTAAAGGCAACATTTGTCAGAGGACTATCATTGCATGGCATCCTCTTCTATAGTGAAGGCAATGTAAAACATAGAAGTACTGTAAATGTGTAAATGCCTTATATATATATATATATATATATATATATATAGATATAGAGAGAGAGAGAGAGTCAGTGGTATGCATTCCAACAGCAAGAGGGAAGTAGATAACATGGTTTTCTTGCCAGCGTTGCACTAATGGGCAGTGACCTCATCCACGACACTGCCATCCTCATGCACCTGGTCCATTGAATTCGACAGCATTCAATTCAAGTCCAAAATTTTGTCCAAATGATTACATTAGCAAGGATTTGCTGTTGTCCACAGCTGCATGGAAGAGGTTAGAAGATCAATTCAGCACGAGTTTGCTGAAGGAAAAAGCATTTTGTCCTGCCATAATGTGTTGCTCATTATTTTTAACACACACACACACACACACACACACACACACACACACACACACACAAACTTCCACTCCCTTTTCACTTTCTATCTCTTCCACACACACAGGCACACTTTGTATTCAGGCAGCCATGTGCTCGTCATGTTCTGTCAGCATTTGGGCAGTGTTTCATTGTGCCATGGTCACGCTGTCATTTCACACTACACTGACCACCCAGTAATTATTCTATTTACCCACTGCTGAGGGGAGGGAGGAGCCGTGGGGGGGCTGCAGCACAGTCCAACATTATGTAGCTACAGTATGTCTTTTTCTTCTGACTTTGTATCTGTCTCTGTCTCCAGTTGTGACTCTTTTATTGTCTCATTTTCCTAATTCTAAAAGGTTTTTTTTCTCTCTCAATTGCTTGTTATTTCTCTGTCAATGGTTGTAACTTTGTCTGCCTTTATTTATTGCCCTCAGCCTCTTTCTCTTTCAACCTCTGTCTTCTGTCTTCTTGTTCTTAGTGATTTTAAGAAAGAAAAGGAAATGGAGTGAGCTTAAAATCAGGTGAAAAAAAATAATTATTTTTTTCTTTTATGTAAAACTATTTGGTACTTATATCATTTGGATTCTTTTCTTTTCTTCCTCCAGATAGTTTTATTTGCTGTATTGTTGCACCTGCAGGCCAACACAGTGGCTGCTAAAGCCACAAACATATACATAGAATAGGCTTAAATAATAATACCAAAATGATGGGTACCTAATAAGCAGTGAGAGAGTCGGGACCTAGAGAGCCCCTTCAGTATTCTTGTAACTATGAAAAGATCATAGTGAAAAAAGACAAATGTTAAGAGGTACCTCCTCAAGAGATGAGTTTTCAGCAATGATGCTAGATGTTGAATGATGGCTTTTCTGCATGGAGTTGGTTAGGGTTAAGGTCAATTGCTTCACCACTGAGTGGCACTGACCAAGGCAAGATTGGACAAGAAGAGCCAGCAGCAGTTTGAAGGAGAGCGCTGTCTGATGTGTAGGATAGACCATATAGGTACAAAGTTGTGGAGGTATGATTTTAAATTTGGCAACTATGGCTAGCTGGTTGAACGAATATCGGAGAATCACAGGAGGATAATTATAAGGGACCGCTGCAACTTCTTTTTTGTCATTTCCAATTGTGTATCAACAGTTACAGTACTTGCACTTTGGCTACTGTTACCCACCTGTGATTCCAGGACCAGCCCTACATACTTTTAGTGCAAAGATTTCAGCCAGAAGATGCCTCATATGCCTGAGGAGGGTATTTTGTTGATAGCAAGGCAATAAGATGGAGGCTCCACTGGGATATTGCTCTCTTTTCCTACACTGGACAGGTCACACTCTCCAAAATATTATCCTCAAGTGGAGATCATAGGGAGTGGTAAAACGTTATCTAGTGCCATTTGCAACTTGCCTTTCTCTACTACATGGGGCATTTTAGAGGAGTTCATCCATTAGCCTTGCCTTTGGGCATGAGACTACCCATATTCCCCAAAAATACCTCCCCTAAGAGACCTGCAACATTGCAGCTGAGCTTACCTTAAGATCTAAAAATCCATTAATCCTCTTAAAAAAAACCTTGCAACCCTCAAAGTGTTAGCAAAGACAGAAACTAAGTGAACCTCAGGTGGATGTCTGCGTGAGGATTCACCATGAAGTAACTGCTGACAGTTTGCGGTTAAAAGCCTACTTTCATGTGGGTTTGTTATATCTACTTTATTCTGTGTGTGCGTCTATTCTTGTGTGTATGTGGGTAGCGTGTCCAATTAGTGAAACAGACAGGTAGCTTACTGTGAGGATATCTGTGGCCCCCAAAGTAGCAGACTGCTAGTCATTACTAGAGACAGGGCCTGTCTGCACTGTGGGTCCAACAAAGATTTACCATTAAGACAGAAAGCTGCAGTCACTTACACACTCTGCCTCTTTGACTGCCTCTAAAGAGTATATAAAGAAACACACACACACACACATACACAAAAAACTCTGGCAGAAGATTACAGTCACAGGCGGGTCAGATTTACTGATCTGCGCAGTTAGACAGGTGAAGAGTTGGACAGTTCTCTCCTAACAGGACAACACTGGTACTAATTGTCTGTTTTGTTGATGTCGATAGAATCTGACTTAGTCTGTTTTTCATTACAGTAAAAGAGATGCAGGGACGCACTGATTTTGGACTTTTTCTCTCCTGATATTGATTCTGATACCTCAACTCAGGGGAATCTGCCAATACCAATTCCCAATCCAGTACCAGTGCTCTCTCTTTCCCAAATGTAAAATCTGTATACCACACTGCAGAACTCATTAGGCTCATTTTTATGTGTCATAAGGGCAGTGACTGAATGAATGAATGTAACTGATATTGGAGGCAGTGACTTTTATAAGTATATTGATTAAGTTACTGTATTCAGACTTAAAAAGGTCAGTATCTGCTCTAATACGGACCCATGTTTTCATACGTAATTCCCTAATGAACCTGTGTGGACCTCTGATTACTTTGACTGGGTAGAGAGTATGAACTGTGAGGTGCTGGGAAAAATGTTGCATACTGATACAAAAGCTACAAGGACAACAGGACCTCTAACAGTAGGGACAAGTGACAAGCAGCATTAACGTTACAGTAGCCTTCACACATACTGTATGTATTCAGCCAAGCAGTGAAACATGCAGCAGGCCTCATGTAATACAATATCCTCCAGGCAAAACAAGAGATTAATGTGATAACAGTGCATTTTATTGTGCAAAAATAATGTGTTCACATAATTCACTACACTTTTTGGATTTGAAAGCAACACTTTTTTCTAAAGTAAAGTGAAGTTTTATAAAGAAAAGGACCTTACAAATTAAATGACACACAAAACTGGAATTGAAATTGTTGATGATAAAAAGGCTTGTGATGGAAAGTGATAGCGGTGAAGCGCTCCAAAGAGCATGTCTCACCCCACATCACCCTCAACTCGAGTGAGTCGTCCAACTGCAAGTTCTCCTGATTGAAAAGTTATCAGCGATGAGATGTCACACGCAAACACACGTGCACATGTGCACCTTATCTTGTTCCCGCATGTCACCTGTTTTAATGAAACACTCCCCTTATCCCCTCCCATCTCCCTCTCCCTATATTCCCACAAAGTGAGTTTGGTGGGGATCAATCAGCCAGGCTAACAGAGTGCGAATTGTTCTCCTACATTCCTATCTCCCTTCAGCACTTCAGCTGTCGGCGTATGAAGATACAGGCGGAGTTCTGTCTATCTTCTGTGCTTGTAGTTGTTTTTGATTGCTATTCCCATTTGAGACAGAGACTTTGTGTTTCAGCAGAGTTAAGATTAAACTTGTGAAGTTTTCGGGTGTTGTCATATTGTGACGTGTGAGTTTAGGATTTAAGTGTGCTGCATCGCTTAGAAAAGGTAGGATAAGTGATTATTATGACTACCAGAATAATCATACCTGCTGAGGTATGTCAGTCTTTCACAGGCTTTATGAATTAAATCTGTAGTTCTGATTTTATATGATTCTAAAAGTAAGATTTCCACTGAAATCTAATGTTGTGGATGTTATCCTTATGGAAGCATCATAAAAGCTTTACAAAGCCTCTAACAATACAAGATGCATGCTCTGTCATTCCTTTTGATCTCACCCGAGCCATGACATCTTTGATCCTCTCTTCTCTTCCCCTCCACTCAGCGTAATATTAAAAACCAAAAGTACAATGCCACGGCTGCTGCTTTAAAGGAACCCAAATCCTTGTCATCATACATTAATAACTGTTCACACACCGCACATGCCCGCACACACCAACACAAACAACACCAACTTAGACACAGAGAATAATAAAATGCTACGCCTTTACGATCTTCCCCCTTTCTTCTTATTGCTTTATTCCCCAATGTCACGCTTTGCAGTAGCGCAGAACGTGAGCTCTCTTCATAAAAGCCACACATTGCCAAGGTGAGACAAAAAAATAATGAGAAACTTTAACGATTTGAGCCTAATCATCCCCCACCCACATTAAACTCTGCGTGTATTTATGCAAAAACGTCACAGGCATGAAAACAGTTGGAGTGTTGTTTTGCTTCTTCTCCCTGCGAACGTTAGCTATCAAAACTAGCTGGGGCGGCTAATGTTTTTCTAATAAGAGCTCACCTTTAATTTCAGTCAAACGAGGCAGTTGGTGCAGATTAGCAGAGGCAATTTTCTGCTTCAGATTCCATTATTAAAACACTCCTGCTATCAGAAAGTTTCTCTTGTTGAATAGAGAAAAGAATGAGGTTTTTTTTTTTTTCTTCTTCTTCCTTGAGCTTGGATTAATACCTTGGGGCTATTGTTGCTGTTATCTCCTACTCTTAGGGAGTAATTCAGAATGCCAACCAGCTGTCAGAGTGCAAAGTCAAACATCAACCAGTCGTATAATTTTAATCGTGTGATTGAAACTCTTCCCAACAGATTTTAAACTGACTAAACAGAACAACACTATTTTCATTTTCAGTGTATACAAATTTTCTGTTCTCAAGGGCTGACCTTGGCAAATCCTCTCCTCACAATCTCAAGTGGACACAAGGTCCTTTTTAATTTGCCTGAGAGCCATTCATCCCCAAATCCTATATCCTGTGTCATAAGATTATTAAGTATTTTAATAATACCTCAAGCCAACACCTCAGGTGAGTGTATCCAGCTTTCTTAAACATGATTGAAACGCTGTTTGTTCACTCTTGTTAACATCAACTAAGCGCACCATATAGATGTTATCAGTGTCCCAGCTGAATGACTGTTAGTAAAACATTACACAAAGAGCACTAATATTCAGCTGCCACCCTGAGCACCAGAGGTACGTGATGGTTGCCATGGGTTACTGTTTGTCCATGCAAGCCATGAGGGTTATTTGTCATTTAATACGTCACTGTCACATTCTCTCTCTCTCTCCCTCCCTCTCCCTCTCCCTCGCTCTCTCTCAGGTTGCATTCACTTCTCTTTTCATGAATATTCTGTCCATCAGTGATTTATTTAATCCTGTCGCTCTACCCTCCACTGCACATGCAAGCACACACAGGTGTACACACTCAGACTGCACAATACACACACATCAGTGCAGAGGAATTTCTCCCACTATTTTCTATGTGTACAGTTTATCTTATGCACACACACACAAAGCTATTCGTGTGTGTGTGTGTGTGTGTGTGTGTGTGGCGTGTGCACGCGTGCGTGCACAATTGCGTATGTAAATGTAAGGTGGCCAGACTGCCAAAATAAAAAGGCATGTCCCATCATGTCACATGAAGCCATGCATCAAATTGAACTCTAATTCTTTCTCTCTCTGGGTCCTTTCACAGTAGAGTCTTGTATACAGTCTGAAAAATTACTGGTGACATGAAGTTCATTATATGTTTATGTAAAATGTGTCCAGAAAGAAACTGACACATGCCACCCCCTTCATCTTTCCTCAATCATTTAATAGCTGTTCCAGAGCTTTTGATCAACATAATCATCATCAGCAGATGAAGTTCTGGGGATTTGTCATGGAATTTTTTCTCTACACTTCTCTGACTTCTTAACCATGGTGGCTCAAATATGAGATAAAACGTTCATTCTTGAGGTTGAGAAAAGTTGGTTGAAAAGCAATGTGACCTAAAGAGGTAATAAAAGTTGACATGAATGAGGATTGCCTTGGGTCCTCTGAAAAAATTGAAATTTGGACATCTATAATCACATGAAAACTCTGCAAACTCCATCTGTGGATGAAGATCATGTGATATAATAGAAAGCTAGAGAAGAGCTACTTTTTTTTTCTTTCTGTTCAATTCTACTCTCTTCTATTATATTCTGTTCTTTTCTGTTGCCAGTGGGCTATGTGAGTGCAGCACCCTGAATGATGAATTATGTCTCTCTGTCTTTGTGTGTATGTGTGTGTACATATCCATATCCCAACAACAGGTAAATTACCACAAGCAACAGAGCACTCAAGGATTACCCTCATGTAGGATTAGTATTCACTACCTGTATGTGTGTTTGTCTGTGCGCGTATGTTATGTGTCTGTGTGTTTTCGTGGGTGTGGATGTGATTGTGTGCTTTTGTCTACACACATGTACTGTTTGTGTGAGTAAGATAAAAAAGAGAAGAGAAAGTTTGACTTTGACTCCTAAGCTGCTTTGTCTATGCATAATTCATGTCTCTCCACGGGCTGCACCTTGAAGCCTTGGAAACTATCTTAGCTCCTCCAACTGCAACTAAAACAAACCTCAAACAACCCAAGTGTTTTTATTTTCTTTGGCTCATCATAAGCTTTAATGACACAAACCGAAAATCGTTAGTGCTACTGTTACTGCAGTTTCAACTTCAAGCAGTCAGTAACATTTACTCACCTGAACCTTGTCTCTTGATTCAGTGCAACCCGATCTAACCTATTTCCTTCTCTTTTTATTTGTACAAACCTGATGTGGTTGTAATTTCAGTTTGGCAAAGGATCCTTTTCTTTTACCTACCTCATAAATATTTGATTTATTGTCTCAAAGCAACAAAGACTGCCATTGTGTCTTTTTTAAAATCAATGACAGAGAATTAAACTGTAGGTTTACACACATGAGCTAATAATATTATCTTGAATTAACATAGAGTTATCATATTTTACAGCTTTACAGTTCTTTGTCTGACATTAAGGGAAAATTCATTCTTTTTTACAACCAGTCTTTGTTTCATGGCTGTTGTACAACCTGTCTGGTCATGTCAGCAATGGTGTTTCTTGGTCTGTCACAGTTTTTCTAACGTGGTTTCCACGTCTGATTACAACATTACATTTGTGAATAATTAGGTTATCATTGCTGACTGATGGTAAAAACAGTGACAGTAAATTTCCTTCAAAGACCATTATGAAGAGAAATGTACTGCAACAGGTATCACATGCAATAAGCTTTAAAGCTAACACTAAGCTGTCTGGATCTGGAAGATGCTCTGTAATGTTTTAGTTTTAGTTTTAGTTCTGAATTTCTAATGATGCCTTAAAAAAACTGCTGATACCTTGCTTTTCAAAATATAAGCAAAAAGCAAGAATATGGCTAGGGCTGGGCAATGTGGAAAAGAATCTTATTACTAAAATTTTTTTCATATCAGTCGATATTGATATATATCATGATATAAATGTATCTGTAACTCTGTAACTCTATTCCAGCCACATGATTGGTTCGGTGCGGAGCTGTTCTCATTATCATTGGCTTTTTGTGCTGTCTGTCAAAACATGGATGGAATGAGTTCTGTCAAAGCCGTATCAACCATGTCTTATAGTTCTTTCAAGGAAAAGTTATTTCACAATAATTAGCGTTATTGTTTTATCGCCCAGCCGGAAACATTGCTAATATCTGACAAGAAATCAACAATGGATTATAATAATCAGTCAGCTCTCTTTTGTTGACATTTTTGTCAATACTTAATAATTGATGTGGCACTACTGGTAGTAACACCTGGCACAAAAGTGCTGCTTTAGGTTTCAAAATGTGAGGCTCTGTTAATATGAGCTGTCACAAAGGAATGATTGCATCAGTGAGATTTGAGCATGTAGCAGATGTTTTCAGCTGGTAGTGCTGTGTTATAATCACACTCACCCTCTTCTCTCTGCCTTGTGTGTCTAGGCCCCGGCAGGCTGCGGCCGTGTGCACTGAACTGCAGGCCAAGGTGCTCCAGTGCTACAGAGAAAATCCACAACAGACCCTGCACTGTTCCAGCCTGGCCAAACAGTACATGACCTGCGTCCAGCAAGCTAAGAAGGTAGACAAGGGATACACACTGTATGCGTGTTTGTGTGTGTGTGGGAGAGCATTCAGAAAATAGTGGATTTTGTATAGGATGCTGGTGGTATGTGGTGTGTGTGTTTTTCACTCCCATTGTTTTTTCTTTTGCTGTTATCAATCCTTGCTCATTCCCTTTGAATGACACACTTTGCCAAATTATTTGGTGTAGCTCCCTTTTCTTTAAACATACATTTTTCATCTTGCTCACAGTTTTTTTTTTTTTTTTTTTTCAAAGAAGACAGAAGAATAGCAGTTAATTAGTCAGACCTGGAAGGAGCCTGACAGTGACACTGACAGTGGAACAAAAAGGTGATGAGATAAATAATCCTTTCAATCCTTAGACCAAATGAGTTAACTTCTGAGAATTGTAATCTGCATGTTGGTTACTTTGACACTTCAAATGGGAAGCCAAATCAATGAGACATGCTTATTGAGCGGATTTTATAAGTCACCAGGCGTACACTGTGTTTTGGAACTTTCTGATAGGAAGATTACACCGTTATTAGTGTATTAAAATCAGTTTTGGCATCCAGCGCTTTGAAATGCATTCTGCTTTCTGCTGATGCTTTTGCAAATAGTGTTCAGACCCTATGCTTATCTACAAAGTGCTTATTTTACCCAATTTCTCCATCAAAAAACAATAATGAATGGAGCAATTTGCACATTATTATCGTGACAAAATGCACTGATATGACTCCAAAGTAGATAAAAGGCACAAAACAACAATTGGCGAATTTGGCGGTTTAAGCAGTCGATAAAAGCAAGGCAAAAGCTCACAATAAAAGCAATCAGTCTTTTTAAACTGGTTCAAAAGATCCATTTGCCATTGGGGTGGTGCTCTTTGGGGGAAAAAACAGTGTATTTGTGTTTGTAAAGGAGTCAGGGTTTTTTTGTGAGCATGTGTTGTATAAATTCAGATTGTGAGTGTTTATGTTTATAAAGAATAGATAGTAATGCAGAGCAAGACACTTGTATAATTCAGATTCAATTGGGCATATCCTTGACAGAGTGAGTGTGAATGAGAGTCAGAGAAATAAGAAAGAAAGAAGACAGTGGTTTAGATCCCTAAACATTGCTGCTCTATAGCTGACTTTGAAAGGAAAATAAGAATTATTCTTCTGTCTCTGAGACAGTATGCCATACGTTAGCTTTGAACTATTTTCATATGTTAAAAATAGTATTTTATAGTATTTTTCTGCCTGAAAAGTTGTGGCTTTTTTATTTCAAATGGATGGAGAAGAAAACTCGTGATCTGAAGCATTTTATCACAAAATCTTTTCTATCTAACCTTTCTTTAGTGGGATAATCTAGCAGAGATTAAATCTTGCTTTTCAAGGCTGACCTGTGGTACTCTTTTGAGGAGGATGGGATTTTCAGGTTGACCTTTAAGACTTCTGAGGAGCTCTGTCCCAAGCTCAAACTTAAAGAGGCAAATAAATGTTCCTAGATTTAAGATATAAATGTAAAAGACCTCATATTTAAGTGTCCTGTTAAACAACCTCCACCCAATATTACCTCTCCTTTACCTCCTACCTTTACCTACCTGTCTTTCTGACTTATCCAGCCATCTCGTGTATTATCTGTTCATCTCTGGCTCTTTGATGCTGCTGTCACTCTTGATATATCTCTTTCTCCTCCAGTTCTCATCCTCCTTCCCCGTCCCTCTTCCTATATTAAAACCTCTATCACTGGTGCATTAGCCGGTGCATTAGCTCTGATCTGCACTGCTGGCCATGGGGCCCTGTTAGGTCTTAGCTAGGTTTGGCTGACATTTCAGGTGCAATCCCTTCGCACATGCATTCAAAGATGCTATGCCAAACCTGCTCACACAATCACACAGCCTGGTCTTAGACCCACTATTGTCTTTGTTAAACACTGCAAATTTGCAGCAAAGCCCTTTCCAGTTACTAAGCTTTAGCAGCTGATTTTAATAATGGACTGTAGTCTCAGAGCTGAAACCTCTATCCCAATAGTTTTGTCAGACTTTAAAACTTCTTGCTGCTATAATTATTTGCATCCATATTACACTATGGTCTCATGCTTCATTTACAGTATCTTTAACACCAGCGGCATGATTTGGACAGGGTTATGTGTAGCGCAAAGAGAGTAGCAGTGAAATTAGCAGGGAATAAATAAGCAAGAAGATGGAGTGACATAAATGGAAAACATGAAATCATAAAGTTGAAAAAATTGCTTTTCAAGACTTTTGTCCATAAACAACAGAACTTAGGTTTTCCCTAGTTTTTATGGAAGTGTTTAGTACTGCTGGGAAAAAAAAATTGGAATATTCAAATAGCACCTTGGAACGCCACCCAAACGACTGAGACTGGGTCAGAAAGAGAGGGGAGACAAGTAGCACTGCCACCGGAGGCTCCCAATCAGCCAGCCTTAATGAAAAGAAATGAGTGGGCAGTCCCAAGACCCCTCTGGACACGCAGGCAGCTGTCCAGTCTGCCTGTCTATAAATGGATCTGACAGAGCCAGCAGCTTGCCAGCGCAGTGCACTTGGACAAGAGTTTAAATAGGAAAAGTTTTAGTATTGCTGCAGGTGGTTAAGGGTCAACAGGGAGCAATATGCACTGCAGATTTAGTCATGAGAGACAGAGGAGTGGATCATATTTCATTATGAAATATAATGTCCTGTAGACCCCAGAGGAAACATTTTGTTAGGATTGAGACTGTTTAATAATGGAGGTAAGTAATTAAATTCACCTTCTGTGGTATGTAGCAAAATGCCACATGTTTTGGAAAATGTTAATTCATTAAATTCAGAAAATATTTTTAAAATACATGACCAGAGAATAAGCAATTTGACAAGATTTTATGGTAACATCAGAATTTTAATGTAAAAAAAAAACAAACATTTGAATTCTGTTACTTTAGCATGGGCCGGCACAGTCGACCTTTGTAATACTATAATATTTAAAAGACTGCTTCTCGTCTACATAGAAGGACAGCAGTAATACACCAAAATATTTTTAAGATGCACCTTACAAAGAGAGAGAGGCCAGTTTTGTTTTAACTAACAAACTAAATGAACTAGCTGTTCATGGGCAGATAAAATGGCCAGCGAGTTAGAAAAGACGTACAACATTGGGATGCAGTCTTTTCTCAGCTCTGTAACAATGACATGACTACTCAATAGACAGAAAAGCTTTTAGCCTTGGTGAAAACCTCCCGACAGCTTAAAAGCTCTGTTCTTTTGTTAACTGTGTGTGCTTGTAAGGCTTTTCTAAGGCAGATGCATTCTTCCCTGTGATTAAAGGGAGAATGATGTATTTTCCCCCCAAAATTAATCTTTGTCTGAAGTTGATACCTTATGGTTCACTCGTTTCTTGAATATAAAGTTATCTTTCCCTCTTTTGTCTCTGTCTGTACATGAAGCTTGATGTCTATCAAGTACCATCTGTTTGCCTGAAGCCTAACTCTTTTCCTCAGTTTTCTGATATGCGCTGTATTCTCTAGGCATTTGCAGTCCATTGTTTCAACAGAGCAACACCCACAGGATACTCATTTAAGCAATGTTTAAGTTTGTGTGCATGAATCACACAGTAGCAGACCCATACTGTCAAGTCAGGGGTCTGTCTGTTTAGCTGTCACTTACACCCAACTGCCACTGACTTTTATGACTCTCCAGCAGTTTATTCATGTAAAGTCTACTGTATATAGCTGTTACTTTCCATCAGGTTGTATATGTTTGTCAATCAATCTGGCAATGGAACCACCGCACTGCTTATCTGTCTTTTTTCAGCCAGTGTCCTGATCTGAACATCACTAGAGTATCTATCTCACTTATTCTGTCTCCTGCTTGAAGTCCACCCAACTCACTATCTACAGTGAGACAGCCTTCCTTATATGTCACTCAAAAGTTCTTTTATGTTTTATGATTCATGCATGCACACACACATACGCGTATCTTTCACGCATTCTTCCCCCTGCCATCCATTACAGACAGTCGCTTCAGCATGTGGCCTTGCTCCTTCTCTCTGCTATCACTCCCCTGTCCCTCTCCTGTCAGTGTCTCTGGTCATGGGCTATTGTCATGCATATGGGACCTTAAGTTTGCGTGTGGTGTGCTGTGTGTGTGTGATGGACGCAGGGTAAATGTCAGCCCACCAAGGCCCTGCATTATCACATCGCATTGTGGGTTTTGTCTCTCTTTGGTGGTGAAGTTTGGCAGTATCTTATATATTACCACTATATGGTCATTGTCATTGGACATTTTAATACTCTGTGTGAGTTTGTGTGCTTGCGTGTGTGTGTGTGTTTGACTCTAAGCCTATGAGAGAGTTTCCAAGTCCACCCTTTGCCTCTCATCATCCATCTGCCCTTCTCAGCAAGACAAAACACAGCCGTCCTCAAAGTCACATTCAATAACAAACATTTCTCAAACCACCACTTGCTATAAGCGACACCCCCACCAACATCTTCCTACACAATACTCTAAGGCTCCAGCGCCAGCTATTTTCAGAAAACCGATGCTAGTGCTGTGCCATTTAATTCTATCAGCAGGGGCCAGTGGCATCGGAGCAACACTTGCCACTGTATTCCACATACTTAACCCACTTAAACCCACTGCTCTCCTGAATGCAGTATTTGTCTACCCTGATGTGAGAGTGTGTGTAAGCGTGTGTTGGCCTCTGAGATGCTTGGTTAAGTGCCACTCTGTTTCTGCCTTGATTACCCAGGCTTATGGAGCATTGCTGTAATGACAAAGTATGAGGAACAGGTGCATTTGTGTGTGGGTATTTGGTGCTGTTTTTAAAGGTGACCAGAAATCTGTCTCAATTATAGCTTTCAACAAGTGCGGTAACTGTTCAAAATCAGCATCCTTGTTTCCAACAGGTAAAAAAATAGACTTTGGGAGTGGTGGGAACTCTGGTAGGGGGCTGATAGTATGGAAATGTGGAAGTAGAAATACCTAACTATGGCCTAAAAAACGATCAGAGATTAAATCAAAACCACTCTGAAACTGTGGTGGATATTGATGGGTAGACTTTGAAAGTACAATAACATTTTCATGTTAATGATTATTCCCATTTGTCATACAATAACCTGACCTTTGTCACTGTATGAAAAAGTGATACTTCACTTCTCTACCATCACATGGGAGTCATATCATTTCACATCTTTTTCCATCTAGACAATCACATCTTTCTAGCTGGACAGTGTGCAGTGACAAGAAGTCTACACGCCTGCAGTAAAAATTAAATTAGTAGTCACTGTCAAACACAATGATGTTGTATGCATGAGTGATATCTGTCACATTGTCAAGTGCTGTAAAGACCTTCGCCCTGTGTAGGCATTGTAAAAGAAGATAAGATTGTAAGTGGACCATGTAATCACCAATGAGGAAGCAGAACACTGTGCCAAAATGGAGCCAAACAGGGACAAGTCTGAATCTGTAGGAAGGTTAGAGAAGCACTAACCCATAAAAGAGTTGCTGCCTACAAAGGCGCCAAGGATTTCATTCACAGTTGGAACAGCCTATGATGTGGTGAAGTAAAAACCTGTGTTTGCACAGAGCAATTAAAAACTGTTGTGTTTGTACACAGCAGTGCTTAGACATATCCTGTCAGCATGTAAATACAGCTGGTGAGATAAGCAAGTATTCATGTGCCCACCACCAGCAAATGTGATGAACAAAGATAAAGATATTTTTTAACTGTTTGTGATATAGATGTTTCAAAGTGAAGTGAACAACATAGTGATGATGGAAATAGTTACTGTGGAGTAGAAGATGCTGCAGGGAGGAGACACGAGAGCAAGTTAACTTGAATAATCAATTAAGTGATTGACAGAAAATTGAACAAGATGTCACATTAGGCTCTGGAAACTTTGTTGCTGGCACTGTTTATAGTCAAATAATAGGTTAATCAATGATAACAATAATTGCAAACCAAGTAAACTGTGAGGTTAGGTATGCAGTTATGATGGTCAACATTAGAATTCGAGATGGGGTGTCTAAAAAGTTTGTCTACAGTCTCACCTAGAGCTCATTCTAAGACCCCCAGAGCTTTAGTTACAGAGTGCAAAGAAAAAGATTTATAAAAAGAAAATAATGTGCGGGAGGTAGAAAATAGCCAGGAGTTTGGAGTGGCTGGGTTTGCAGATGGATCCTGCTGTGTTTAAGTGCTTTGTGTTTTTCTCCCCCCTCTTTAATGTCACCTCCATCAGTGTGTTTACCATGTGTGTGTTGTGGTGTTGCATGTGTACATCTGTGTATATGTAAGTATCTGAGCAGCTTGTGTATCTTGTGTATAGAGCTGTTCCCCCCTCTCCAAAACACTGAATTTGACATTTTCCACACAAGCCACTTTTAACCGCAAAAGTACCACCAAATTTATTTATTTATTTTGCAGGGAGTCATCCTTTTCTAAATGTAGTGCCAGGAGCATCTTAAGCACCTCTCAGACAACATTCAGTCCTAACAAAATGTTTAGACCTTCATGTGACCATTCTTAAGAACTGTATGACACAAGTGATGGCAGACTATTTCACTCTGCTATTTCCCTGTCCTTTGGAATCCCAGCAGCAAAAAATCAAGACATCTTATTCAAACCTGCTCAGTTTGTCCAGGTGAAGACATTGATTGATAGGAAGAGGAATTCTGCCATTTCCAGCTAAAAAGAGGGGGGAAAACAGGGATGAGTCTTTGTAGCATGGATGAAAGAGGAGTAGAAAGTGCCTGTCAATGGGGGAATAGATGGAGACTGATGAAAGAGAGGAAAACAGGGGGAGAAAGAAGCTTAGGAGTGGCTGTCAGTGAGGAAGGGTTAATAGAAAACTGTAAGAGAGAGATACAGTGGGAACAGGTGGATGATGAAAGGAATGTAGAGAGGATGAACAGAAAAAACTAGAGAGGTACTGTCAGTGGGAGGGATGAGGGAAAGTATTGAAGAAAGAAAGAGGGGAGAGAAGTAGACGCTGTCAATCATTACTATGGGAGAAAAAGAACAGGCTGAGACAAAAAATGGCAGATTTTTTAGGATTGTCCAATAGAGGAAATAAGGCAAAAATGTGTGTTTGTGTTACATATATGTGTGTGTGTGTGTGTGTGTATGGCTGTGTATGGCTATCTGGAGTAGCAGGTGGTGAGCCCCACTGTGAGCTTTGGCCTGCCTGCTAACTCTAATCTGATAACAGAGCCACTCTATTCAGCAGCAATCCAGTCCTGCAACACACACACACACACACACACACACCACACACACACACACACACACACACACACACACACATTTACATAGACCCAGACAGCTGTGCATATTGTAATATCTCTGTTATTAATATCTCATTTATAGAATACTAGCTACCTCTCCTACACTGATTATAGCTTCTGTGTGATTGCCACTCACAGCAGAATTGTACCAACATGAGCATGATGTATATATATATATATATATACTTTTCATTCTATGAATCATGGTTATTATTTAGATTGCTTTTATTTTCATTTCACACCATTGTTTTGCTTCGGTTACGTGCTGAAAAAAAAAACCTAACACTGACATATGCATTTGTGTGATAATGTCATGTACCCATACATATTGCGTGCACACACATTGCTAGCTCACATATTTTTGTCTCTATACGTCTCTCTCTTTCCCTCCTTTCATCCCAGCTCTACTACACATCCATCATCTCCAAGGCGACGACCCTGTGAAGGTACACATAAAGATTAGCTGTGCTCTCTCAGGTCCCTCTCCCCCGTCCTCCTCTTTCCTTCTCCTTCTCTCCCTCTCTCAAATCTATACAACAGTCCATCAGCATCCAACTAAACATCTCATCCATGCTGCTACACTTCACTGACCGCATGTCATGTCTCTGTCGCATGTGATCAGCTCCCTCCTGTCAGGTGTGAGCTGCCATGTGTCTTACTTCATTTGGCTGCAGATAAGGCGTCAGGGGAAATTATGACAAAGAGACTCACTAGGTGAAAACCGGGATTTTCTTTTACTCTTTGAATGGAATTGTCATTATCATCTTCATCATTATATTGTTAGATAAAGTAGCTGTGCAATCTCGCTGACATGGGTTCATTTTGTCTTCAGTTTATGTGTACGGGCATGTTAAGATTTGGGTTAAAGGAATAGTTTCTTTTTTGGACAATACTAGAACAATACTGTTTCTCTGTGTCTCATGTCTGTGTGCAGATGTGCAAAATATGTGAAATGAAAATTATAATAAATGTTATTGACAAGCACATCAAATACTTGCCTTCTGTAGTCTCAATAGTTTTTTTTTTTTTTCCCTCACTGAGCCGAGTGGCCACGTGGTCAGGCATGAGACCAGAGTCATCTCCTTATTCATACATTCTTTTTGAGATTCTAAATGACTTTTAAAAGTCTTTTTTAATAGTTTGAACATTGAGAATATTTATAGAAAAACATTTTTCCAGAATATTTAATGCAGAGCCATGTGCAGATTTAGAGTTTGAGCTGATGATGCCACTAGATGAGACATCAGACCATGAATGAATATCTGCACCAGATTGCCTGGTAATCTATCCAACATGTTTTAACCAAAATCTGTGCTTGTCCATCTTGTAAATGTACAGATATTTTCCTGCATTAATGACAACTTTGACCAGCCTGAGGCACTGCATTAAAATTTTCATCAAGATTCATCCTCTGGATACCGTGAATGTTTGCACATAATGTCATGGCAATCCATCCAATAGTTGTTAAGATATTTTCGGTTTGGTTGAAAGTGGTAGACTGACAGACCCCCACTGTGGCCAAAAATTTCCAAAAGTGTGGTAAAATCCGTAGCACTATATAGTACATTGAAGTTTGATGCTTGCTTAAACCCGTTGGGAAATTCTGCCTCTCAATTATCTTCTCACCCTTCAAAAACATCTTTGTATCCAACTTAGTAATCAACAGTTTTCATCAAATTACATCAGTGACTGATGTTAAATCAATGACTGCTCAGCTCTAGCTGATGAATCACAGACTGAGCGACTGATTGCTTCTATTCAGCAACTTAACTGACTAAACAACTATCTGACTAAATCAGTGAGTGATGTGTTAATTGTGCAGTCAGTCCGCCTGGAAAAAAAAAAAAAAACCCTGACTGACCGACACACAGACTGACTGACTGAGCAGTTTAGACTTGTCATGTGAACATAACCAACCCACTAACTGACTGGACTATAGGAGCCTTCCTCCACTGGCTGACTAATTGACTGTCTGGCTGTCTTACTGACTGTGTAATCAGTGAATGGCTGTGTGTTTAGAAAGCAGCCATGGCCACGGCCACTCTGTGAGTGTCTGATTGACAGTCCTGCCTGGCAACTGTCTCCGTCCCTCCGGAGAGAGGGAGAGAACTGAGTGCTGTTAGCACTGAGCAGAGAAGACAGATATTGATTTTCTTCTTGTCTATTATTTTTGTTTTTCACAGAGAAAAGGCAAGTGAGCGAGTCTGGTATGTTTGTGTGAGTGTGCGTGAGTGAGCATCTTCTTGTATGTGGTGCAGATGTGTGTTTACATGTTGCGCTGCTGCCTGTATGCCGGCCATTAGCTTATGACTATGGGGGTGTGAGCATACCCAGTGTACACTGTTACTCTGTCTGCTGTCTACTCCTCACACAGCTCTCTAATTGGATGGAAACTGACAGGTGGAAGAAAACATGTGTTTGTGTGTCTGTATTTGTGTGTGTGAATCTGTTTTCATGTGTATTAAATATAATCTCAACAGACACTCTTCCATCTCAGCAAGAGTCAGTGATAATGAAGAGCAGTTGTTGATTCAACTTCGCACTTTTTGCACCAACAGAGTGTAAAAATGAGTTTCAACGCATGTCAATAGATTGAAAGCAAAAAAAGAGAGAGAACAACAAATCATATTGTGGTTGTTTTTGACCTCACAAGAAAATTACTGCCATACAATGTCTGGATGTGATACCGTAGTGCTTAGATCCATTAAATAGTCTAAAATATACAGAAACAATGCAGGATTATTATTATGATAAGGGTAGGGTTTGTTGCAGAGCACTTGAATTAAAATCTATTAGCTTTAGCTTGGTGTTCCTAATAAACTGCCAACTGAGTGTACGTCTTAAATTCAGTGCAGACCTTGAACTGGAATATTTGGCTGGCCTCCCCTCCCAAGGTGTCATGCATAAGAAGCTTTTCCTGTCTTTAAATTATCCAAGTGTGGATGGCGGCAGTCCAAATTTGGACCCGGGGCACCAAATTGAATCGTGTGTACTGTGGGAGGTGGTAGGGGTCAGTTTGAAATTCAGGAACTACTTCATACACTATGCATGAGGCATCATGTCCCATCACACTGCTGTATATGAGTGTGGCAGTACACACACACACACACACACACACACACACACACACGCAAGCACATACGCATCCACACATGACAAAGTGTGCATAAAGTCCTGCACACACAAACAGAGCCGCCTTCACACAAATAGTGCGTTTTCATGCACATATGCAAACACACACAGTCCCCCCTTTTATATCTCAGGACGTGAGTGGAACAGCAAAGCTAAATCCCCTTGTCACATTTGCCGCTCATCTCCAATTCAGTGGCACAGGCTGCGATGCCCTCGGATGCACTTGGCAAGTGAACAGCTAACCTGCCCGCCAGTGTATCTGCCTGCCAGCCGAGAGCCGGGGTAGTTAGCATGCCAACTAGCCCACCCAGCAGCCACAAGCTAATGCTTCACTAACCCTGGGTCACCCTGTGTCTCTTCCTGTGACTGTGTGTTTGTGTGTGTGTTGACACAAGAGTTTTACCTTATAGTAGGCTGGCTGTCTAAAACATCAGCCCACATGGACCATCCTTGATGATCTTATCTCATTTTAAAACCTTGCCAAGTCACTTCAGAAGTTTTTATATTCACAAATATAAAATCAGCTTGGCTGTACAGCTCTACAGGAGCTATTTTTGTCTCTTCTTTTAATCCTTTCCTAACATAAGTATGACAGACTGGGAGTTGACCTTAAGCGCTTTTATTTATTTGTCAACTTTCAGGGTTCAGTAAGCAAGTAAGAACTTTTTTTTTTACATTGAATTTATTGTGTTTTGGAATTAAATCCTTCATCTGGCACCAAAAGTAAGAGACCAGTCCACATTTTTATCTTTTTGTTTGAAGGCTGGTGACAAGGACTAGTCTTACATTAACAGTTAGTAGTTACATTAACAGATGAACTATGATGCAACACCTTTGGTGCCTTAAGCACTGTAGTTTGATTTTTAACTACTTCTTCTTCTTTGTAAACATGCAAGTTAGGTTTCAGTATGTTAATGATTCCTCCCAGAGGGAGTCGATGTAGCAGATAAAATATAATAATAAATAAGTAAAAGGTTAATTGTTACAGCATAAATATAATTTACCTTCTCGTGCACATAACCTTACAATGAGTATTGTTAGGTAATTACTGGGTAGTGAGATAAACCATTGTTTATTTATGTTTATCTTATTTTCAGTAGGTGGTGGTGCATTCCAGAGAGAGAGTGTAGAAGTTTTTCATGAAAAAGAGGGTCATTGTCCAAAAAGTGGTCTGAGCCTCATGCAGAGCTTAAGATCCATAAATACAAAACTTTTAAATGAAAAAAAAAAAATCTTTTGTGTTACCTATTGTACAACACCGCAGCCCCCTAGAATCCTCCCATATTTTGCATGGACTGATAAATACGGTTCTTTCTGCTCTTTTCCTTCATCCTCTATATCTTCCACCCATTTCTCCCTCCCTACATGTATAGTCTTCTTCGTGAGCGGTCTGCCTTGTCTGTGCTGTGCAGTGCTAAACATTGGTGCTATGGCAACAGTGCAGAGTCCCGATAAGCAAGCATAAAGCTCTTAGACTTTAAGGTGGACTAAGGACAGCTTCTGGAGAGTAGTTGTAGTTAAAGTGCCTTGCTCAAAGGTTTAGGATCTTGTCTTTGTTTGCTTTGTCTCTTTTTTGTTACACAAGTTTGTTTGAATGGTTACTTGATTTGTTGCTGTTGCAATGCAATTTCACAAAAATTCACTCTGGTCAGGTTATGAGTGTGGCCAAAATATCTCAAGCGTAGGTCTATTGTACCAATAAAGCACTTCAGACCTTCCCTGCAGCTACTGTGATTCACTGGATAAGCACTTGAACATTTGTGTGTGTGTGTGTGTGTGTGTGTGTGTGTGTGTGTGTGTGTCTGTGTGTCCGTGTCCTGGCCCTTAGCGGTTGTCTTTTTTTGTGTCCCTGTGTTGCCACATGCAGTTAAACAGCCAGTTGTATTAGCTACAGGCCAAACACTTCCAGAGCAGAGGTCAGACTTTCTATAACAAGAGCCACACTCAACATGCCTAACAGGCTACAGTCCTCCGGTGTGCCTCATGTATCATGTATGTTTCCCTGTCTTATACTGAAGGATGAATGAAAATGTTGTCCAGTTTGTTGATTTAATGCAAGGGTCCACATCAAAAACTTGTCATTTCAAATTAAATGTGTTCTTTTTCCTAAATAAAGTTTCTAAGAGAGAGAGAAAGCACAAGAATTGTCTTCCTAAATCAGAGAAAGAGCCATAAAATCTGAGGCTGTGACTTCAGGAACTCAAAGCTATGGCTTCAGGCTTGTAGAACTGGAATTATCTCCTTGCTACCTTGGTACCATTTGAGCATAATTTTACCAAAAATAAAGCTTCAGCAGTTTGCTCTTCATCTCTTTCCTCTTTTCTCCTCTTTGAAGACTGGGCATGCAGCCACTTACATAATAGTAATTTAATTGTCAGTAATATGAAACCAGTATTAAACTTCCAATGTAGACAGAGGAGTCTGCATTTAAAATATCTATTCCAAACATTTACTCTTATTTTACTGGGGTGATGAATTAGCTAACTAGCTCTGCAGTTAATACAAGACAGAAGATAGCACTGAATGTTGGACTGTGCTAAGAAATACAGTTAGCTGTCAAAAGTCTAAGCTAGCTTTCAGGAAAACAGAAGTTCTGAGCTTTCCCTGTGTGATATTTAGAGGTGATAATTTCAGCATTTTTGCTAATGTGCAGTGTGTTTTTGTGTGAGGGACTGAATTTCCCATGATACATCCTGACTTCTGTGAGTTTCCCCTTGGGTTGTGGTAATCAAAATTTCTATGTTGATGCTTTCTCTTCTACCCCCCCTTCTTGTTTCTCTCTCCCTTCTTTTTCAGAGCTCGCTGACGAATCACGGCTGAGGAACCCAAAGGAAGCAGTGGAAGAAGCGAAGACGGGGAGAGCATGTCAGATCCGTCCGTCCGTTTCTCGCCTCCCTCCGTCATCATCCTATCCATCCGTCCGTTTATTTAGCCACCATCACTGAAGAGCCCCCTCCTCCTTTTCCCACTCACCATCCTTCTTGGTTTTTGAGTGTATTATCTTGACTTGTCACTCCAGAGTGTATGATGTGTTGATTTGTTGTCAAGTTGCGCCAGCACACCCCTGCCGCCGCTGAAATAAATCCCAGTGATCCGTTGGTGATGAGACTGCAGGTTGTGTGTCTTTGTGTCTTGTTTGTGTGTGTGTGTGTGTGTGTGTGTGTGTGTGTATGTGTGTGTGTGTGCGTATGTGGTGCAGTGGCGGATGGCTGTCTCTTGTCACGGCACGCTAATAATGCTTCCACTACTGAAAATGGGGTCGTGTGCACCCTTCTGACGATGCTGTGCAGGCCCAGGGGCTTGATTGTGTGCCGTGCTCATGGTTTCATTAAGAGAGGGGGAGAGGGAGAGAAGGGAAAGTGAAGGAAATGAGGGATAAATGAAGTGGAGGACAGATGAATAGTGAAGTGTGCCTGTATTAATATGTGCGTGTATGTGTGTCTCTGTCTGTACAGTGGACCCATGTACGTACACGTCGTCACGTAAAGGTGCCCGCACGTATCCGTGCACATGAGCAACACACCCGGACAGGCCACATATTGTCCCTGCTAGCTGTGTTTCCATGGTGACAGCAGGGGTTGGTGCTAGCAGCAAGGTGTGGAGGAGCCTTCCAGATAACCCTGAAGGTCAGCACACAGAGCTACAGCTCACAGCACTACTCTGTACACACACACACTTAACCACCTCCCTGTGTGTGTACGTGTGCGCACGCACGTGTGTGTGTGTGTTTCTGTTTGTGTGCATCTGAAAGAGAGGGACTCAGTTAAGATGCATTTCCACTTCTATATGGACATGGTTGGCCACCCTTGGAATGACAGAGGCTTGTTATCGCACAAACACACACATACATACACACACATTGCGCATAGTCACACAGCAGACACACTGAGAATATTAATGGGCTTCTAATATGCCCACATACTTGCGCCTGGATATAAATCCACATTCACACAAGTGGCAGTCAATGTGAATGTAGTAGATTGTATTTGTTAATGGTAGCTGTGAGAGGTGATCTATTGATCACAGTTTGACTCCCACTTGCCACAGTGGCATCGATCAGGACATAACATACACAGTGTGACTGACCAATCCATACAATATATATGCTCTATTACAGAAATCTAGTAAAGTGAAAGACAGAGACGGATGAAATGATAAAGAAATGGATTTAGGAGTGTGTATATGTGTGCTTCTATTGGTGTGTCAGTCCAGTTTTGTGTGTGTGTGTGTGTGTGTGTGTGTGTGTGTGAGTCAGTGCACCTTCCAACTACAGACTTCTCTTCTTCACCAGGGATTAGGGAACTCTAACCCTATAGACATGATGCACATATTACCTATATTAAAGCCAGCACCATATTAGAGGTTTTCAGCCAGTGACTCTCATATCCCTTCTCTCTCCGTGACATTTCTTTACAAATACCAGCCTCTATTCACTCTGTTATTGCCTTCTCCCTATTCAGCAATTCTCTGATTAAACAAGTTCCTGAAAAGCCCAGGCACCGCTATCTGCCATTTGGCTTTTATTAGAAACCCACCCCCTTTAATTAAATTGGCTGAATTACAGAAATATCAGGGATATTTCACCAATATAGCGGATAAGAGAGCACAATGGATGAAAAAAAATGGAAGACTGGGCTTTATGAGATGTTTTGAATGTAGTTTGAAATGAGATAAACACAATCTTGATGGAGGGGCGATGTTTGGTTTTTAAGGATGCTGAGGTTTGTTCGATCTGAATGAGTCTCATCACAGAACACAGAATCACAGCTGAAACTCTCAGTGCCTGCTTTTTTTTTTTCACAGAATCTCTTAAGAACTTGATTTATTTTTCACTCCCTCCTTCTACTCCGGCTCCATGTCAACCCCGCACCTTCAGATGCCATGCCTTTTCTTTTCCCGCCTTATTACTGTGAAAGACATGGGATTGAGGTTGCCATGGTAACTAGCCCAGCTTTGATTGGGGGGAGACAGCTGTATGGTGCAAGTTTAGAAGATGGCTGCTCACGCCTTTCAGTGCGCCACTATTGATTTCCAGTCCTCGACAATTACTGTGCCCAGTTGACTTCAACGGCTTGCAGAAAATGTACATAAAGTGGAGGGTGTGTGTGAGTGTATGTGTGTGTTGGTGCAGGGGGTGTTACCGTAATGCTCACTCTGCAGCCAACATAACATACAGTAATTGTCTTGCTTTTTTCCACCTGCTTAAGTACAGGTGTCTGAAAAGCGATCCCTTGAGTTGTTGCCAGAGCTTTAACCTTTCATACATCCTGTAGCTTGAGCTGGAGACAAGTTTGACAGTCAGCCTGCGGAGCCTTATGTTATATGTTTTAGCAGCTCCACACCGTCTCCTTTGTTCGGCTCCAAAATGCTGTTTGTCAGCTGTTCTTTCTCATCCAGCTGAAGAGGTGTCGGCAAATGAGAGGCAGTGTCAGACTCTGATAAACTACTGCCCTTTGTAAAGACTTAATTGGGATCCATTCACGTAAAGTTAGACACATGTACAATTCACATGCATCCACATAAAATGCAACAGATACTCAAACACACATTCCCACACATATACCTGCTACTTTCTGGAGTTCACCCGCTGAGTCTTTTGCCCCACACTTTCCTCCATCCCTCAACTGTTTCCCTCTCCTCTTTTCTTCTCTCCTCCCTCAGCCAACTTGGCATTGTATATGTGAGAAGTCGACAGTGAGCCTAATTGGAGTGTGTGGCTCCATCATTGACAGTCACCATTCTGTTTCTGCACGCAGCACACACTCACATGGAGCTCTCTAGCTAATTGAATAGTCTTTTATTAAACTGTGTTAATGTGAACTGGAACTGGCTGCGAGTGAATTGAATTAGACCCCCCACCACATTCACCAACCATACACATAAACATGCAGCTCTGTGACGCAGTTGGATGGAGCCGCAGCATGGAGCGTGGAAGAAGGAGAGAAAACAAGAAAATGAGAGGTGAGTGTTTTGTTGTATTCATTCTAATGTTTGTGTTTTAGAAGATCTGCATTGTTTTTTTTTTTTTTGGTTGTTTTTTTGTTGATGATTTGGGTGAACCGACCCTTCAAAATTGTATACTAAGTGGCTGACATGTTTTAAGTTGTTGATTTCATCAGCACTGGATCACATGCGGGTCAGTTGTTTTGCCTTCCAGTCAACTCTGATCCACTTATTCCCACATATAGTTAAAAAAAGTCCCACATTGTCCCAGATTCCCCTTCTTTCATTGCAGGGCTGTTTTAATTTTTGGGCCCACCATAGTGAATGGTGTCAACATAGGTATTTTTCCTAAGCTGAAGGTACACTGTCAGAATCACACGGAAGAATGAGACGGCTGATTCACTGCTGGTGGGGTGGAACGGGACTGGAAAGCTAGGCTGAAAAGCAATGTTGAAAGCTGAATTTTATATAAATGTTCACTGGTTATAATGCTTATTCTCCAACTGGGGCCCTGGAAGACAAAAGATGAAAAAAAGACCAACTTAAACACACCCCTTTCCACTAACACCTGTGCTACAAATATCTGGATGTCGTTCCGTGATTTATGTTTAAATCTTAAAATGCTTTGTGTAGAGATTTCCTTTGATTATATGGAGTGAAATAAGATCCCATCAGCTCATCCTTGACGTCAGCTGCACTGTTCTGTCTCCATTTGACCTACCAGGGAGAGACACTTTCTGTTTCATCCAGCATCCACAGACAAAGACAGATGAAGAGAGAAAGGATACAAAGGGTGGTAGGACTTAAAGAGAGATAACTAGGGGGCCCTAGCAGCGGGGGACTTGACCTAAGTGTCTGGAGTGAAAACTTGGGCTGTCACAGCACGTGACTGAGGGTGAAGCGGTTCAGGAACTCTACACTGTCGTGGCTGACACCAGAAGAGGAGAGGAGCCTCGGAAGAAGGGAAACAAAGCAGAAGGGAAAAGCAGAGGGCAGAACAAACTCAATACACCAGTGAGAGTCAGAGAGTATGGAAAGGGAACAAGGGAAAGAGGTCAAGGTTATCAAGGACAAAGTGTTTCAGATGGGAGCAGGGTGCAGAGAGAGAGAGAGACATTGCTTGGTGAAGTTACAAAGGTAAAGAAAAGAGAAGTAGTAGGAGAGCGAGTCCACCAAGGCCTGTAGAGGCAGCTTGAAGACGATAGCTCCCTCCTTTCTGCTTTATTATATTACACTGGTGGATAAAAAGAATCCGACATCCTCTAAAGTCATTACAGCCCAGTAAGACTGGCTCAGAGGGCAACGCAGCTCCTTAACCCCTCGCAGCTCATGCCTGGATGTGTGTGTGTCTCTCAGAGGGTGACTGAATGAGAGAAAAGGTGCACACACACATCCGAAAGACTGTGCAGGCCCTGTTTGTGAGTGCATGTGTGCGCACACACACATTCGCCAAACCAAAGTGGCACATCACTTAATCCTTCCCCAGTAACTAGGATAAGCCACCAGTCTTATCTTTCCTTCTCAACCCCCCCCCCCACCCCTCCTTCTTTCCCGCACTCTTTCTTTCCTCGGGAAACTATTGTCCCTTTTCCCGTCATTCCCTCCGCAACTCCCCTCCCTCTCTCATTCTTATTATTACCCTCCTCTGCCCCAGACTTTAATGCCTCATTATTCTGTATTTAGGGCCTGGAATCTTCTCTTGCGCCGGCAGTAGGGGGAAAACATGGATTCTACATTTCGTTGGTTCTTTATTGCTAGCTTGTGCACAGGATTTGAGAGCAGCTTTCCAAGAGGAGATGGATTTTGCTGCCATCGACAATCATGCTGCAGGCTCCTGGCAAGGTGTGATATTGTGATATTGTGCCAGGAAGTGTCGCTACAACCACCCTTGGGAAAAGAGCAACAGGTCTAAGAGTATCTGAGGTTACGCGTAGGTGCAGTAAATGTGTGGTTTCTATTTAAAGTAGCAGACAGATTGTAAGCAGAGAGCTAATGTAATGTATCAGCAACTATCCTTTTGTTTTCCTTCATTCAAGTAGGCTGATGTACACTTAAATGATAGACTACCTTTTCCTGTCCTCCAGTCTGTGCAACAGTGAAGACAGCTAAAATTCACAAGCTGGAAGTCACGAAGATATAATTTATGATACAGAAACTTGTCTCAAAGTGTTTTAGCGTCTTTCCCCTCCTTGCTTTGGTTTTACAGCTGCAAATTTATGATTTTATTGTAGTCTTACTGCTCAAACCTCAGGAGCTGTTCCGCCATTTTAAGCAAGAACAAAAAAAAGCTCTGTCCACTGTACACTCCCTGCTCAGTACGAAATGGCAGACGGACAGAGTTAGCAATTAGCAGGTGAGCATAGTGGAGCATTAAGCATCAGAATAGCCAGATATTTCAATCAGTGAGGCTACTGGGGCTAACATTGCTCAGGTGGACACAGTATGACTACAAATGAATGCTAATGTTGCTCTGTGTAGATAAGCACCTGTTTGCTCAGTCACTGTATCAACCTAATAAGGCAATACAATCTGTTAGTGTTGGGTTTACAGTTTATTGTGATGCCCCCACTCACTTAAAAAAAAAAAACAGATACTGCTGTTTTAAGGGCAACTTTTGTGTACAGCGCTCTTTGGCGGAAGATTCTGAAATTAAACCAACCAACAGTGAAGTGTCTTATCAGAAACAAGATTCATTTGGATGCTTGGTCTAAAATGTATGTGTAGTGTAACATAATACAATGACAGCATTTTTTACAAGCTTGGCAGTTTAATATCTGCTTTTTAAATAGCAAAGATTGTTGTTAAACAACGCAGACTGATGGTTTCACTATACACAACAGGCATATATTATTCAAATTCAAGGAATTACCTTGATAGTACAAAGAATTACTACTTCTACAGTTGCCTTTTTAGACTAAATGAGGAGGCAAGATGAATATTCATCAATTTTTCCCCTTCTGACTATAACTCTCTGAAGTTATTGTTACCCTTTGCCCTTTTTACCCACTATTCGTTGGAATTTATATTTTTATATTTAATTAATTATATTTAATTTATATTTAACTTTTTTCCCCATGTGCAATTTTAATATTAACATTTCGTTTTTGTCTAATCTTAGTGTGTGGTGCCCTTTGAGTATTTAGTGCCAGTTAAGGGCAAATTTATGTGATGAAAATAAGTAGAAACAATTTTTAAAGCAACATTATGTAACTATTTTACCCCCAAAATAACAGCTTCAAAATCATTTTGGTACACTGACTTGTAAAAGGGAGAATGGTCCCTGTTTCACTCGCACTCTACACCCCACTGTAGCTTGGGTTGAGTGGGTACAATCTCCTGTGAGAAGTGATATCAGCTGCTCAAAGTGTTGGAATTAGGCCCAGCAAGTTCAACATGTTACACAGCGTTGCTTTAGTAAAAGGGTGTACTCTCTTAAACCAGACCCACAGCAGCTGTAAATTCCAGGGTTTTCATGAGATGTAAAGTGTCATCCGACCACATCTTAAGTCAAAAGCAGCTGTAGTTGTAGCAGTGGCTACATTTGCCGAGCCGTACGACACACAATTAATCATACAAATGCAGATAATGGCGCACACTTAGTACTTGACTTGTACTTAGTACATTTAGAATACACATCCACTTTTCCTTCTCCATACTCACTCTCTTTTCCTGTCACTCATGCACTCACACATGAACATAATGTCAATAATGGCAGGGTGCTGTTTGTCTAATGATCCTATCTTCCCAGATAGACGGGTGCTATCAGCTTTGTCTGTCACACAAAGGAGAAGAGAGGCAGCATGAGTACAACTGGATCACCCCTAAACACACACACACACACACACACATACAGCCCAAGTCCTTCTATCATGGCGTCCTCACTTAGACTTCCTGTGTCAACAGAAGCTTTGATTAACTGGGGGGACAGGCACTAACCTTTGTATCACTTGGACAGTGGCAGAGTTACATGGTGAATTTCTATGGTAAGACTGCATACTTCAAGATGGAGCAATAAAATTATGTGATACAGACTGGCACAGCATGAAAGCTCTAAAAAGAATATTTGATTTTAATAGATCAAATCATTTTCAATTTTACTTCTAACCCTGCTGCTTTGTTTTTCCGCTCCTTATTTGTGATTAATAATCTGAAAGGGGGAAAAAAAAACTATATGTGCCGACTCTCATCTTGTAACTTCGGCTGGGAATCATCTCAAGAGCATAAATTAAACTCAGTCAATTTCCTTCCCCACTGACAGTGTGATTTTACCTTAAACTTCCAATTAGCTGCCTTCACTTTAGCTATCAGTCACTCTCCAGAAAGGCTTTCCATACCCGCTGCATGATGTACATCAGCCACACTGTGATCAATTTAACTCTGATGATAGGCATGTGGGCTGTATCCATCAAACCAGGCTAGTTATGGCAGCAAAGGGAAATTAATATTTAGCCGCTTTCATGTGCTTTCATGAGACGTGATGTCAGTGAGTGTGCTTGAGTTTGTGGGTGTTGTGTGTGTGTGTGTGCTCACAACCTGAAGGCAGAAAGAGTGTGTGTGTGAGTGCAGTAGTGGCAGGGTGAGGGACCTCTGAATGATGCCCCCTGCCTCTTTACCTGCTGGCAGGGAGTCTGCCAGGTGAGAATCTGGCCAGTGTCAACAGGTCAACTGAATGCCAATCAGTAGTGGCCTGGAGGTCATGTGTGGTCAACTTTTGTTAGCAGAAGGAGAGGGGTGATAAACTGTAGGGTGGACTCTTTAATGTTTTAATGAGCTATTTGTGTGTGCGTAACTGCATATTAGAGTCATGTGGGACCAAGTTGTCAAGGTTGTGGTGTAGGCAAAAGACATTTTTTGACACATACTGAGGTATGAGAGGACAGGAAGTGTGTGTAGTCAGTGAGGCCTTTCTCTGCCTATAGATGGCAGCATTACACTCAGAGTTGCTACCCCTGTGTCACACCCCTATCACAACCATTTCATTGCAGCACAGCAAAGACTTCCTCTGTGACACTGTTGATCCCTGAAGGAACATTCTCTTTTCACTTCATAAGGAGATGAAAACAGGTTGCAGCGTCCTGGATCCGCTAGAGTCTCTTTCCCTTTCTTGCTAGGACACTCAGACAAGTCACCTTACCTGCTGCCATGGGGCCGCTGAAGACGCCAGGTCAGATTTTGACAGATTTTTTTTTTATCTTGGTTTCACTAAAAGCAGATGGAAAACAACTATATAAGCAATTTAACGAGGAACTCAACACTTAATATAGTCACTTTACTACACTTTGGTCTGATTCATTTTCCTTTCTCCAGAGACACCCAAAAATACTGCCCCAGAAATCTGAAAAATCCATGACCCTGGGACACTCCCCCTGCAAACTACAAGGCAACATCATTTTGATCCACCACTACCTGACACATGCATCCAGCCCTGTCAAATAAATGTGGTTAAGTCTGTGCTGTGTGGACAGTATGGACTGTGGTAAGTAGTAAAAATACTACCACTACCTGTAAGATAGTAGTTACAGTATTTATATATAATTATATTATCTGATACAGCAATAACTAAAAAAAAAATAATATATATGATAATGAAACAATAAACATGTAATACAAGCAGAAGATAAGAATGTGAGAAATGACCTGACTGTGCTGTGAGTTGCAGTGACAAGTACATGCTAGATAGTTGTTAAGTCACTGAGTTAGTCAACAATACTTCTGTACTTGACTCTTATAAATTCAAAATGACATCTTTACAGTTTGCGATGGGCAGTGGTTTATATGGATTAAGCAGATATGACATAAAACATTTTAATAAGTGAGCTTTAGAGGTGCTTATTGGAGATTTTATCTTTGGGTAGAGGCAGACTGGCTGTACCCCATTTCCCTCCGTTTCCAGTCTCTATGCTAAGCTAAGATAACTAGCTGCCGGCTCCAGCTACATATTTACCATACAGAGATGAGAGTGGTATCGACTCTGTCATCTTATTCTGGAGAGGAAATACAAAACAAATCTCATCATGTCAAACTATTCCTCTAAACCAGAGGCCCCTTGACTGATTGGTGCACACAACCAGCACACAGGCCGCGCAAACTGGGTCACGCCAACAGTCGTACAGATGCTTCTACATTCTGTTTACTTATCACCGCCCATGAAATTGATTCTCTTTATCTGTATGTTTGTGAGAGTTTTCGCTGCGTGACACAGGTTGCTCTCCCTCTTTTCCCTTCATGCCTTCGCCATACAGTAACCTGGTACGTCAGTGTTGCGTGCGAGATACTAATTTCATGCTTCATTTGTCGCCTCACGAGCTCCGTTAATAAACAAGACCCTTTGTTGCCGCTGTCTCTCTGACACCTCTCCGCGCGCGTGTGCGTGTGTCGGCTGTCAGACAGCATGTCCTCGGCGCTCGCGTGGGATTAGGTGAGGCGTCACGCTCATCAGCACCACGCCGTCGTGTCGATAGTGAGGGGTGGGGTGCTGGGGGGGTGGAACAGCGTCGAACTCATTACCAACTTCACCAGCAGCCATTTGGGATTACAACTCCTTCCATCAACAAATCATCGAATCTGATTGTTCTCGGTTTGTGTGACAATGGATTTTTGAATTGGAAAATTGTGCCCTTTTATATCGACGTAATCACGGGGAAGCGTTGAACTGCTATTTTTTCTGCCCGTCTTATCTGTCACGTCCATGTGTCCATCTATCTGCTTGTGTAGCTCTATGAAAAAAAAAAAAAACCTTACATAAGAATTGGCAAAGGGCAAGGTTCATCTCCCATCTCCTTAGAAGGCACTTGAGATGGGAGAGTAGTGCTCTAACCACCTGAAGCACACACAAAGGAGGGTCCACTTTTCCATTCAGCCCCTCTTCTCCTAAAATTTTACATCTCTGAAGAATCTCTGCAAGGTCACTGCAGTCTATTTCTTTGTATTCTTCTTAGAAACACTTTCTGAAACAGTTTGAGGACAATGGGCAAAACAGTTGAAATAAATGTGACTATAATAACGGCTTTGATGGTTTCAGAGTTACGTCATTTTTTGTTTTTTGTTTGTTTTTGTTTTTTTAAACACAGTTGGGTTCCAAATTTGTCTAATAAACTAAAGCAGGCACGTTCATGATGATGAAGAGATATAACAGTAATTCATATTATTTTCGCTTTATGACGCACACTCTATTAAAAAGCAGTTTCCTTGGAGCCTAACACTGAATTTTGAGTTAGTTTTTTCCACTCAGACAGCATGAAGGAGTGTTTATATGTTGTGTTATTAAAAGGGAGAGAACTGAGACAGTGACTAATCTATTTCCTTTCACACGTAGCAGCCAGTAATCACTGTTCTATGGAGCTGCTCACTCATCCATCCATAATGTTATCAAGACACATTATCTGTGCGCGTGTGTGTGTGTGTGTTTGCGCGTGCCTGTGTGTGTCTGTAGCCTTGTGTGATTTTTAGGGGTTTTGAAAGTAGGTGTTAAAATTGTTCGTGTTGGCATTTTGGCGCATGCAAGAGTGCACATTTGTGTTTCTCAGGATTTGAAACGTGTGTGTGTGTGTGTGTGTGTGTGTGTGTCTCTGTCAGGGCTCCGTCCATGTTTTCCCTGCAGCCTGTGGCTCGATCTCACATTGTCATCCAGCGGAGGTCACACACTAATGTGTGAACATTGGTCCCTCCTCTGAGACCTGAAAGGCAGATGAAGCTTTCTGCTCGGACAGAGCCACAAAGACACATCTCTCTGCTGGTTTTTACAGGGTTACTGAATATGCTGCCACCAATTTCTTTCCATTACACAGTGTATCAGTATGAAAGTTTTCAGATATGTAAAAGCTTGTGGTTTGGATTGAAACGTACGAAGCCAGGGGTGGATGCGCTGGGATGCAGAGGACATCTCAGTCACAAACAAAAAGGGAGGCGTTGTTAAATGTCAGGTGCATCCAAATTTTGTGGTCAGTGTCACATCCTGTGCCTAGGTTTGGATTGTTGAGAAAAGACAGGTGATGATGAACTGAGGGAGAACACACACCTTTTCTAGTGAGGTGGCCATGAATGACATCTTTACAGACTCTTTAGTAATTCTATTGATGCTGTTTAACAGATGGGACAGACAGACAGACAGATAGATAGATAAATAGATAGAACTTTTATTGTCTGTGTACAGCATACTGTATGTGACAAAATAAAAATAAACATTCAACTGTTGCATAAAAATACATTAAGTGCAAAGTGCTAAGAGAAAAAAAAACATTTCCCATTATTTTCTGAGTCACTGTTTCTGTCTGGCACGCATGGTTCAAGATTACTTTTTCGTTTTTATTTGCAGAACTGAACTAAGAATGTGCTGTGTGCGTCTTCATGAATGATAGATATGTACATACATTAACAATATACTGAGCTATTTTAGCAATGCTGGAATGTGAGAGTACATTTCACACAGCAGGAGAACATTCGTTTGATTTTTCACTGTGACATCAGTAGATTTCTCAGTTATCTACTCTCTATCTGCTGTGTGTGTCTGTGTGGAAGGTGAGGTGACATGTAGTGGTCAGGCGCTGATCCCTGTGAGTGTGTCATAGGACCCTGACCTCGATGCCCACGTGACCCTGGCTCTGTATTACTGCCCTCAGCCTGCTGCTACCTTCAACTGTCATCACCCATTATATGGTATGGAGCACAACGCCACAGGATGTATTCTGGATCACCCTTTGACCTTTCTTTCACCAACATATAGGCATTATGTAAACTGACTGTAAACCTCCCCCCTTGAAATTCTTCTGTTTTTGATCAGCAGCCGCATTTGTCAGACAGTACACACTGTACTGACACGTTTGGAGGGAATCCACTGTTGATTGGGTGTTGGCCGAACTGTATCAGCTGGGGGTAAGACTAGACCTTCATTGTTTTTCAGTGCAGTTTAGTTCAGGATTCAGCATTTACGCTTTAACCCATTAACTCATAGAAAAATGTGTTGTTTTTTTTTTTAACATTTCCTGCAGACACGTTACATGTATAGAAGATACAGAGAAAACATTATTTAACATTAACATTATGTAAGTGTCAGCCTTACCCAAAAATAGGGATTTCGCGAGACAAAACATACTACAAAGAGTGGGTCTCAGCAGGAGGCAGGTCTATGGTAAAGTAGAGAAATATCTGGATGAATGGTGAAGCATATGGCGCTGGTTTTTCTGCAGCTCCTCTCTGGATATTGGAAAGCAGCCTGCCCGCCTTGACTCATTCCGTTCTCCCTAGGGAGTCTTCTCTGTCAGACTGCTGGGGAAATTGACCTGTGAGTAAAGCGGGCATTTTTGGGAATGGTTATTTATTGAACTGCTAGAGAGGAGACTTGATGATTCACTGACAGGTTCAGTCACACACACCCACACACACATACACACACACCTCCAGATGTACACACACAAATACAAATGTTCTCTCTGCATTCAGAGGAACTTTTATGAAAAGAGTTGAAGTATCAAGGTAACTTCAACCGTCAAATGTGGCAAGGATCTTCTTCTTTCTTTTTTTTTTTTTTGCTCTGCAGTCAAGAGCATTTTCTTTCTCCTCATCCTTGTTTTTCTCTCATCCCACTCTCTGACTCACAATAGAGCTTTTTTTGCAGGTACAATATGATCCAGTCTAGTCAGTATAACTGTTTCTCAGGTCTCTGTAATATGATTTTAACACCCTTTCTTTGATTTAACTTCATTTTGTTGCTGTCAGATGAAAAAACATTGTATCGCCTTTCAGGAACTAAGAAATACATTACTTGAGTTTATCCAGTGGGGTTTGAAAGCAAGGGATGGAAAATGTTTCCAAGCTACAGAAGACCAATTGTGTTAACTTTGAATTAGAATTGTGAATTGCCAGACACATCTTCAAAATTTCAGTGAATAATGAGGTGATAATGAAATAACAACTCAGTGTGATTATCAGGCTAAAGGTATGTAACCTTTAATTAGACAAATCATCAGATTGGATTCATGTTTTCACTCTACATCAGTGATTTATAAATGACCTAGATAGATAGATATAGATCTGTATTTGGTCTCCACCGAAATATCTGACTCTTAGGCTGCTGTCAGCTTGTCACTAACATTTGGTGCCCGGTTCCATTTAGCATCTTGACTAGAAACAACACTGATGAGCGTGGTAAAAGTGAACCAAAAGCTGCAGCAGTAAAAGCAAAACAATGAGCTGAAAGACTCAAAAACACTCTGAGAAGGCCAGTAGAGTTGAAAGATAATTCTCTAAAGTTTACAGCCCTTTCATACTGCATGTAGTCATTTGATCAATTGTTAATTTAAAAATACTGATTCATGCAGCTTGAAGAGATTTAACCAATCACAGATTTACACAATTCATAGTAAATTATTCTAAATTTAAAAGTCACACATGACCATTCAACCACCTGTGAGAGAAAGTGTTTAACATAAAAACAACTCAAGATGGCAGAAATTGGAAACCTTTACCCTCTAAAAACATGTTTCTTGATTCTTGCTTTACAGCCAAACTGAACAAAGAAACCAAGATGCCTCGAGAGCGTTTCATGATACCATTCTTTGAGAAACACACTAATGCTCCCCACCCAAGCCAGCGGCCCATCTGATCTGATGCTTAGCGACATGACCTTCACGTCTTGCCCAGCACCATGGAAAGCCCCCAGGGTGCTCTCTCCCTTTCTCTCCCTCTCTCTCTCTCTCTCACCTCCCCCCACCATGCTGCCTGTTTGGGGCTCTCCCTTCTCTGGTCCGGTACCTACTGTCACTTGCTATTCACAGACAAATACACAAGGCGCAGCTACCACGCATCACACAGGTGCAGCCGTGCATGAGCAGGACGTGCACAAAATCATATATACGCACTCAAGCATGCACACAAATGACAAATAAAGACGGTACACACAGACTTAGAAAGAGAATATCTAGGACAAACAGGCTGGCGGTGGGTGAAGACAAATCTGTTATCAGTTTGGTGGTGTTTACAGTGTGAAGAATGAGAGTCTTGTAAGGATACAGCGTTGTCCAGAGGTGTTAAAGAATGTTTAAGTTAGAGCTGAGGTGATTTTTGTTTTGTGATCGTCAGTTCTGCTTAAACACACTGTGGCTGATGTGATGTAATTCAACAAGGCACAATGAGCTGGAGGTACTGAAGGACCTGCAACACCCTGACTTCTAATAGGTGGCCATGGCCATAATGTGTGTGACTCGGTGTGTGTGTCCCCTAACAGGCAGGATTGTAATCAAGCACCAAGCTGCCCTGTCCTGACATGAACTGGCCACTTACCATCCTGCAGACACGCTCACTCTGACAGCTTACATTATAATTCATGAGGTGGATGCTAGTCTCCTGCACACACACACACACACACACACCATATTTAACCTTTGGTGCTCGTCGACACAGCACAGAGATTTTTTGCTCCCTTCATCTCACAGCGTATAGTCACAGCTACAAAGAGAGCCCTGCAGCCTTCCTGTGTTATTGCTGCAGATTGTTTTCTTCACCACGCGAGCAACAAAATCAGTTGATCTGCTCTGTTGGTGATGGGAGAGACTGTAGTTGTGTCTGTGGAGTAGTCTAGAAACCTTTGAGCAGGTATATTGTGTTTTATTTGCATGATACTGATTTTCATAGAAAACACTGATTTGATTAGATTAGTTAGATTACCATAAAAATGGTAGCATAATATTAATATGAGCAGGAAAAACCCTTGATCCTAATCTTGATCTTTGTATTATCTGGATTCTACCCAATTCATACAACAAGCTTACTTTGTAGCTATGGCTCTAGGTTGTCAGTCGTCCATTTTGTTCAAATTGAAATATCTCAGTTATTTGATGGTTTTCCATTAAATTTTATACAGATGTTCCCAGATAGTGTTTTCTCCTTATGATGACATTTGTGATAATGTAGTGTGTAAAAATGTCATCATAAGGCTGACATTTGTGGTTTTGAGTGAGATGTCCTCACAACTATTGGGTGGAATGCTAAAATTTGGAAATTCATGTCCCTGCACGATGAACTGTAGTAACTTTGGGGTTCCATCAACTTTTTATTAAGGTCAAAATTATGTGCTGTCCAATATTTTGGTTTATGACAAATACCTGCACAACTGTTCCCATCAGCCCAAGAGGTACTACAAGTTTAATGCTAAAAAGCAAATGTTTGCATGCTAACTCACAAAACATGTTAGCATGCTGCTCTGCAATGGACTGGCAATCTGTTCAGGGTGTACCCTGCCTCTCAAAGTACAGCCTCACTATATGGCTGTGGACTAGCCTTTACAGAAAAAGTAGGAAGCATAATTTATTGTGAAGTAGCTGCAGGCATGCAACATATAGAAAATGTAGCTCAAATTAGGCTAGAATGCTAACTTATGCTACTTTAAGTTTGTATATTAGTATATATTTTATTACTTTTTTGTTGTTCAACTAGACCATATAGTATTGTATTGTTCATTACATACTGCACATGAAAAATATTTTTATTGCTGTCCAGTGAGCTGAAAATACGATTGAAAGTCGCTTTGATTTATACAAACTAAAGCTTCCTACACAAAAACCAAGAATCAGATTTTTCTTCCACCTTTGTGGCAGACCTGATCTATTCGTGACTCACCGAAGAGGGAAAAGTTAGACACAGCGTTGTTGCTTTTCAATGTAGTCAGCCATGAGAACATCAGGTTTGTGGGTATAAAGGGTATAAAAATAATCAGAATTTCTGTCAGTATAAATGGAGTCTCAGATGTAGAAGCCAGCGCTGGTATGTGAGGTTTTTAACAGGACAGGAACACAAACATACCGTGTCACTGGTAACAAGAAAAAAAAAAAAAATCAAAACCCAGAGACAACCTTAGAACATTTCTGTTCTTTTGGCTGTTCTCTGCTTCTCTTTCTTTCCCCTTCGTCGTCTGTATTTCCTTTACTGACTCTGCATGAGAAACATGAATGTTGTACTGGCTGCGAGGAGAAGCCTGTCTTTCTGAGTGATGTATTTGTGTGTGTGTGTGTTTTGGCCTCTCAGGGCGTGTTAGTTTGTTAGGGGAAAATGCACCTTGGTCCGCAAGCTTATTAATGCATATGTCTCCCTGTGACACATCCATCTGGGGAAAGTCCAGGTCAGATTCACATTCTCTCAGACATTCTCTCTGTTTTTCTTTCGGGGTTAGAAAAACTTGTTTGTATCACTGTCTGTGCTCCCTCTTGGTTTAGGAATCTCTGAGGTTTTAATTTACGAAATCCACTGTCCAGAAAAGTTTAATTGTTCCACAGCTGCACTGAAATATATATTTTTTTTTCCCCCTCCCTTTGCAGTGAGAATGAGGCCAGTGTGAGCAAATCATTTGGGTTTGTGCCTTGCTGGACTAGATACTTGGATAGCTGGATAACGTCTGCTGCTATGAATAGTCATCTCCAATCTGACCTCAAGCGACCCAGCACATTATGGTGTGTTGTTCATGCACACACACACACACACACACCAAGTTGAACAGAAAACATGGTCCAGTTCATCTGGACACAGAGTCCGTGGAAGTGCCAGACATCGCCAGTGGGCTCAAGAAAAACGGCAATGTGTGAGTCTGTTTGTCTGTCAGCCTGTCTGTCCAAGTGTCTGTGCATCTGTGTGTGTGTGGGTGTGTTTAAGGGAGCCAGGCGTGACATGAACATGGACTGTGAGGGAGTACGTTAACAATTCAGGGATTTTTTAACAACCTGCGGCTTGTTTTAACAGATCTGGACACATTTTTTAGCAGTTATTTTAACATTTTATTCACCAACTTCATGTACATGCTGGACATGTCTATAATAGAGTTCAGCAAGGCAAGAAAAACTAGCGGTCAGGTGGTTGCACAGGCTGTAAACAAACAGCAGACGTGAATTTGTAATCTTTGGAAGATTTTGGAAATGACCCTTTGGTTAATTTGACCAATTGCACTTAGCATCATTGTACACACACATTATGACAAGAATTTCAGGGGATTGTCTGACCACTCATGTACAGTGGCAGTATCTAAGCATTATGGTTATATTGGATGATTTAGCCAGGTGTGATTTAAGTTCAGTTCTAAAATTCAGTGCAATTGCAAGAAGTAGCCTCCAGATTAAGACCCCATTTACACCCAATTCAGATCATGCCTGTGATGTGCTCTGATCCTAATTTGCAAATGATTTCATTAGGCTTGATGTACTTGTGAGCAAACATAGCATGCCCCAGATAAAGAGAACTGATGCTGCTCTATGGGTTTTACATAGTTGTCCTTTGTCATGTGTTAAAGAGTCTGTAAAGTATGTGATTTCACTCGCTATAAATCTAGGAGTGTAGGTTTATTGGGCGCCCTCTCTCCAAAGATAAATGCCAGCGGTAGCAGGGAAACTTTGCCAGTTCATAAGAGATATGTTAGTGTGCTGTGCCTGAGCCGACTATTGCGAGCTAATTCTACGACTGACCAGTGCATGCTGTATATTCTGCTCTGATCCAGGTTATATAGCGGCACAGAAATAGAAGCACCCTCTCAGAGTCTAGGGGCTGCTTAACAAGCCAGTTATAGTCATTTCAATTCAATTCTGTAAGAGCAGTTGTATGCAGCAGCACAATACTATTTGACCTTCGAATTCCAACTCAGTCATAAAGGCTTATCCAGTTATCCTGCAGTGGTTTGCATCCCTCAAGGTATTTTTGTGTGATGTTTACTGTCTTCCTGGGATGATCTAGTATTACCAGAAATTGTACAAAACACAACTACAAACATGGCCCCACTTTTCTCTTCTCCACTGTACAAGCTGTACCATAACATATAGTACAATATATAGCATATAAGTAGTTGTGGTGTATGAGAGAGTGAATGGAAGCAGCATCTTGTGCTTGGAGACAGGTGCACTTGTCTTCAAGACACCTCCCTCTCTCCCTAATATCTACATCTGCATCTCTTCCTTCCTCTCCTCCTTTCTCCCCCTCTTTCTCCGTCTCTCCGCAGTGTTCAGGTGGGATGGTGACGCATCAGCTTGAGCAGGCGTCTTATTAGCTGAGCGCTAACAGGCAGCCTGTGTTCCCATGGGGGCTGAATGCTGCTGAGTCATCCTGTACAAGCTGAGCAGTACAGTAAGTCTTCAGTCCTCTCCCTGACACACACACACACACACACACACACACACACACATACACATGTATACATCCGCACACGCTGGCAGCTGGATGGCAAATACACTCACCTGCTCATACACAGGAACTTCTGATTTGCTGGATTCCAAAGGGAGTTTTTTACGGTGTAGTTGTATCAAGCTCAGTATGTGTGTGTGTGTGTGTGTGTGTGTGTGGTGTGTGTGGCAGAGGCACACAGAGAGGAAGGATTGTACATGTAGCTGCTGCAGTCAACTTCCAACTCTCTCTGTCTCTCCGTCACCTGTGCAGCTCGTTGAAGCAGCAGCATGAGACCAAAACTGTTGATAGATCCTCCCTCCACTCGGTCTGCCTCTTCAGTCTGCATTACCCGATTACGCTAACACTGTGTATGAAATGTGTCTTACAGTAAGGGATGACTGTGGTGAAAGACCAATCACCGTGCTATGTTTTTCTCATCAATTACAACCTCCTCACCCTGAATAACTTTGTGAAAAGTGTGTTTTACATGGCAACAGCCCATGTTTTTCTGCAGGTTAAAAACTGCATAACTGAGTTGCTGCCAAGTTAAAACATAGCATTTTTCTCACTAAAATTAGTAAGCTTAAACACTTAAACAAAGCTGTGTTTCCCCTCTGCTGCTGAAAAGATGTAGGTAAGTGAATCAGACACAGTTGAATTAAAATACAAACTTACCAGGGGGAGATTTACCTCCTTATTTACTAGTTTGTCAGTGGCTGGTTTCACTTCTATGTCAAATATGTCAAAAACAGGGGAAAGAAACACATTTTAGTGACATTTGCTAGAAGAATAACCCTTGGCCAACAGGTAATTTTTAATATCTCCGGCTGCTAAACAAAATTAACCCTTCACCAAAAGAGCCACCCACCAGCTCATATACAGTTTACAATAACAACAGGTGGCAGATTGATCAATCAAAATTCATTGCTATTTTTAAAAGTAGCAATCTCTGACTTCAGATGGCAAGCCACTCATTAATAGCTGGGTGTCAATTGAGTTGGGTGACACTGATGCAAATGGAACTAGCTAGCTAATTTTAAAGGTCTGTCTTTTGAGTTCTTTGCCTCTAGTGGCACTATGAAGCTTTTTCTCTTGTTTAGGACACACATGCACATGTGCTCTCACCAACAGTTCTACTTCCTGTGTCACATTATTCCACTGATCAACAGGTGGTGATAACACATCAAAATATGCTTTCATGAGCCAACAAAGGCAGGGAAGAGGAAGACTTCTAGCTGGTAAACAATACAAAATCAGTTTTGAGAATATCCCCTTAGGAAGGAAATGTACACAACGCATTTGTTTGACCTTGGTGATACACACAACAATTTTTGGTGAGTAATACTGAATACAAACATAACTTTTCATAGCTGGTTTTGCTCATGTCTTTGGCTAAAACAGCACAACCAAGCATCACTCTTATTGCAGTCTTCCCCAAGCACACTGCTATAATGTAGAGTTACAGTTGCTAAGCTCTGATTGCACAATCACTGTTCGGGGGAAAGAGGTTAGTGCACGGTCAATTGCATTAACGTGTTATTCTGTTGAATTAAGAAAAAAAAAAGAAAGGATATGAGGCTGCAGCAATTTATGGCAAGGCTAGTTTGCTTGACTGAGTTTATTCTGCTACTGTATATTTCAGAGGGAGTTTATTTCAGATGATCTCACACTTAAACAATTTAACAATTTTCCCCTATATACTGAGAAAAATACTTGTTTCCTCAATTGACAGACCAGGTACTTTACAATGTTAGTCTTGGGTTGTGCGCACAGAGATTGTTCCATGAACTTATCTGACAAACATCTATCGATATCCCCTTTCACCGTATGAATGTTTCCATCCATTTACAAAAATGAATGACAAAGTAATGAGGAGAGAAATTAAGAAAAGTTGTGTGGGCCCAAGCTACATACCCGCTGAGTTTATGTGAGTGAGAGACAGAGGCAAAGCAAGGGATAGCTGGACAGAGGGAGTGAAAGAAAGAACGAAAGAGCGAGAGAGAGTAACAGTAAACAGTCAAATGATCGATGAACGCCTGACGTGACTCAGCTCTCAGTTGCCGGCCAGCATTTCCATGACTGGCGAGCCGCCTGCTCGACGAAGACAAATGACCCGGCAATGAAGGAAAATGAGGATTTTATCACCCATTTCCCTCTCACACCGTTGCTGGCCCACGCTCCCCAGATTGCTTGTGTGTGTGTATGTGTGTGTGTGTGTTTTTCTGCGCTGGGAAGTTAACCAAATGTGCGTACCGCTTCCCTGACAGGCTGGCTTATGGTTGTACGCTGGCCCAAGGGTGCAGTTTAGAGAAATCACTCACTCAGTTGGAGACTTGTGGAGAAATGCCCAAGGTCTGGAACATCTATATGTTACCTGTGATCCTGTGTGTGAACGTGTGTGTGAGTGTGTATGCAAGGGAGTGTGTTTAAAAGGACATTTATCTCATCCTCAGATATAATTACATTGCCCCAGGATAGGGGAGAGTTATCCAGCTCTCCCTCCTTTTTCTCAAACCCCTCTATCCCTGTCCTTCACCCTCCCTCTTTCTCTCTTACCCTCTCTTTCTTATCCAAGCTAAGAAAGCCAATCCAACTCAGCCATCTTCGGAAGTCATTATAGGCTTAACTTATTCCCAGAGAATGGATCTCTTCCTTGGAGTACATGAATGGGACTCCCCTTCTTTGCTTCCCCACACACGGCTCACCCCAGCTGGGGTGATCAACCAGCAGCGCTCCTTCCTGCAGCCTGGAGCTCCACCTCAGGGGAAATCACGTCTTGCTCTCCCCAAAAATGATTAATCTTCCCAAAATCTACTCAAAAAAATAAAATTACACATACAAGATTCTTTCACGATTCAGAAGCAGAGTTATTACATTAGGAGGGTTATGAAAAATGTTGGTGATTCTTGTTTTAATCTTCGCCGTGTAAAGTAATAGCTGCGGCTGCTGGAGCTGACGAACAAACAAGCACTTTTGTAATGATAATAACAGCGTTCCCACAGACTTGACAGGAATCCGCTGCCTGGGGGGAAAAAGTGTAATATCATCACTTCCTGTTTGTGAATCCCTCGCCCCCATGGGCTGTCAGGTAATGACACCTGCCAACGTGCCAGCAACTCTCACTTACTCTCAGGGCAAGATTAACAGTTGAAAGCAAAACAGTTTGTTCTGAAGGGAGAGGCTGATTGAACAGGCTTTGGAGGGTTTGCAACACTCCTCACCTCAACTCATGTGCAGTGTATCACACAGCGTATACACATGCAAGGCCATCAAGACCTCACACAGTAGTTTTAATGACACATACGCTATGCACTGTGCAATGATAAATGTCACATCCAGACTAGCCAAAGCTCTTTATGCTTTAGCCTCAAATAAAGGAGAGAAAAGGCACTGAAGGTTATTAATTTGTTGTGTCTGTTGATGGAATAGTTCAAGGATTTGTCAAGCCACAAGGCACCATTTTATGAGCGTGCGGCACGCAGAAATCTCGTTCAGTAGGCCCTTTCTGTTCTCTACTGTCTTCACAACTGTGCAGCTGTCTTCAGCCTTGCTCGGGGGCATAATAACCATGTGTTGGTGCCACACACACACACATACACACTCACACGCCCCCATACTCACAGTGTTATCTCCAGAGTCACAAGTTAGTGTTTTTCTAAATTGGGCCATGTGCTAGCCTTCTGTTATAAAGAAGCCACACATATTTTAGTGCAGGCTGGGCATTTATCTAGCATAATGTGATTGTGGTGACGTGCCCTCGCTCTCAGTGGCGGCGGCGGGTCAGGGTGGGCCACATGGTTTGGGGTCTGCCCCTCCCCTGGGCCCTGTTTTTACTCACAGCAGTGCTGGCCTTTGTTTGTTCAAATGTCGTCCATCAGGGGAGCCAGGCTGATCAAAAGTGACAACTCCTGATATAAGCACTGGTACTCTTCCTTTCTCCTTTCCCCTTTGTTTTTGGCTTCACTATAGCAGAGCAACAGCAAAACAAGTGAACTGTAAAGCCACTATGTATAGAACAGTTATAGATTGTTATATCACATGTCGAATTATATATAAATAAGTTTCTATTTGTAGGAAAATGTCACAATCCTAGTGAAGATTGGTGCTGTCTATGTGCAGTGTCCAGTGGGATTGCAGCGTGAATTGTCTGCCAGAGAGTCCTCTTTTTTTAAAACTACTACTGGGGGGCATGAAAGAAATATTTCACTTCAGCACATGGTGACTTTTGAGCCTTATAGGGTGTGTGAGCTAACAGTGGCTTATTTACACATTCAGCAAATATGGAGCAATGTTAACATTCATTGGGAGATGTGTTTCTGACCTCTTGAAAAATGTATGTCTAATATTCAGTGTCTTTTAACTTTTGGCTTCCACCAAGTCTTGAGGGAAATATTTGGCTCTTTAGCAGCAACAAAATAACAGACCTTCATCTGCCCTTAACTTAGCACAGTGTCTTCTACATGATGTGACCTCATGCCACCAACAGCAAACTCTGTATCTGTCCTCTGTACACGCAGCACCTTCTTCACAAATGCTCACAGCTCACAGACATATCCTCGGGGTGCCTCTGGGATTTTAGCCCATTTAAACGTGTGTGTGTGTGTGTGTGTGTGTGTGTGTGTGTGTGTATAGTCCATCTTTAATTTTCCTTTTCCCTTGGGCTCAGTTTTTCATCACTTTCATCCACATATAGGAGCTGGTGTTCCTCCTTTACCTCTCCTTTATCATTCTCCCTCTTCACCTTCCTCCACCTGACCCTTCACTACCTTTCCCTGCGTCCCTCATTCCCCAACCCATCTTTCCTGATCCCTTTCTCCGCTCTCTTTCCTTTCTGTTATCTCGGCGCCCCCACCCCCCCCACCCCTTCCCTACAGGGAGCCTGCAAGCCCATCTCCAGAGTAATAGCTCATTCTGACTGAGTGTTACGACTCTTTCAACCACAAATGTCTCTTGAGTGACAGCCTGAGAGAGGAGAAAATGCCAGTCAGATTGCTGTTTAAGATTGGCCAGGGGAGACAGAGGAGCCAATCTCTTCTGGCTGAGAGTTTAAATATTCCACCTAGATTTAGCTTCAGTGACAGCAGCATGAGACGAGAGGCTATCCTCAGCTTCAATAGCAATTTCCTACTGCAGCGATAGCTCTGTTGAGGGCCAGAGAAAATTTGTTGGTTCAACTCCCTGTTGGAAAGGACAGTGGGGATACATTGCGCTTAAGGGAGGGTTCCAACGCGTGACATATGAGGTCTATCCCGTGCCTGTGCATTGGTGTAATGTCAGTTGCTTACTGTATCAAGACCCACAGATACTGACTCACTAGATAAAACATTTCTCCATCTTTCTTTCTCTCTGTCACTCTCCTCCTCTCCTCTCTTCCTCCTTCCCATCCCCCTCCACTGCTCTCTGCTTTCCTCTGCTCGCCGCTGTGGTGGGTTCAGTTCTTGACAAGGCCCCACATCCTGCTAGTTGCTAAATGAATAATACATGCATGTTCTAGCAGCGCTGTTAGACAGAGGGAGAGAGAGAAAAAAAGAGGGGGAGACAAAGAGAGATGCTGTGTGTGTGTGTGTCTGTCTGTGTATGTGTATGCCATGGACTGTTTGGTCTTGAAGCCCTTATGGAAAGGCCACAGCTGTCACAGAACTTTAGATCCAGTCTATATACAGCCGTGAACAAGAGGAGATGTCTGCATCTGACAATCTTGTGTCAGATTCCTGTTCTTCTTTCAGTACTTTAGCAGAGATAAGAGCTAGAGGTTGTTGGTGCAATTCCCACCGGGGTGAAAGAGAGGCCAGTGCAGCCCTTAGGAGAACGATTGAGAACATAATTTCAGTCGGATGGGGAGAGCTTTGATATCCAGGACTCAATGTGTATGTTTGCGTGTCAGTAATACAGCAGTTAGGTCTCACCATTTATTAAAGTTCCCCTTAACCCAGCAGAACGAGGGTTGCCCTACATTTTATCAGCTCCTCTCATTCAGTTTTGACGGAGATCAAAGCAATATGCCAGCAGCCAACAGAGCATGCATGCATTATCAATCATGTCTGTAGCTTTTTGTTGTACAGGAATAATATTGCAGAACAAGGATCAAAAGGAAAAGGTCATCAAAGGCAAAATCTTTTTTTCGAGATGCAGTGGGTAGATTTACACATATACAGAGGCAGGGGGACAAACAAATCCAAAGTGTTTTGGTTGTATGCCCGGGCATTGTTGTGTAGAAACAGTGTATATGTGCAGGACAAAGAAAGACGTGAACAAAAACATTTTCTGCAGTCTGTCCTCTGACCCCAAAATTAGACGTGTGCAACTGTACGCTGTATACTTCAGAGAGCTTGTTATTTCTTTTCGTTCCCTCTCTCCCTCTCTCTCTCTCTCTCTCTTCTAAAGACAAGAAATTTCTGGTATAGGCATGACGCGTTATCTCAAAGGACATATGCAGAGTCAAATGATTCGCCTCTCGCTCTGAACTATTTCCGCTTTTATTAGGAAAAACAGAGCAAATGAATGGGAGCAGCAGGGCTCTCTGGGCTGAGTAAAGTTAGTCAAAGGGGAGTGAGCCGGGCTTGTTGTTACACGGCATCTGCAAAGTGAGTTTTTCGAGGTTTGGAGACGGGTGTTTAACCAGGAATGAATTGCAGTCTCAGCTGTTTTTAACACTCCAGGTACAATGGAAGTTCTGGCACCTCAGACGGCAGGCTGCTGATTGATGCACCATGACTTCACGCCTCTCACACCGACAGGCAGCTCAGGAATCTGTCTAACCAGCTCTGCACCAGTCTCACACAAACACACACAGACACCTTGTTTCTAGGCAGAGTACCTGTGAGGACGGCCTCGCTATTGGCAGCTGTACTGTATACTATAACACCTCATGCTGTTATTCTGTTATTCAGCATCCCATCCACTTTTATAATAGCGGATTGGACATCATTAAGAGTTTACTCAAGTCAGTTAAAGAGCTGAGGTGTGTGTGGTCATTTTCTCTATATGTGTCTTGTGAAAGTTCTGGAAATTTTCTTTCTGCATCATGTATGGAAAAATGCTGGACTTACATGAACCCTCAGGACCAATGTAAAGAAACACATCTGTGCAGTGACAAGCAGCATAGGGATTACAATTTAAATACAGTAATTACAGTACAGTTAGTAATTCCCAGAACACTCCATTACCTCAACAATTTGTGGGGGGGGGGGTCATTTGGTTTACTGTCTTACAACTTCTGCAAAGGTTAATTCCATTTTGTCTCTTGTGTGCAATCAGTGAATAGACTGGCCCAGGATGTGTTAGCTTGGTGTAGAGACTTGTGGCAGCTATCTCTATGTTGTGTGTTAGCTGGCCTGCTAACATGTAACCTAATGTTAATGCACACTCTCTGTCTTTTGCCAGTCTATCAAAAGGCAAATGTCAGACACTAGTTTCAAAATTTTGTGTCTCCTCTTTGAAAATATTGCTGAAATTGACCAAATGAGTTTTGACATAGTTATAGACATTGAAAGGACAGGAATGGGTAGAGGAGAGGTGGATTATGCTGCAGTGGATATTTTGACGCTTTTGCTATGGCTAGGGCATGACTGGAAATCAATGTAGCTGTCATGAAGATCTCAACTTTTCGGTACCACTTTCCAGGCTTTCAGGGGTGAGTTTTCAATAGCTGGTGATATTTCCAGAAATCTTTTGTCACAAAATTAATAGAAAAACAAGCAGCCTTTCCAGATAAAGAACACGAAATGCTTGGATGCTCTTGTGTAGTTTTACTGGCCTCTGTCTATTTTGTGTGTGTCAGTGAATCAGCGGCAAAAATCATGCATTTGATATAAAATATTGTGTCTCCCTTTGAAGTTATCTACGTGACGCTTAACATGTCAGTGATTCAGCCAGGGGGATAAACAGTCATTCAACCGCAAGATCAGTTTCAAAACACTACATTAAGACAGGCAGTGTGATAAATTAGAACACTTTCCTCCAGCAATGCTGCTTCCCATGATGAGAGGATGATCAATCCACAGTGGTCACAGACTTGACATTTATACATGAGAATTAAGTGTTTCTGAAACCAGTCGGGATGGGAGTTTAATCTGTGAATAAGTATACGTTTCAGTGTTTTCAGATATGTTTACAGTGGCTGGGTTAAGTGGATTAAGTCTGAGATAACTAACAAAGATCTGTTTTGTTAGCAGTGTATGAGGCTAGATAATGTTGTGTCTTTGTGTGCTGCCTAAAAAAATTGGTATTCATACTTTGATGCGACAATGCAGCACATTCTTTTACATATTTGAGACCAATTACATGTTTTCACTTTACTGCAGGCCATGATGCAGCGGGGGCTGGAGTGTGAAGACTGACAAGTTGGGCCACCAAGCCAAGGTCGCAAAAAATGTAAGGCTTTATTTGTATATGAACTGGACAAACTTTGTTTCCATAGCAACTGTACTGGCAGCTTTAAAAGACTGTGTGTGTGTGTGTGTGTGTGTGTGTGCATGTGTCATAGTGGCTGCCTTGTTGCATTGTGTCTCTATAAAAAAAAAAAAAAAAAAAAACTTCAAGGGTCATTTCACATAAATCACAAAAAAATGATTTCCCCTCTTAATCCTGGTGGAATCAAACCATGCAAATTACTTTATTGGTGTTTGTCCAAGGCCACTGCCACTCCAGTTCCATGGAGGCGAATGGTATTACCTTTCTAATGCTGAAACCATCAAAAAATGATATGCAAAAAAGTAAAGGAAAAAAAAGTTATCTACATGGATAGATACCAGCAAGGACAAGTGATCAAATGTTTTTGTGATGTTGATGTAATACACACATGTTGTTTAAGGTGTACTGGAACCAAATTATTTCCAAAAAACTCCTGTGTTTTTGTGTCTCTGTGTGTATGTGCTGTGACCCCCTGAAACTGGGTTTAAAAGCATCAGAAGATGCACTACAGAGACAAAGACAGAGAAAGTCTCCTGATTAACCAGAGGGAAGACAAGCTTAAAGCTGAGAGCAGATGCCACGGCACAACCTCGCACGCTTCAGCTGGCACAGCAGCTCAGCACAAACACAAGAAGCATGACACAGTGGCATGTGAAGGCAAGGCATTCTGCCGCATGACAACCTGCTGCCATTAAATATGCTTCAGCACAAAGGAGGAGCGTGGATGCAAACTCCATTCTGCCCTCTCATCTGCATCCCGCTTGTTCTGATTGCATCTACGTTGTTTCTCGTTCTCATACAACTAACCTGCGGTCTCTAATTTACCTTCCCTGTCCCAAGTGCCTCTTAATCGCTTGTTCTCTCTCCTCTCTTTCCTTCTCCCTCCCTCTTGCTTTCTTTCTCGCCTCCTTCTCTGCCTGAGAATCCATTGAGGATTCACAACAATGGAGTTGTAGACTGGATTAAGCAATACAATGTCTGATGGAGGGGGCGTAGAGGGGAGAAATCAATGGGCAGATGTGATTTCCTAAGCCGCTAAACATCCTCTGACACGTCGACCAATTAGCTGTGTCAAATGGGGATATCTTTACTACGTGTACAAGGTCATTAGATAAGTACGTCAGTAGCACGGGAGCTTTCAGCACATGTATTTGAATGTGTGTGAGTGTGTGCTAAGACAAAGGGAAATAGGAGATAGAAACATTTAACAACGGAGCTCAGTGTAGTTCCTTCGTCTTGATTACCTGTCTGCATTGCTTAATAACATTTGGGATTGCACAATTTGCAGCTTGTCACACTCAATGCAATTGCATTCAGTTTAGAGAAATGAACCGAAAAGCAATTTTGCCATCATTTCTGTTTCATGCAGTGAGTAAATGCAGTTAGAGAAAGCTCTACCGGCTTCATATGCACACCTTTCAAAACACCCACTGCTTTTCATTCTTCATTCCTTCTCTTTCTGCTGTCACAGGACACTTGCTGAAGAAAATGAATGACAGAATGATGTCTCTTATTTTCTTCCTCATATTTTAAAACACCTTGCTACAGTGAACAATAGCTCACATATATATAACTGTATATATAACTGTTCTCAGAGGAAAGGATGCTGCTGAGTTGGGAGATGATCTTGTCACTCTTCATATCTTTACCTTGGTAAAATCCATGCATCCTTTATTCTTAAGTAACATCACCCTCATGCATTGTTCATTTGATCACTTTTAATTTCCTAATTTCATTATTACTGCCAGTTTGGGATAGTTGACCAGATTGGATATCGTAGAGTGGAACCTGGGAGCCGCTGGCAGATAGAGGCAGCGAATGTGGATTATGGGTGCAGTTACTGCTGACCACTCCCTCAAGCTCAGACATTTTGGCTGCAAAGATGGGGCAGTGCCCTTGATAAAACAGCCATGGTGACACTTGCAAATTTGATGATACTGGAGACCTCTGCTTAAAATTCAAATGCTGTTTTATGCTAATTTAATCATGAGAAGTGGCTGCCGACTGTAAATATTTACAGTCGGCTGTGTTGGGTATATCTGAAGGGACTGGGTCAGTGGTAGCTGAAGAAGAGGGCCCATAACTGAATATATGCCCCAACCCGTAAAGTAGGAGTAAAGTAAGAATCATTTTGTAAAATCTAAATATCAAGTGTGAATTCTGAGTACTCTAAACGTGTAACAGAATACACTGAACGTTCATACAAGAAGTAATCATTGAATTTTGAGAAGTAGCAGTGTTGAAACATCACATTTATAGTGCTGTGCAGATAAGCTTTAAAACTCAAATGACAGAAAATGCTGTCAATGAGTCTCTATCCATACAGGGATGCATTTTTCTCTTTTCATTAGCTGTCACATCCGCTAATGGTCCTGTGGATTGTTCATATATATGAACGTTGATTAAGCTCCCTATTTTTACAGCATGTAGTTTTTCCCCCTCCTCCATATGGCACCAAGCTGTATGTCATATTTGATGAAGCTGTGCAGAGACAGCATTAATTGTGCTCTGTGTTATATTGCAGCATGGATGTTATATCTAATGATGATCACCTTGTTCCTGCTTTTGAAGTTATAGATGATGTAGGGTGGCTGCTACGATATTTGTTGAAGATTAAATCAAAAGTTAAGATCAAACATCAAATATCAAAGCACTTTTACTTGTCTTAGCAATATTGGATTATCTGGGAGCTTTTATTTCCCGTGCTTTAATGCATATATCTGCCTGTACTGGCTTATTGCTTTTCATCTAATGTTGTCCAGACATTATTGTTAGTTTTCACTCTGTTAATGAGCCTACATTTGATATTTGCACAAATTTCTAATAGTTCACATTTGTTGCAAATACAATAGCTTCACAGACTTCCTTCTGGTTACATGCACTGAATCAATAAAATGACCCTGTGTGTGGCCCTACAGCCTCATAGGATTTCCCCACTTTTATTATTTCGGCCTCACGCATCACATCCTGTACACCAGGTCCTACCAGGAAGTCATCAGGAAGCTGTCTGGAGTTACAGCGACAGGTCGTATTGTTTAGCATTTAAATAACTTCCCTGTCCCTCTGTCTCCTCCAGGAGGAAAATTGCACTACCAGGCGCATCTTAGCATCCTAGCATATCGTGTTGTTTTCCAGGTTTGAGCTGTGCTTGGCTGACTGAGTCCAGGACAGCTGTGAGTGAGGGCCACTCACTGCTCTGTCAGGGGTGGAGACAGAGGCACTGAACTGAGGCCAGCCATTCTGGGCTACTCCTACATGTCACCTTTTCTCTCTGTAATAGGTTTCCTGTGTGGAAGACAGCTTGGAGTGAAAAGGAGAATATATATATATATATATATATATATATATATATATATATATTTTCCCCTGTGTGTATACTTGTGTGTGTGCGTGTGTGTGTGTGTCCACAGAAATACTGAAATATTCTCAGGTAAACAAGTAACATCGAGCCCTGGAGCACAATCCTACAGAAACCTGAAGGTCTTACCATAGAAGAGATTATGTAAGATACCCTTGTGTAGATTACATAAGAAACACTGAGTGTGACATCATGTGACCCCCTCAGTTGAAGGAAAACAAGATTCTCTGAACCATAAAATGTGTCATTTAAAGCCTGAGTAGTTGGCTGCGAGAAATGCTGAAATGATCAGAAATTATGGAGTGTTTCAGTTCATTTCAGTTCATTTGGCATTGCTTAAAATCCAACACACAAAGCTCATTGTCTTTTATATTCATTAGCCCAAATGTCAGTTCTCTTGGGCCACAGTGATGATCTTGTCAAACAGAAGTTTTTCTGGTGTGTCTCTCACTATGGAGCGTGACACCACTTGTTGATTTGTCCAGAGAATCTTGTGAGTGATTCAGTTCCCTTTCAGTCTGCATCTTCATAAGCATAATATTCATTTATAATGAAAAATAAAATCAGAACCCACATAGAGAAAGGAGACAGGATGAAGGAAGTCTGTGTCTGAGCTACAATCCACATTTAATGCTCATGGTGCCATGGTAACTAAAAAATGCAGAGGTGAGATGTGAAGAGGAACAAGGTAAAAGGTTTTCTCATTTAAAAAAAAAATTTTTGCAGTCATTATTGTAATGTCATTTTTTGGGCACATTAACTATAAAACTTTTCTTTGCAGGGGATTCACTCACATCACTGTTATTTTTCTTTTAATTCTCTCCTCTGGTTTAGAAACCAGCTTACCTGAGAGAAAAATCCACCCACAAGCAACAGAAGATATTCTACAATAATTCTATGACCTTGGACTGTTGAGTGGAGAGCCAGGAAGAAAAAGACTTAATTAATGCATCAAAAGCCAAATGCTGGGGCTACAATAAAATTATGGCAGTGAATGGGACACCAGCTTTTTGAAAACAAGCATGCTGACTTTTCTTACAATAAAATAAGTCACATTTAAATACTGAAACAAACCTCTGACAAGAGAAGCAGTGTGTGCTGACACACAGGCCCTCTGTTGCAGCTGTGGTTGGTTACTCTTCATTTCATGAAATGTATACTGTATCTACTGTCGGCGCCCACAAGCTGCAGACTCTGCACAAGCATAGGCTGTGTTTTGCACAGAAGCATGGCAGGATTTCCTGTGTAATGACATTAGTCTGAAGGGGGTCTGGCTACTGTACTGACATTTGTATTATCAGTCCTAAAAGGACAGGAATGCCCATCTTATTTCACCATGGCTTGTGTTTATTATGTCATAGCTGTAGCTGACCTGTTTTCAAGGTCCCCAGTATTTCTCTTGGCACCACAGATTAGCTTATGCTTCTGTAGTTTAAAGTTGCCTAAACGGGTGTAAAACACATCCTGCATAAGCTGGCACTCTATCCTGGAGGTCATACATACATACAAAGAGGCTTGTGTGCGTAATTGAAAACTCCCATCCACATTTCTCAGGTTTTTAGTTTTTTTTAGCCCTCAGTCAGATGAGTGATAATTCAAACTGTGTCAGATACATGAAAAAGCATGAAAATAATTGGGTTTTTGGAATGTTTTTTAAAAATAAATGTCAGAATGCAACGCTTAACTGTTCAGGTGACCTCTGTAGGCCACAGGAAAAGACAGACTTGACAGTATCATCTACAGGAGGCCTGTTTCTGCTCAGCAGTGTCCATTTTTGGTTTTTCACCCCGAGGCCATTGGGATGTGAACAGTGCTGTCTCTCTCTACATGGGATCTTTTGTCCTCTCCACCTTCTCAATAATTCAATGGAAAGAGGAGACGTCAGCTCTGGTATAATTACTGTGTGAGGGTGACAAGCTCCTCTGTCAAGGGCAAGATGGGACCCAGCTTTACAGTGCTGGAGAAAGCAAAAAGACACAGAAACAGTGTGTACCGTGACACTGTCGATGACAAAAGCCTCAGCTACCAGGAGATGATGAAACTGCAGGTAATTTGGAGGAAAATCCTTGTGACAACAGTCACTGTTTTTGTTTTTCAGTAAGAACTCAACTCTGCGCCTAATCATTGCAAAGCAGCTCCAAAATGGAGATGGCACCAACAGCAACTGTCTGCAAACATACTCAGTTTTACACCTGAAAAATGAGCCATTAGACACAGGTGCAACATTTCGGTTATGCACTTTAATGTGTGTCTTGGGTTTTGGTATTGTTATGCAAGTTCTCAGTGGTCAAGAGGCAACACGATCCATCACTGTTAGGCAGAGAGGTGTGTGAGATCTGATTTCAGCTCTGGGCCCAGCTGAGATGACAGATCCTGTTAATATAACACCAGCCAAAACCCCAAACTTCCTGCTCAGTAAAACCCTTGGCATAAGCATACCTGCCAAGATATGACTAAAACTGTTACTGTCACTGAGACCTAAAACCTGGCATGGGCAAAGGCTTGGCATGAGGCCCCCCAGTTTAAAATGAGCTAGACAAAGTAGGCAGTCATTAGAAGTAGATGTTTTGACACACTGTCTCCCACGGGTACCCAGGAAAAGGTCTGGACCAAAATGTATCAAGTCTCTAGCAGTAGGAGTGCTGATTTGAGATCAGTGAGAAGGTCCCCCTACTGTATCATTCCTTATGGACAGAATGGCTGAGCTGATCCAAGATCGGCACTGATGATGAAACTCTTCTTGCATGTCTGAAAGCATAAAGAATTATATTATAACCTGCCATTTCCCTTATATTTTGGCTCTGCCCTATAGAAACACAATGAAACTTTTAAAGGAACACTAAATTGTGCTCACTATCATTCATGAAACAACAATACAAATCTGCAGCCATGCTAGTGACTCTGTGAGGCCCTTGGACACAATAGTACTTTTTGCTAACATCAGCATGCTAACATGTTCACAGAGACAATGCTAACATGCTGGGACTAAGCAGTATGATGTTTGTCATGTTCAACACCTTGACTTGTTGGTTAGCATGCTAACATTTGCTAATTAGCGCCAAGCACCATGTTAAGCTGAGGCTGATGGGAATGTCATTAGTTATGCAGGTATTTAGTCATAAACCAAAGTAATAAGCAAACTAAAATTTTGTTGAAAGTTGTTGAGCTATCTCACAAAATATCATAAAAGTGTCTATGATGCTACTCCTTCATTCATGCTAGCTGGCATCTTGCAACTGTAACAGAAATGTTATTTTACATAAAGATATCAATAGGAACAGTCAATATTAAACCACACTGCTGCAGCATGTAGTATAAATATTTTTTTAAACTGGAGGAGGATAGCTGTCTGATCATTTTTAAGCCATATGCTATAATATTGTTTTAAGCCCACACAGCAGAAAAGTAGGATTGCAGTTTAAAGAGAACTCTTAAAGGACATCTACAAAAACAGCTATGAGTTGTACAAGTAGAAACATCAAAGCTCCCATTTCTTCACTGCTCTTTTTCCTTCCCTCCTCGTTGTCCTCCAGATCCCATGCCCATGTAGTGAAGGGGAAAAAAAAGCCAATATCAAAAGAAAGTCACGACACAAGTTCCTATAATTTTTGATCATAATGAAATGTGTCGCGTTCAATCAAAAGGCTGGTGCTCACCGGTCTCCCTGCCATGCACGCCCCAAGGCGCGCACATCAGAAGCCAGCAAAGAAAGGCCACATTAAGTGTTTGATGGCAGCAGAGAGACGACACAAAGAGACTGTTTGTAACTAATTAGGTGCTGCTTGCCTCACCTAGATTTTAATTATGATTGGGTACTTCAGAAATTTCCGCACCAAATATCTAGGTGCCTTCTTTTAAGCTTCCTAAAAAAAAGGGGAGGAGAAGGAAAGCTGCTAACTATCTTAGCATAAAAGTAGCGTACTGTTAGCATACCTGATGCAACAAACAGCACCTGGACAATTAATAGTGTTGTCTTTGAAATGCAGTGTCATATGAGTTGTGCTTTCCGGTGCAACATGCTTCTTATCTTATTGTGCTCTTCATGTAATATCAAAGTCATACTAGCAATTATATACATCATAGAACATAAGTCACTAATTGATGCAGAAAAGCTTAGTGGTATAGTGAACTTCTGTTTTCCACTGCAATTACAGAGCCTAGATTTTGATTATAAAGATCTGAGGTGTTCTTAAGTTTACATGAAACCTCCAGCATATGTTGCCAAAGGAAAAATTTTCATCACAAATTGGATGTTTTGATGGTGATTCTGCTCTCTTGTCACGTTCATTATCAGAGAATCCGTTTTTAGCCTTAACACTCTCTCCAGTGTGATCCTTAATCTTGAAATTTGTGAGCACCTTAAAATGATTCACGAGCAATTGCAAATTATTATCTTACTAGTCTTTTTCTCCCCAGTATGACAGATTGCAGCCCAGAGGAAAACATTCAGCAGCTGAGGAGCTCTAGTGCAGACAGGTGATTCACTTCTAATGGATGTTAATGTGGCGGACACGACTGAGAATATTCCCAGTGGTGTACACTTACAGTTAATTGATAATTGAGGTCTATGAAAAGATGCACATTAAATCATGGCCAATGAGCCTGCCTATAAGGTTGCAGCAATTTAAAGAACAAGTCTCCAGAGTCTTTTACGGTTTCCCACAACTGAAATGCACTCTGAATTAATAATTAAGGTGGAAATCTTCTTAACTTACATTACCTTACCTAAGACATTATAATTTCAAACATGTAATGTGCAGAATGTTCAAATGCATAAACATTTTAGCCTCCGCTAGCTCCAGGTTGCTCGATCCTCTAATGACTTGACGTTTCCTTATGTTACTGTTTGATCAGTGCCTTTCCTAATGAGCCCATGTGTTGAGATGTGATATTGAGGTTTACTTAAATGTAATGTTTTTAATAATTTTTTAACATAAATCATCTGCAACATGTTGCAAGTAAACATATGTCTGATTTGTTCATATTGAAAAGCCTACCTATTTAGATAGATACATACAGATAGACTGATACTAACTGTCCCCATGGGGAAATTCACTTGGACTCCACAAAGCTTGACCTGTAAACATACGTGGGCATCCAGCACCAGCAGACACAAGACATCAAAGAACATATGAAAATACAAAACACAAATAAATAATACAAAAATACACCACACACATTTAAGCATGTACTGACTACTGCAGTGCATTCACCATGTATAATACTTTTTAATGCTTACAGTGTATCACCAATTGGGCTGGGTAATCATCATGCGTAGGCGTAGAAATCATCATGTTAATATGAATATTTCTTCAAGATCTTTATTTATCATAATGCAGATATGTGGCAAATGTATGCAAATACTAACAAATAAAACAGACTGATGTTTGGTGCAGTGAACCATTTTCCACTGTTGCATTACATCAGACAAAAGTCATCAAATGCGCAAAGCGAACACAGTAAACCATTTATTTGATCACCAGAAATGTGTAACATGAATGTACAATATAATCATCATGATTCCACTGAAAGTTGATAGATGATATGGAGTAATCAGCATGTCATATGAGTGGACAGTATATCTACAGTAAGGTGATGTAGGCCTAACACGAGCAGATAACGATAGGATAGTTTCAGTCATGAAATAACTATGGGCTTCATACTGAAATTCTTTGTTTATGATGTAGGCATATGAGAGATATGTTATGAGAGATGTCTATATTTAGCCCAGAATGAATTTAACTAGGACTTACTCAACACTTAAAGTATATTATCTTGATCTTAGCAGAAACAAACAGCATGAGTATTTTGACTGACAGTTCACTTTAGTTCCAAACAGGTATTTCAAGAAATTCCTCTCTGTCCTTATCTGGTGGGGTCATGCACAGATGGCGTGGTTCCATAATGGCTGAAGATCCTGTGAGTCGAAATAGGATTGGAGCGGCTGTGCAAACGGATCCGACAGGTTTAGCTAGATGATATCCTGTAACAGTGCTACTGAACAGTCAGCCATCTTGTTGTTAGCCAATTAATGGCTCATTACCTGTTTAGACAGAACTGTGCCACCTCAGGTTACAAGGCCACCAATCCTGCACTTCACCTGCTGGCTCAAATCTGATTAGTTTCATCTAACTGGCACAGATCAGATGTTTTTTTCTTTTTTCTTCTTTGCTCTTAACATAGAAGGATCCAGATTCATAGGCAGTGACAGAGAAAACATTGACTACTAGTGAAGAGCAAACACTGATCATCTTTCAGGTTTGGAGGATTAAAACATGGGGGTTTTGTTTGTTTTTAGAGCTCACTGTTATCTGTTGATGTGTTATCTTGTTTTTTTTTTAATCGGGAGTAACTGGAAACACAAGGTTGTGACAGTTGGTGACTGTGTTCATTTTAATGCTGATATTTCTATGAATGCTGCCTCTTATGTTGTGTATTTCTTTACCACTTAGATAGTGTAGATAGAGAGGCTGTAGAATCTGTGAGTAGATGTGTTTGTATTGCACAATAACAGTACACACATACTTGCTCAGTTGTTTGAGTGTGTTTGCACAGAACTGTATGTACAGTACGTGCATCTGTACCAATGCAGGTTAGTGTATTCTTTGTATGTGTGTTCCCAAGGACAACCGGGACTCTTTTCTCTCCACGATCAGTCAGTTCTTGTATCTCTCTGCTCACTTAAAATGTTTGTTCTTTTTGCCAAACACAAGCCCATTAATAGTGCATGAATTAAAAAAAAGAAAAAGCAAATAGAGAGCAAAACAGCAGCAAACCACCAAACAGCCAATGCGTAAATTTATTTAATATTCTCTGTGCTTTCAGCCCAAGCTGCTCGGCCTGTGCACTGTCTTGTCAAATCATGACAGTCAAGATTAATCTGGCTCATTAAAAAAAAGAAAAGAAAATCACTGAGCACTGTATGCAAAACAACTTTTAGCTGTGTACGGTAGGTAAGAATATAGAGAGGGAGAGGTGTGCTATTTAAGTATATTTAAGGTGCACTACCTTTGTTTTGACTGTTTATAATAAAAGACTGAGTGCTCAACACATGGCTGTGTTTCAATGAAAATGGAGAGACCACAAAAGACCACATGAAAAATTTGCATAACTCCTAATTTTTCATGTGGTCTTTTGATCCTGGTCTGCATAAGGATAACATTGTACTCAGTGTGATGTTTTGAAAATATTCCCATGAGAACTTACAGTAGGCCTGAAGTAGAACTGGTTGGACATGAACTGCACTAACTCAGAGCTAATCAATGTGCCAGTGTTTAAGTGTGAGATAGAGAATGGCTTTGTCTGGACGCCTTTCACATGGTAAGTGAGGCTAATCTCTTAGTATTACTATGGCCAAACCGACCATTTCTAATGGCAGACACTGAGCTTTTTGCAAACCTTTGAAAGCTGGGTGGTGTGATAGACTCAGGGGAAATTTTCTGGCAAGCGCTGAAATTCTGCTGCTCTTTTATTCATATAACACACACAAATGTCTTTATCTTTTTCAATCAAAAATACACCTTCCCCCTCTGCTACCTCTATGAAACACACACACACACTCTCTCTCTCTCACACACAGCGCATGGGGCCAGGTGGTGTGGTTAGTGCCAGATCTTGCTCTCTGCTCTCCTGAGTGCAATTGGTAACCTGAGCTGCCTGTTTGAATAACTCAGTTATCCCAAAAGCTTCCTTGCTGCAGAGACATCATGGAACAGTGCCCAAAACACACTTTGTCTAAGCTCTTGATATTCACAGACTGCGTGATGAATATTGAAATTCAGCTTTCAAAGTCACTTTTGTTGTCTTGAGGTTGTGTATCATACCAGTAAGAATTAAAATTGGCTGGATAGCCTTATGGGCACAGCTTGTATCCAAAATCTGTCATCAGAGTGTCACTCAGTGTAAGTTAGTCTGTGTGAATGTGTCAGCTGATGGGATGCGACAGGCAGGCCAGGGGCCTCCTCATCTAATTAGGAGCCCGCCTAGGTTTGTTGAGCTCACAACCAACACCATTCACTGTAAATTTAGCTTAGACATTTTGTGCTGTAGATGCAGCCTGCAGGTGTTAAGTGTTCTACACCACATCCTGTCAGGGCTTTACTTACTATTAATGTCATTCAGTTAACCTGCAAATATTTGTTGTCACCCTTTGCCCCCTCCCACCACCGACACAGCCTTGTTGTTCCTATGTGACACTGCCTGTGTTTTTCTTTTGCTGTTTTTGCATTTGTTTTGTTTTTTGTTTTTTGTTTTTTTACAAAACCTTGTCTATTGTCCAAACTTTGAGTCAGAAAAGTGCTTTAAAGTATATTTTGTTGATGACAGTTTCAAAAATAATGATTTTGTTACTTTTGTGATCAGTTGTAGCTGTAGGAGTGGTAGTAGACTTTAACAAGACCTATGACTGTGTTTATGTACACCTTTGAATTTGGTCCCAAGGTAGAGTTAAGTAGTAGTAAAAGATACTCTATTTGAAAGAATATGCTGTTTACTTAACAGTAATTACAGTGTGCTCTGTACAGTGAATATGAGACTCCCAGGAGGTCATTTAAATAGCATCAGGTGTTCTATGTCAAAAACATGGCACAGAGGAAAAAATGTTTTTGTATGCAATGAAAAAAAAGGAGACATTTCTGACCTTGTATTTTGCCACTCTCTCTTGTCTATCAGGTAATATTTTACCTAAAATATGACAAAGATAATAGAGGTAATCAGAATACAATACTGAGGTTGAGCCTCCTCTGTTCTTTGCCTGACAAAAACAAAAAGGTGCTATAGGTAGGTAGGTTTTTATTATTATTTTAAACTTTATTTACTGCTTACAAAAGGCATCTCAGTACCATTTTCATTACAATACAACAACAAGACCATGACTGGCAGATATATATAGAGAGTCAAATAATAATTCAAGTATTACAAAAAGAAATACAATGAAGTACAACATAATATGTTCATCACACATCCTTTAAAACTGTGGGAAATGCTACTACTTAAAATATTCATGTAATGTGAAGGCTCCCCCTCAGGTCCCTGTCACACCAGCAGTCGGCCCGGGGCGCCCTCTATGGGTTTGGTGAGGTACTGCAGCAGCAGGACGCCTCCTCCCTCATTCTCTCTCTCTCTCTCTCCCCCTCCTCCTCCTCCCTCCACCTAGAGCCGAGGAACTGCATTCCTCCCCTCTCCATTCACACGCAGGGAGCTGCCGGAGAGAGAGCACCTCCACTGACTAGAGTGGAAATGTCCCCAAGTTTTGGAATTTAAAACCATGGCGAGGATATCTAGTCTAAGGATCACTTGAATTTGTAAGTACCGAGAAAACTCTGGCGCAGGGCTTTTTTTTCGTTTCGTGTGGAAGAGGCGTTTTTTTCCCTTTTGGTGGACCCGGCAGAAATATTTAGGTTACATTTCTTTCTTCCCTTTCCGTTGCTCCGTGTTAGTGAGTTTGTCGTTCTGTTTCTTTACCCCTCCTCGCCTCACTCCTCATGTCTCATCTGCTTTCGGCGTCTGGTTTCTCCACGAGTTTGAAGAGCCCGAGGCGCCAACCGAACCCGGTCGTGAAAAAAAAAAAAACGGGAGTTGAAGAGGACAAGTAGAGTAGCGCTAATATCTAGTTGTTGAAGGTGTGTGTGTTTGTGTGTAGAGTCTTGTGTTTCTGTGAGCGGTGTGTTGAATGTGCGCCCCAGTGTGACCACCAGTCGGATTGATCCAAACCAAACTAAAAACTGCGGATATTTTGGGAGCCGCACGAGGCTCTAGTTCTCTAACTTAATTAATTCTGTCTTTCTTAATTATTTCGCGCTAGGCACCTGGCGCATGAAAGTAAGGAAAAGGTTGGTGGGGTTTTTTTTTGTTCAAGTAACCTCGGATTTGGTGCAGTGTGATGTGAGTTTTTGGCTGGTCGGAGAACGTCGGCTGCAGTAAAAACAAGACTTTTCTGACGGAGAAAACCCTTCATTGTGCAGTAATATCTAGAGTCTTGTGCGAAAAGAAACCTCCTGGACCAGTGTGACAGACTAGCTAGCATGCTTATCTGGCTCCGGGTGCGTATGGCTGTTGCATTGCCTCAGAGAAGGAATGCCACCACCACCATACATAATTACAGGTATTCACGGAGCTGACACTCACTGTCGTCTGGATAAATAGTCCAGGGAGACTGGAGGAGGCTGCATGGCTTTTTTAGATTAAACATTTGCTTTCATGCTTGTTTGCTGCTTGTTTATTTTTTGGTGTATGAATGGATCCTGCCTAGGCTTTCTTAAATGGACCTAAGGGAGGAGTTGTGTTGGATTTCTCTTGGGGAGGGAGGAGGACGTGGTGCTTGCTCTTAAAAAGAAATCGATTCCCTTATTAGCTTTGAAATAATTAGAAATTGTGTTGGTGTGGTGTGTGAAAAGAGCATTAATCTGCTAACGAATGAGAGGCAATTTGTAAGCTTTGTTATTCGACAGCAATTGAATTCCCCCCATTTGAGCATGGATGGAGTGGTGAGGGCTGTCTGTGGGTGTGTTGAGTGCGCATTGGGTTGTCAGCTATTGAGAATGCTCTCATCGCTCTATCGGATTCTCCTCACTTCTATTTTTTAATCAAATCATGGTTAACCAAATTAGACTACCCACCCCGACCCCGCACGCTACGTGAATTCATTTGGAGCCCATTTTAAACATGTATTCATGAATCATATTAGATGAGCAATGGCTTATACATAATTTTAACCTTTTTTGGGGAGGAAGAGGAGGGGGAGTGGGACTCAGACTGGGGCCGTGGACAAAAAAAAAATCACTCCCATATTTATTTAATATCTAAGCTGGAGTTCTTTACTGTATCTGCAGTGCAATTTAGATGGTTAATATAAACCTACAGGCCATGATTGGTGTATTTTAGCTTCTGGTGCGCCACTTGAACACTCATATAAGACACAGTCATTATGTGACTGATGTGGCAACTCTTTATCATAAGTAACGTGACCCAGTTTTGCCACAGTTCAGTCAAGCAGCAGCTTCTTATTGACAGTTCAATGCAATGACCAGTATTCACATGTAAATGATGTGGGATTTGAACCATGGCATGAGTGTTTGTTTAAGAGGTGGTGCCCAGTCACAGCTTTAAATCATTCAACCACAGACAGGCTGACATCTCAACAACCATGCAGCAGAAGTGTACAGTCAAAACAAATGTTATTTTACATCAGTGTGTGGCTGACAGCGAAGAGTGGCAGTAATGTAACGTAGTCATGACTGTCTTTTTACGGGAGCTATATAATCACACTCTTTAAGAAAATGTAGCATATTTCCTGTATGAGAAAATGTTATAGGTTGCACCTATTTGTACTTTCCTACACATGTCCCAAAATCACTCAGTTTTTATCTGACTGAAAGTCACAATGGAGCTGGGGCAAATTTGTGAAAAACAAGCTCACTTGGATGATTATTATTTCATTGTGTCGAAAAAGAAAGAAGTTCCCACCTTATACAGCTGGGTTCATCAGAAAATCATTTTCTTTGGCAAAACTGTGACCTTGCATGGCATTTTACATGAAAGCTGGCAACCCAGCCAGAAAATTATAAGCAATTTGCCTCAATCTTCCCTAATTATGATACAGATCTGACCCACAATAGACCAGCAGTATCATGAATTTTGAAAGTCTGCCCTGTCCGGTCTGTCTGCTGCCGTGAAGGGTAAATCTGTGATGTCCAAACTTTGGAATTCGAGCTGACATGTGCACTTTGCACCCCTCTGGTCCTGTCTTTGTGTGGCTTGCCCCCCATCGCATTCCTCTGGACTTTTCAGTGAGCCGCATAGTTAAGGTCTAATTAGATTGTAGATGGATGACAAAGCAGAAAAGCTGTCCTCAAGTGAGACTTGAGGACAGCTTTTTTTGCGAGAGAATTGCGATTTGGCACTGTAAGACTGGCCTTAAATTTTTTTTTCCAGCGCATATATTGATGAAGGGGTTTAAGGAAAAAGGAATTAAAGGAGAGGATTTGAATGAAATTTCCTTCAAGCTCGCATGGGACTTTCTCAGCTGGAGTGAAAACTACTTCACTGGGTCACTGAAATTGTTTATATATGTGAAAAGACTTTCAGTGCATAGCTCTATTCTTCAGGGTATACTGTACTGTGATTCATTGCTTTCATGCTGCGAGCCGATATATGGACTGTGTTCACACTCTGTGTGCGGTGTGTGTGGCTAGACTGCAAAAGCCAGCTCCTTTTCCAGTCTCTCTTACTGTTCGACATTTTAAACCAGTGTGACAACCTCATCTTTAGGCATTTCCTCTTCTTGCCTTCTTCCTTTGCCTCCGTTCTTGTGCCGTTCTCCCTGCCTCCAGACTTACGCTGCCACTCAGGCTTTCTCTACCCGCCTTCCTCCCACCTTTGTCTGTCTCTACCTCCCTTCTTCCACACCACATAACTCCACCTTTTTCTTCATTTCATTTTTTTGATCTGGCTCCCTTGTTCTCTCCTCCTCTCTCCTACACTCACACTCTTTATCTAGTTGTAGCTGGTTCTCTGCTCCCTCCATTTCTCTTCTCCTCTGTCAAGTGAAAAGACCATATGCATGTAAGGCCTTCCTCACTCTCCCAGCATCATTCTCTCTCTCTCTCTCTCTCCTCTCCCTCTCCCTCTCCCTCCCTCCCTCTCTCTCCATCTCTGTACAGACTCCTTTGCAAAATCTTCAGCAATCTTGAAATCTCCCAATTTGTCATTTTTCAAACAGTTCTCTCCACTAGGCTTCTTAGCTTGGCAGTGCCTATCTGTTGCTGCTAAGAAGCATTTACTACTAGTGAAAGAGGATCTCCTCCCAAACTGATGCATGGACTATGTCAGAGAGTGTCGGGCATGCCATGGTCTAAACTCTCTCCCCCATGTGTGATTGAGGGTTTCCTTGGCACAGCTGCGCTGTAATGCAATATCTGCTTTCATATTGTAGCTGGTGGAGATGGTGTGTTTTTATTACATAAGTTTTCATTTGTGTCAGTCTTGCTAAAGAGGTTAGCTGCGTTGCTGGCGCTCTGCTCTGAGTGTGTTCATTCAATCTGCGCCTCTCTGTTTCTTGTTCTTTTTTTTGGTTAAACTTCCGTTTATGTTTCCTCTGTTTTGATCTTTCCTGGCTTCCGTCACATCCTCTCCTGCATCTTCATGTTGTCACCTCTCTTATCTCCTCCTGAGCCTCATCCCATCGTCTCTTCCTCCATATTCGAGCTTTTTTTGCTCGGCCTCTCTGTGGTTTGTGAGGCGCCTCGAGGCGAGGAGCCGCACAGCAGCCGCTATATTAAAACGCACTAAAGAGGGACCGGCAGCAGGGCTCTACCCGAAGGCCGTGTTGTTGTACACACACACACATCCGCGGACACACACCCACAGCTCTCACGGTGCTAACACCTCTCCAGCCGACAAGCCTTAATATGAAATAAACTCACTCGCCAATACCTGGCGGGCCTGTCTTGACTGACTGCTCAAATAGGAATGACCTCCATTTGGCCCGAATAAGACGCTGGGATTGAGAGTCAGTGGGTGGTGTTGAACTGCAAAGTGCTGGTGCATTACGAATCATATCAAGAGGTGAATTTGCAGGTGAGCCAGCAGCATAAACCCTCATCAGTGCCAATCAGCAGCGAATTTAAAGGCAGATTGAGCTATCTGCAAGATTCATCACATTTTTAAGAAGGAGGGGGCTCTCAGGCGCTGGCAGCTTTATTTTGGTCCCTGGAAAATGCCTGAATTAGAGAGGATGCATGAAGTGAGTGTCAGTGTGGAGAATTTGAAATGAAAGCTGGGTCTGTATTGTTTGATGCCTTGACCTTCTTAAAAAAGATTCCTTGTTGCATCCCTCACTTCAGATGTAGCCAAATAAATATGACCACTGTGGTGGCAGAAAAGAAATTTCCTCAGCCAGAAAATGTCTTTTTTTTTTTCTTTGAGGGAAACAGCCTTAGTTTCTCTGTCTCTGTTGTGCTCATCCAAGTGAACTGTCTGTTATGTATAATTAATTTTCTCCTCTCTCCCAGTTTATTTTTATCGCCCACTTTTAACCATTCCTTCAAAGGACCCCTCCCCCACCTCCGTCCTCCACAGTGCCTGCTGAAAGTGACAGCTGCTCGGGTACGTGGGGATGCTTTTTGAAGCAGGCACTAAAAAAGGCCACTCACTCAAGACGACTTGGAATAGAAAAATCTCTGCCATTCTGACAGTATCAAAAACATGCCTGCTAATCTGGCTGCAAATTGAAAATAAGCTCCGGCTCCACTGTAGTCTCTGCTGCCTGTTGGGGAACAGAATTTACATGGTCTCCTTTTGTTCAAAGGGCTGTTGATTAGTTTGGTTGAAATGTAAAACAGAGTGACAAGATTGACTTAAGTAGGGCACGAAGAAATTCTCTTGTTCACTGTTTTGCAGGCACTTGGATTTGTTTTCCTTTTAAGTCAAATTGACAATCGCACAATTTGTGGAATGGGCTCTCGCCCAAACCAAAGAAACACTGCCATTGGTTGTATTTGACCCTCAGCCCCCTGGGCAAGTCACCACTGAGATTGAGTTACAGTCAGAGTGAAGATTCTGCCTGAAGGTCCAAAGATGCGGCATTGACCCCCGGTTCCACTTCTGACCCGCTGGCCTTGTGTAGAAATCCCACCGCCTCCACCACTTGTGGGCACAGCCACAGCATATGAGGTTTCCTCCCTGCCATGCTAATGCTCTTGTCAGCATTCTGTCCATTGCTCCTCAGACACTGACCCAGACAAGCAGCTCCGGCTCCCAGTTTACATGGACATAAAAAAATCACTTCTCTTGTTGCATTTCCTGCTGTGAAGAAGAGCTGGGGCCGGCTATCGATTAGGAAGCCACAGTTCCTTCCTGTAACTTTAGACAACACCTATATGTGTCATCTGTATTGTTCTCTAATTTTATTCTTATGGTGCACAGCTGGTGGTTTAGTCTCTGGACAGTGAGTATTGCAAAAGCATAAGACACTTATTCTTATTGCACGTAGATCTGAACTGACGGGGTCTTGCAACTTCCTCCCTAATAATAAGTTAGATTTGAGTGGTAAAACAGCCTTAGATTGCTTCCACATTCAATTTACATTAAAGCCATTGGCAGCTGTTTAATGGCAGGCTATAGTTATGGCTCATTATTATCTTTTTCATTAAAAATTCAAGGATTTATTTGGAAAAAAGTTAATGCAGCTACTGTTTTTTTAAGTCACTGCACTGCTGCATAATCACCAGGTCATGTGTGGTTTCTCTACCTCTTTCTTTTAGTGTGAGCAGTTTCTGAGCTATGTTCATCTTAAGAGGACATAGTTTACTGTAAACTATGGAATTTGATTGCTTGGGTTAAAAAACTTTTTATATCTGGTAAAAACTGGTACAGACTCAAAATCACGAGCCTTGAGTGGTCTATGTAGTAGATCTTTGTAAATTTTGACACATTAAGTGTCACATAACAATATATTAATTTTTTTTTAATGTGGTAGAGCAGACATTGGGATGTTGTCATGGCTATCACCCATACCCAGTGTCTGTCCTCCTAAGTTTCCCTTTAGTAAAGCAAACCAAATTCCATTGGTTCAGTGGAAAAAGGCAGATCTTTGAATGGATTGTGTCTGGCCCAGCCTGTCAGAGTCCTCAGCAGAATGTGTGTGTTGCTGATGCTGAGATAGTCTCAGTTTAGATGAGGGAGCCTACTGGTTGTTTACCGTGCTCACTAGAGTCTGTCTGCCTCTTCAGGCATGTTTGGCTTGTTAATGAGAACCACTGTGTGAGAGAGGAGGCAGCGCACTGTGGGTGTGTGCCTGAGCATGTATTTGCATTGAGATAAGCAGTCGCATCCTCAGTGTGCATTTGTTGATATGCACACTGTATACAGGAGCGTGGTATGCAGGATGCTATCTGAATGTGTTTGTGCTTGTGCGAGTATGGTGACTCCTCATGTTTAATGTAAGGTAACGCTCTCCAGTGTGGAGGAGATGAAACGGGGAAGAGTTTACACAGGCTCATAGCCATTTATTGTTGTGATTAATGTTAATGGTGCAACAACTCATAATTGCTCACTTCTTTTTTTCTCCCTTCTCTGCCACTTCATTCCTGTCTTCCATCCTTCTTCCCTGTTCTTGCACGCACATACACCCTCCTGGGTTCTGTTGTATTTACCAAGGGGAATCTTAAATAATTCAGGCAGTGTGTACTCCCCAGCCCTGTAAATAAGACTAATAGAAGGCGGGCCTTTGAAGAGAGCCACTTGCCCAGGGAAAGCACGGCTGTGGGCTAGCCTATAAATCAGCTTGCTGCCTGTCTGGCCCCTTTACTGTGGCTGTGTTAAGGTCTAGCCAACAAAAAATCCCATGTTAGCGGAAGGAAGGGCGGCTCATACCAGGGAGGTCAGCAGTATGGTGGTGTCACCCCCGAGGCAGTGGTGGACATTGAGAAAGTATGTGCATATGTGTGTAGGACAAAGGTAGGATCACTCTCCCTCTCTTTTCCCTTAGTTGCACTCTGGCTTCTGTTTATGTGTGTGCACACTCACGCATGGGCACATGCTCCATGGCTCATAAACTGCACACTCTGCTGTCAGCACCTGAATGTGTGTTTACCAGATGGAGATAAGTACTCATTTATTCATTTTGTTTACCACTCATTTTTTCCCCTGAGTGCCTGGCACTCTTTAGATGTGGGCTGGTGCTTCTGTCTAGTTTGTTGTACGTGTGTGTGTGTGTTTAGTGAGGTCTTAGGTAGGCAGACACTTCAATTTTCAGAGTAACAAAATGGGCAGTTTGCCTTCTTAAATCTACTATGCAATCCTACTTCAGCTGCAAAAAGAAGGGTAGATTTTGAGTAGCTTTAGCCCTAAATCACTTTTGAGCACTTCCCAGCCTCTCACCTCCGCATGTTTAAACTCTCAGTTGCCACTTTTCAACAGTGAGGCCAAGTGGGACCTGTCAGGTTTTTGGGGCAGCTCAAAACTTTTCTAAGCTCTGACTGAAAGCAGTGTTAGTTTATTTGAAACTGTGGCCCACATGACAAATGATTGCTGTTAGTAACAGATGTCCAAAAGAACCACACAAATGTTATTTTGAAGGAAACTGAAACATAAATAAGAGTTCAAGCCTGTTAGGCTTTATATTAAGAACGGGGCTACTTACTCTCTTACATCTGTAATCACAGAGTTTTCTCCTTGTTTAAGAAATTGTTTGGATTCCTGGCATCCACTGCCCCGTGCTTACGGTGGAGCCAAATTCAAGTTGTCAAATAACAAATGTAGTCTGAAACTCCCCTTAAGCAGCATTGAATATCCTACACCACCTCCTTCTCCTACCTTCTTTTCTTTCCATGGCCTCTTTGTCAGCTCTCTCTTTTGTGCTCTTCTCAAAGGGTTAAAGAGGGAGAAGTGATGAGTAGCCCGCCGTGTCTGGCCTCCATTGTGTTTTGGCATTGTGCCACTGCATAGCATGTCGACTGTAGACACATGTACAAGGGACTTTTCTCTATTCAGCGGCAGTACAGTTACCCAGTAATACTACCCCAACCTCTTGCAAATCAATGCAAATACTTTCCAAAGGTTTGTGAGGTTAACAGGCTAATGATAACACTGACATTTCATAGCAGTCTGCTGCAAAAGGGAGGTTTAAAGGTTTTACTTTGCATATCATTGCTTCACTCTTACCCTACAATCTTCTAAGACTGCTGAACTGCTTGGAGCACCTTTTTCAACAACTTTAGACAAAAGTTTTGGGATGCTCCAGAAAGACGTGTTGTTTTTCTTCAACTCCCTCAGTGGAAACATGTGCTCCAGGACCATAAAACCCTGCTTCCCTCCCTTTCCTCCCTTACATAGCTTGTTAAGGGGAAAACCACTCGACGGCATGTTGTGCATAACATTGGTGGCTGCACAGCTTAATTCTTTTAGCAGACCACAGTTACCTCCACACTGCAGCAACGTGAGTCCCGGGGGTGCTTTTAAGTCACCTCTCCCTCCCCGACCCCCTGCAGAGGAGAGGCAAGCAGAGCATGGCGACTCTGGGAATAAGTACTCCAGGCCAGACAATGGTGGACCGCCTGGAAGGGGGTTGGGGTGTTGATTGTAACCAGAAATAGAAGAAGAGCAGCAGGAGGAGGAGGAGGAGGAGGAGGAGGAGGCCTCCAAACTGGAAGGAGGGGTGGGATAGGAGGAGGTCAAAGGTTAGACTGATCCCTACTTTAAAGGTGGAGTGGGGCCATGGAGGTTTTATTGCCAGGGCCCTCTTGTTGCTTTTTGCCCAGCCAGGGGTGAACCTCTGAGCTGCTACTGCGCCATGGGGATGGGGCATTTAGGTAGGTGTGAGTATGAGCTACACATTGCTGTCCCATGATGGCTCCAGTTGTGCTCGGTGACCTCTGACCCTGGCCTCCTCTCCCCCTAACCGGAGCCGTCACATAGGTCAGGGGCATGCCAGCTCCCACGTGAAGAGAGGCGGGGTAGTGAAGAGCGTCTTCAGGTGCTGCTCACTGCTTGTTTCTCAACTATCTTTGAGTTTGCCCCAGTGAGTCTGCTCTCTCAGCTGGTAGATTTTCTGGGGCAGATAAGGAGACCAAGCATGTGACGAAGCAGCCAGCAAACATGAAGGAATGTCAGTGATACCATTCAGCTCTTGTCAGGCCGCTGCATTCCAAATTAAATGGGGTGTGTAACTTGTGACCAGTGTGATGTGCTGATGCATGGCAGCTGGGAGGAGCTGCTCCCTTTCTCTCCAAGTCTTTCTCCGGGGTCTGTCCCCTCTCTTTCTGCCACACCAAGATCCACGATTTCCTTGGTTTCCATTGCATGTGGAGGAATGTGGCTGTAGAGTAGATTGGCTCGGCTCGCCATTGTTACCCGAGTGTGACCTCATTTGGCTCTTGGGATCAGCGTGCCATGGCCCCTGGTGCACTAGCAGACTCTCTCTGCCTGCCCTCTGACACATGACAGAAAGTATTTGTCCAACTGGCGCTTGAGGCAACACTGAATGTTGAGGGTAGCTTGAAAACAATGGCATAAAACCAATGATTGATTTTAGAACAGACAAACCAGGCAGAAAAGGTTACATTTTCCAACCAAAGACATCATCAAGCCAAAGCATATTTTAGAAGCAGTCATAGATGACTTATTCTTTCTACTGGACTACCAAAGAAGACACATTTCAGAGCCATCACCACATGTGTTGTTCACAAAACATGGCACAAGCTGTTTTTAGCGCATTCAAGAGGCACACCTCATCCTGCCCTCGGCAATCAGTGCTGCAGTCAAACTTGGCCGCAGCACAGACACATTTTCAAAAGTAGCCCGTCTCCCAGTCTGCTTGTAGCTGCATCAACATAAAAGCCTTGAGCGTTTAGATTTTTGAAAGGGCGGGATAGGAGAAATCTGAACAAAACGATGCCAGAGCCTGCACCTCAGCCAGAAACAGCTGAGGGAAAAGAAGACAACAGAGAAGTGAGGGAGGGAACTTGGCAGCGCCAGCTAACTCAGAACGGCAACAAGGCAGCTCGCACCAAAGAATAATAAATAATGTTGTTGTAGAGAGAAACTCTTGTGTGCAAGGCAGGGCGGAGAAGAAGAGAGAGTGTAGGGAAAGGGGGTGGGGGTGACAAAAACTCAGAGAAGCTGAGTCAAACTTTAATTAAGGCCTGAACACAGCATTGGAACAGCTGCTGTTGCTTGCGCCACCCCGCCACACCGGCTTTACGGCTTTTTTATTTGGAAGCCAAACAGATGTTACGAGGGGGTGGTGATTTTATCGGACGAGAAGTTTGGTTTCAGAGAAGAGGAGGAAATTAAACTCTCCCACTCTTTAGACTGGTGATTTCATGGAATTAGTGTTGAGGTCTGCTGGTCACAGCACTGATGATTATGACCCTGTGATATCTTGTTAGCCACCCTAGATTTAAGAGTGGTACAAACATCGAAATCTCTATTGAAGTGCTCTTGAGCACTTTCCTGACCATCTGCCTAATTCAAGGGGAACATAAAACAGTGAGATGCATAAATTGTACCTGTCTTCTTTCTCCTCATTCGCTGCAAGCCGCTCAGGATAATAACATTGTCTATAAATCCTAATCTGCTATTTGTATTCAGTGCTCTGAATAATGCTGCTTGCCAAAGGGCTTGACTATAAGCCAGATCTGTTGAATATTATTGATCTCTTACTGTCCAAAATTTAAAAACTATAATTAGTTGGAACAAACATCAGAAGTGTGCCAGGAGAAAATTTTATGTTTTAAAAAGGTTATCTTTTATTTGTCATTATCAAAGTAATGGGACAGTTAATCGTGACATAGATTTTATTGTCCAGCCCTATCCCGTCATGTCTGCTCTGTTACTGGTGTTTGTGCCATACTTGTCCTTCATGGTCAGCATTGAGGTATGAAAGCTATGTCCTCTGCAGCTCCCAGTGTGTTTTGTACTTTCAGGTGCTATTCGCAACAGCTTGCACTCTGTGGAGTCTCAGCCTCTCCCACCTCCCTGATCCAAATGTCTATCATCAGTGTGGAGAGATGCCATTCAGTCGGCCTCGCTCACCTCCCTTATCAGTGTGTCTGTCTATCCACCTCTCTCCCTCTTTCTCATTCTGTCACTCTCCTACGGAGGACATGATGAAAATGGCTGTTTAATCATGCAGAGAGGTCAACCAATCAAAGGGCCCGGGCCGAGTGATTTAAGGGGCTATTCAAAGCCCAGCTGGAGAGAGTGGGGAAAAGGGAGAGAGAGAGAGAGAGAGAGAGGAGGGAGAGAGGGAGGGAGAGAGGGAGAGAGAGGGAGGGGAGAGAGAGAGAGAGAGACGTACAGGTTGGGGTTTGATTGCTGTATGGCACAGGTCACCTCTCATCCACTTACCACTGGTCTCGTTTTACCAATAATTGTGCCTGATAGATTGATGTATAGGCAGAGAGATGAATGGATAGAGCGGGTAGAGGGCGGATAAGCAGAGAGAGATGCACATTAACAAGCCGACCCGCTGGTGATGAGATGCATACACACACTCCAAACTCACACGACCTCATCAGCAACAGTATAGACCCATGTCTTCTTCCCATTAACTTTGGCAGGCTGCTTCCACAGTAACTTCCAAGCTCTGTACTCATCATACACACGTCGTCTGCAGGCAGGGCACTTCTCACCTGAATGTCAATGGGAGAAAATGACAGATGGCTGGGAGGAGCAGGGGAAGTAAAGACAGACAGAGACAGTGATTGTCTGCTTTCTCAAGCTCCCAGCACACACCTATTCCTCCAAGTCCCCAAGTAGTGTATGCTATAGATATTGTATGCTCGGTCAATCTGTGTTCCACCGTTTATACTAAACATATCAGGTAAAATACCCTGCTGCTATCATTCACACGAGACCAAGGTCCTCTGCTGTAGCTTATACTCATTACTGCTAAAGCTGAATTTTACAAGGACTTGTATAATTCTGTGCTCTTAACAGGATTATCACGTTTCAATGTTGTTTAAGTGGTTACAACTGTTTTTACACTGGAGACTCAACAAGGCAGACAGTGTGGACCAACTTAAAGAGGTTTTTATGAGTTCACTGTACAGAAAGTTAAAGCACAAGTTCAGCATCAAAAAGAGGAGGATTTATGGCTGAGAGGGCACAAAGTTGATGCGTTTATCTACTCTAGAAGGGTTGTAGAAATTATAAATTAACTTAAATAATTGTGCAGTTGCTATAGTAACCTCAGTTCACCCTTGAAGACCGAAGATGACTGTCTTTGTCATGTGCAGGATCATTAGCCAAGAAGTGATAACCCATGTTGACCTTGTCACACCAACAGCAACAACATGTTTTGGATCATTTCAGAGGTTTTATTTTCTTTCCCTTATCTCTCTGATGTTTATTGTTATTACTCACGAAACCTGTAATATTGCCGTGGCTATGCTAGCAGATCTCTCTTCTCTCAGTATAAGTACTGTGCAAGAGATAATACATGGCAGATGTCACGTGTTCTTGTTCTGACCTCTACTTGGTGTGAATACCTTGAGGAATTGTCTCTGTGTCTCTTGTTATAGGTTTTTTCAATATATATGAAAGTATAATGTAACCTTTTGTAAGCCTGGCCTGGAAATTGTGTGTAGTTTTTACTCACACTAGCATTGCAAAGAAAGATTGAAGGGAATTTCACTCGCTCCTGACAGGGGTATTGCCTGATCAACTTTATTGAGTCAACAGTATTGACTTCAGCTCCTGTTCACACGTCACCCTGACATGGCAATTTTCCACAAGGTTTCTGGGTGAGGCTAAATGTTTGAAAGGGACGTCTGTCACTCCTGCCCTGTAGTTTCTGCCTGACAGTCTCTCGTCAGTGTTTTCCTGTTCTTTCTTTCCTGTTTCTTTACCCCTCCATCGCCCAGCAAGCCAAGTGTTTCTTAGCTGGTTAGTAGACTCACATCGGTTTTACTCTGGGACTAATCATACAGAGTTAATATTTGTCCACTTCCAGTGTACTTAAATTAACAACCCGCTAAGTAAATTTTTGTTTTGGATTCATTTGCTGTGCTCTGATGCATGATGCTGGCTATTCCTGCTGAGGTAGTTTTCAGACAATTTCCATTTAATGCGGCAAAGCACTAAAAGAGAACTACAGTGGCTGCAATTCATTGCATGCACACGGGCACTTGCAACCTGTTGCATGAGGAGGTAGAGATTTATCTTTAGCTCTAGCCCTATCTATTTTAACTTATCAGGGTTAGCAGAGACAGGAGATATTAAGTTGTACGGTGGGCTGGTGGATCAGTTCTCTAAGGCAATGCAATACTGCTAGTTTGAACGCAGATTCAGTCAACCACTGAGTGTATAAGATTAGAAAACTGGGAAAAAGTGACAGTTATCCAGAACCAGCAAAAGCTCATTTCTGAGAAGAGGGATATATTTAGTGTATATATAGTATACTCAAGAAATGACTTCATGACAATTAATCAGTCAACAAATTTTTGTTCATTTTCTGGCAGTTCACCAGTTATTTCAGCATTTAAGCGTGATTCAAATCTCTCTTTTCCTGAGTACCCATATCTGTATCACAGCTACAGTGTTCAGTAGTAGAGATTTAGTTACTTTGTGCTCACCGTGGCCCTGCTTGTGTTTCTGATACAGCCAGTGAGCCAGTATTTGTAGAGTACCACTCCAGCAGATAGCTGGCCTCTTGCTCTCTCTCTCTTACTCTCTTTTTCTCCCTCTCTCCCTCCCTCCCCATCTCTCTGACCTTGCGTCGGCGTGTGCTGATGAGCGCTGAGTGGATACACTCATAAGTGGTGTGTGTGCGCGTGTGAGCGCTAGAGAAACCGTGGGAGCTCCATTTGTTGTGTAAATGCAAGCCGCTAATTGACTGCCGGGCACGCAGCCTCTCCTTCAGCGGCTGAACCCTGCCCTCCGCCGGGTCCCGGGGATCCTGCCAGGGGAATATTTGCCCCCTCACACACACATCCACACACGCTCACAGCACCCTCCCTTTCTCTCTCCTCCTCTGTCGGAGCAGGCCTGGCACCGGGCCAAAGTGAGGATGGGCACAGCACAGGCCTCTCTGTTCTCTCTCTCTGTCTGTCTGTCTCTGCGTCGAGCTCTTCTAATGAAAAGCTACACAGCATTTACTCACGATAACACGCTGTGCCTTTTTACACTCTTGTAATACAATTTCTCATCCTGTAAAACACAATGAGTTCTCTCTTTTATACACTAATGTCATAATTTTGAGACAGATTTGATCTTTTTTCAAACAAGTAGACCTTGGAAAGTCTTTATGAATGAATGGCACTGGCATTAATTACACACACAAATAATGCCACAGGTCAATGAAGCAACCGACACTACGCTCAGATTTTAGGCTGTAACTCACTTAGGGCCCAGTTCAGTCACCACAGTAGCCATATCACTGTTAGCTTTAATTTTAAGCCCGCATGAAACGGTTAGCCCAACTGTTGGCTGGCTAGAGGCCCAGATCACACACACCCGCACACGCATGCAGTGGTTTGTATGTAAGACACGTGCTACACCATTTAAGTGTTTCTATCGGCAACCGAAACATGATGCTACACGACACAGAAAAAGTTGATTGGCATGTACCCCTAGGCTGGACAGTTAGTTAATATGTTGCTTCTTTCAGGGGATATATCTATGCCCAAGAGAATTTGCAGAAATAACACAGCCTGATTTTTCAGTTTTTTTCACTAGTAAAAACAGGCATTTTAACTCACAGGGATGTTGTTGCTTGTGCTGCCACAAAGGCTGAATCTTTCCCAAAAATTTCAATCAGCCAGCAAATTTCTGGACTTGTCCTACATGGAAAATGGACTCAGGTTCCACTTTAGTTTTATTTTTATTTATTTTATTCTAACCTGATGGGTTAAAGTTAAGGTCTTCAAGTCTGTGTGGAGATGTTCTAATCCGGTTGTGTGGATATAGAGTTGTGGCTGGTGAATGTGAAGAAACATGTATTTAAAAACAGGCACCACATGAAATTGTTCATATGGTTCACAGGTGGCACATCAGTGGTTAGTAACTGTGCTGTTTTATATTGGAGAATATTATGAGGGAGTCAAGGAAATGCAATCAAAATTACAATGCTCAAACGGAAGAATACACGCACACACACGCTGGTTCAGACCTCCCGTGCTCAAGTTTTCCCAGGGCAGTCCATTGTTCTGCTGAGGTAAACATCAGGGAGCACAGAGAGAGGAACAGACAAACAGTAAACTGACACACTCTCCCGTAACACTCTGTTTACACTGCAAACACAAAAGAGCAAGTGTGTGTCTGTGTTTGTGTGTCTATAGCCAGCACTACAGTAAACTACAGTCCTGAGAAAAAGAAAGAAATGCGAGTTGCGGTACAGGACTTTGGCACAGAAAGATGGCAACTTGCCCATTTCCCGCCGTTAACCTTCCCACGGTACGAAGCATCCAAATGTCAGCCGTGTCACTTTCCATTCCTGGCCGTTCAGAAATGCTGAGAATGCAGCGGATTGGCAGTGATGACTGAATGAGGAAGCCACATTTAAATGCTGCCATGTTCAGCTCGTTTGATGTGATATTCACATTGTACCTCACAGTATTTGTTCATGATATATACATGAGAATGGTACTTGACTTTGAAAACCTGCCTACACAAAAATGCGAAGGACTATTATTTTAGGTGTTCGATGGCAGCAAATGAGACACAAAGAGACAAAGGCAAGGATTTAACATCAAGCTCGCCACTTATGCCCAAGAGACAACAACAATAGGATTAGCTGGCACGCTAAATAACTAAGGCCCAGGCCAAGCCTCTTATGTTGTCACAAGGTCCTTTTAATGTACGTTAATATGGTCACCCGTTATTCCAACCTAGGAGATTGCCTTAAAAGTGAAGCATAAGTGCTTTCTAGATCACAGTAGAAAAATGTTTGTTTCTTCAGAGAAATTATGACACCATTTTTTTCCAAGAGACTGGTAATGATAATTAAATAGAAATAAAATGCCCCATCATTGCAATTTATACATTTTAAAAGAGTACTGTAAAAGTGGAAATGTCTCCTGTCTTGTTTGTGTTTACATCTCAGTGTAATGTAATCTGAGTCAGTGGAGCTGTTAATTCCCAAAGTTGCCCAGCAAGTCTGATTCACTAGAGTTGCAGCCGGAGAACAGGAACATCTAGTATCCACAATTGGAAACAAACAACAGAGTTAGGAGGAGAGAGAGAGAGAGAGAGAGAGAGAGAGGGAGACAGAGACAGGAAAAGATTGATTTGGAGTATCACTGTCAGGGAAGTGTTTATCAGGCGCTCACCATTAAAAGCAAATGTATTTCCTGTTTTGATCCCCACTGTAATCCCCACCTCTGCTCCACAAACGCATTCGCTGCCAATAGCGCTTATTGGATCATATTGACTGTGTGCGGAAGCAGGGAGGAAAGGGGGAGAGACAGAAAATGACAGGGTGACTGGAAAGTGGAGCGAGGGAATGAGAAGCAGAAAAGAGGAAGTGAAACTGAAACACGCACAAAAAAAACGCAGAGTCGGGAGAGGATGGAGGGAGCAAAGAGAAAAGGGAGAAAGCAACAGAGACAGAGGAAAGAGCAATTTGCTCTTCCCCTCTGCTTAGCTGTACCAGCAGTATTGCAGCCAGACAGGCAGTGTTGAATCTGAGTCAGCAAGACTTGAACTGGGGCCCTAGCCTATAGCCCCAGGGCCACCAGTAACACACACACACACACACACATATATAAAGGCTCGCACAGACACGGTGTCAGACCTGTCGCCCTATTCTCCTCTGCCCTCCAGCTCTAGCCCTAACTATAGCTGTTCAGCCAACCACTCTTAATTAGTAGCTGCTGCTGCTGCTGCCTGCCCTGCCCCGGCGCCACTGTGGTAAAGCCCCAGCCCCACGTCTGTGTGTGTGTGTGGTGTGTGTGTTTGTGATGAGCTTCAGTTTGTGTTTATACTGTGCATCAGCTGCAGTGCTGCCTCTGCGCTCTCTTCGTAGTTATGTATGCATGCCTTCTGTGCGTGTGCAAACGTTGCAGGTGGAGCAGGAAAACCAATAGGCTACATATTGCTGCATTTGCTCAGCAGACGTTTGCATCATATTGTCACACCACACTTTGTCTCCTAAGTCTCATTTTAAACTCTCCATTATTATATCCTGTTGCTGCCTGAGAGATGCTGCTTTTAAGCTGCCATCACAGAGGAAAACTGAAATACTTTCTTAGTGCCACTTGTTCGATGATTAAGTCAGTAGATAAGAGTAGAAAAATTCTGAGACACTAAAGAGACTCGGAAGACTGTCGGAAATGTATATTTCCCCTATTTCCCTTGAGTAACAGTTAGACTGTTGACATCACAGTTTCAGGAGATGGGTTCAGGATCCTGTTTCACTGTTGTTCTTGTTGAGGTTTATGCCTGTCAAGAGAGCCAAGTGTGTGTGCCTTTGGGTGCACATTTGTGTATATTTACTGCTTAAATACTTGGCTGTACTTCAACGACCAAAGGGGACAAAGACAGTACTGCTCCCAGTATTTCTCTCTCTCTCTCTCCCTGACAGTCTTCAGACTCCATACATCTTCCCCGTCCCTGTCATGTTCATGGTACGAGGCTGCAGTGAGGATCTCGTCCAAGCCGTGGATCAGACTGACACATTTCTCCCCGAGGACTGACCCCCCCCCGCCACTACAAACACATAGCTCGAATAACTATGTCAGCCAGCTACCATGGCCACTGGCCTGCTAATCAAGACCATATTCCAAAGAGAGAGGGGGAGACAAGACTTAGCTCAGCACAGGAAACACACACAGCTGGAAGACAGACAGTGAATGAAGTTTAACTAGCCCCACATGCACGCTTTCTGTGCACTCACATTCATATCTGTTCCTGGAGGAACGCAGGCCACGACCCAGCAGCACAGTGACCCAAATTAGTAGCATCTCAGCTCCTTTGGCTCCGAGGGTGGAACTAGGCCACACAGTCACGCTTGCTGGATGGAGCACCTCAAGCTTCGCCTGTCGCCATCCATTCATACACAACCACAACAGTCCATACATTGATGCATGACTCAGAAATCCATTGTGAAGTGAGAGATTTGGTTGTGTGCTCAGCCGGGAGCTTGTAAAATAAATGTTCGCAGCGCAGCGCCACAGTTGAGGCTTTCCAGGATCTCTCTTATTTGACATGATAACAGCTTTAAGAGGTTTTTGGTGGTGGTCAAAGCGTTTGTGGTCACCCTACTTAATCTGTCGATCTCTTTTACCCCGATTCGCTCCTTTTTTCCATCCCACCAGCTCCTTCCCTTGTGAATCAGCTTACAGAGAAGCTTCATGTTCTAGTGTACATGTAAAGCCCCATATGTAGCTGCAGAATATCCCTTCTTTGGTGACAGACTGACGCGTGTGAGTACCCAAAAATGAGATCAAAATAAAGACTGCTGGACTGAGCCTTAAACCGTCTGCATCTGCTTTGCAAAAGCAATTTACTGACCAACAGTCGTCCTCATAACCATAAAGCTATCTTAAGTTTTTCTCCCTCTTTCCCTTCTTTTCAAGAATTAATGACCTCCTCCATGGAGCCAGTTAATTTTGGCCTGTGTTTGCACTGCCTGCTGTTCAGGTCTACAGGTTAGGGAGAAGGAATAATGTCTTTTCATTTTTTTTCTGCCAAGAGCGAGTTGTCTGCATTTGGAGTAAGAGTTTTATTTGCATTTAAGATGCTAATGTAGCCTTTTGGGTGAACAGAAATGGCTAGAGTGTGCCAGCGCTTTGTTTTGTCCCGGTTATTCATTAGGCTTTAATAATTGCTCCCTCGCGCTTCATAGAAACACCGCGAGGAGAAATAGATTCACTTCTTTCTCTCCTCGGAAAGGTCAGGGCACAGTGCAAGACACCTCCCCGACACATGAATTCACGATTCATGCATCACTTCTCTTGGTAAATGTGTTTTTTTTCTTGGACGATTGAGCCAAAGACCTGCTGTTTGTGTGCGTTTGTCTGTGTCTGTGTCTGTGTGTGCGCGCGTGTGCGTGCGTGTGTGCTACTGAGTTTGAGGGAGCCAGTGAAATTTAAATGAAGCATGTGACTTGAGTGTTCCTCGAGAGAGAGAAGGATGAGAGAGAGAAGCAGTGATCTTCTGAGGATCTCTCTCTCTCTCTCTCTCCCTCCCTCTCTCTCTCTCTCTCTCTCTCTCTCTCTCTCTCTCTCTCTCTCTCTCTCTGCTTGGGCATTATGAGTAGAGGCCGCAAGCACGACTCTGGTGACAGGTTCTTGTCGTTGTGCGAGTCTTAACCTTTCCCCCTTGTGAAATCACATAAGTTTTAACAAGCCAGAACAGATCATACAGGCCATCCTTCAGCACATCAAGGGAAGGGTCAGCCGACCTGCAGAGGAAAGTGGATTGCAGTGCGGCGATGGAGACCGGCTTAGTACTGAATCCCATTATCAAACAGCGTTTGTCAAATAATAGGTCAAGGCCCACTTGTACCAAAGACATATTAAGTTGTGGTTTAATTCCAGAGCTTTGTAGAACTGATTTGCTCTGTGGAAAGTGTAGAGAACAAAAGGTTGCTTGTATTAAGTCTTTTCAGACTGAAGGCAAAGCCTGCTCTCTGTTGCTTTGCTTAAGAGAATACATTGATAACAAGGCAGGCAGGATCAAGAGGGCCAAATATTGCTTTTACTTTGCTTTTTATAGTAACATTAACATGGTGACTTTGAGTTCAACCATGTGGCAGGCACTTAATAAAATCAAACATCTCAATATTGCTACTGTTCCTGTGATTTACAACTATAAATTGTCAAAACTAAAAGCCCCCATGTCTGTGCTCCATCCTGTTTCGCACCTATACTCACCCTCACAGCATATATCCCAATATTTCTTGCATCATTACAGATGCCATCTACTTCACTTTGGAGCAGAGAGACCTAGCTTGCATAAATACCCAAACGATGCACGATAATGGGGCCCGAACAGCTCCTCAGCCATATTTTCAATCTCCTTCAAAAGTGGCGGTGAGTGGCCGAAATAAGCGAGACATTGGGGAGTTATGAGTGGCAGTTGGTCCCTGGGGGGCCGTGGAACATGGCAGGTCATTTGCCTGGCCGGTATGTGTGTGATATATTTGTACACTATGGCGAGTTGGCCGGCTATGAATGAAGAGGTGGGGGTGGAGCGGTGGAGGGAATGAGGCGCTTGTTCAGCAGGCTGCAATACAATAGAAAAAGATGGGAGACTTAATCACACTGGGGCAAATAACATTTCAACACATTTAAAGCCACAGGGAGCAGAGAATTTCTTATCTCACAATGATTACGTCCCCCAATGAGGTTGTGTCTGTCATTCACAGCATTCACTACTCTGACCTGAGACTAAAATTGCCAGTTTTATTCATCTTCTCTGCAGGGTTCACTCTGTGTGGGGCTCTGTAGAGTGAAGTTTGTCTTCTTTGTGAATTCAGTTGTCAGAAAGTTGGCAAGCGTACAGCGAAAAGTGCATGTGTGCAGCTTTGGGCCTGTAGCATCCGGTGCGGCAGTTGTCCTGTAAGCTGTAGTTATACGCGAGACTGTTGATATCTAGCTCAGTGTTATGTTGAGCAAGACGCTGATATATTTAGTCCCTCTTCTCTCCCGTCTTCTTGCCACTCCTCCCCTCTTTGTCTCCGGCATTCCTCTCACTCACCACTCTTCCTCTCATCTTCCCCCCACTCCCACCAGTCTCTCCTTATCTCTCTTCCTCTGTTATCACATTTCTGTCTTTCCAACACGTCTCCCTCTGTGTTTTTCTTTCTTTCCATGTCTGTTCTTATCCTCCCCCATGCTCTCCTCCTCCTCCTTCCCAAAAGCTCTACCTCGTCCTGGGTTCTGTCGCTGTAACGATACTGACAAGCTCTTTGGACACAGTTTTGGCTTTGTTTCTCATCCAACTATTTCCCCTTTCTTTTCATTCACAGTTCTTTCTCCTCCCTCTGTCACTTGCTACATTTAGACACAGGAACGTCTAATGTAAATTTAGACGGACACAAAGACCAAGTGGACACCCACAGAATACACACACACACTGTTTACACTAGCGGCAGCTTTATTAATTGTGCTGTCTGCCAAGTTGAAAGACAGTCTTGGTAATATGACCTAATGAACGTGTGCTCTAGGTTGCTGTGTGTTTTGTCTTCTGTTGAACCTCCCTGCTCCCTCCGCCTCGTCTGCCCTGTGACTGACTCACAATGGCTGATGTTACTCGTCCTTCTGGACCGACCAGTAGGCCCGGCCCTTCCTTTTGGGAGCGCTCCAAGAACAGCCAGGCGCCTCTCAAACGGCTCCAACTTTCTGATCATGAAATGGATGTGTTGAACTGAAGACTGGAATTCTACTTAGACTTCAGTTTTAAAACTTTCTGGCTTGGGGAGATATACTTCTGTAGTTGTTAGACTGCTTCTTTCTGTTTGTTCACTGTCAAAAATCTGCCCCACAGATTATATAGGGAAAATATGACTTTCCCACTTTCTTATAATAAGTGGTAGTTTGGCACAATGGTGCATACAATGAATTCCTGTTAAAATATAGCATTTTCTTGTTAAAACTGTTTTATTTCAGGCAAGAAAAGTGGGTGCAGACTAAGGAAAACTTTTATTATCAGGTATTTTCTTGATTTCTCTTAAACATAAGAACATACTTTTTTTGTCCAACCAAAAATCAAAAACTCAAACATTTTTCATTTAATTGAAAGAAAGAAAGAAAAAAAAATCCCAAACATGAAGATTGATGATGAACCTAAAGATGAAGTTGTCCATTTTGGGCATTTTTGCTCAACAAAAAAATCCTACTTAGCATGAGACAAAACAGTTGAGGTAAAAAAGACTGGAGAGTTGTGAAAATTCACACTTAAGCCTTACTGGTTACATTTTCACAATAACAAAACCTGTTTATTAAGAAGATGCTGCTCTCAGTTTTGGGAAAGAAATGTCTCAAAAGCCCACAGCTGTGATTTTAGGCAACACAGACATTAAATCTCCTGACTGGGTTACCTTATTTTACTTCCATATGGATATAATAATGGAGAAAGATAATTCTGAGACAGCCATTTTGTTCTGATTCTCTGTCACAATAGAGGGTACCAAACAGGTTTCAGCCATTACAAAGTGATTCCTAGCTGTTCTCATTTCAAGCCCATGTAGTGATGAATGTTTGACTATTGAAGCACTTGATTAAAACTCTAAAAAATGTGGAATCCTTGTGAAAGTTGTATTGCGGCACCATAAAGAGTATTGTTTTGAAGTACTTAGTCTAAGTTGAAGTGGGCTTGGCTGTAGTTATGTGACAGGCACTCAGTTGCCCACTAGCTGAGAGGAGTAAAAAAAAAAAAAAGGTTCTCTTTTAGCTAAACATGCACAGACTGCTTTCCTCTTATCTCGCTCCATTCCTCCTCGTTCTGCCTCACTGGCTATCTGAAAAAGTATCGTCAACTCCTCTCATCTCACCCTTCTATCTCTCCCTCTTTTCCCTCTATTTCCATCAACTCGCCTTTTCACCTGCACCATTTTCTCTCTCCTGTCTCCTCATCTCCCGCCTGATTATTACATCCTCTCTCACTCGATCTCCCTCTTCTCTCAGTTACATTTTTTTCATTCTCCTCTCCTGCCTATTGTCTCAGTCTGATTTTTTTCTCTCTTTAGTGCATAGACATCAAAAAATGTACATTTAAGTAGTTTTTTCCAGAGTTGAAGAGAGAACAGTGGACAAAAGTGAAACCTTAGAGATGTTGCTGGTGTACGCATCGTAGTTACAACTAACTGTTTGCGAGTAAGGTATTAGTCACATGTGCCCCTATGCACACCAGTCTTTGTCTCCGTCTCTATAGTGAAGCAGTGATGCATTCAGCGCTGTGTGTTGCGCTTCACAAGGAGTACAGTATGTGCTGACGATCGGGGACAAGACAGGAAACCGCCTGAGTCCCTATTCTTTTCCCCGCTGAGCACCACGCATGGGTGTACACACACATTCACATACTCACTGTCTGCCGGCTTGAATATTCACCGGCTTAAAACCGGGCTCTTGAGCTAAAAACGGCTGGGGTAGATCAGTTTCCTTTTGTTTCAGCTCCACAACGGCGCGACTGAAGATAATTGGCGTTGGCCTCACATGACTCAGATGTAACAGTGCCATTTAAACAAAATGAATGGTCCCGTCCCACTGAGTTCCTGGACATGACAATGTCTTTGTTTAGTGTTCACGCTGTTGCAGATCTTCCTGGGTATTCTGACGTGTTCGACCATGTGGGTTAGTGTGATTTTGGGTGGCTTATTTGTTTGCCAGTGCTACTTGATTTTCATGCAGAACAAAAGCTTACGTTACCTCTTTTCAGATACCTCTTTTTTCTTTACAGTAAACCAGAATCCAGTGAGAACTTGTTTTTCCAAATAACCCACGTATACAGCAGCCTGCCTTTAGTGTTGGAGACCTGTATATGCCCTTTTAGTATACGCGGCGTCTTACATGGATTATCACATTGTTTTTTGATGGTTTCCCTGTTGAGGAATTGAACCCACAATCCCCCAAGCCCAGACATCTGCATTAACCCTGATGTCTTGTGACCAATCTGAGGGCATAAATCGGCTAAACACCATGTGACACAAGCCACACAGCTGTCCTAAAGCATTTAGAGCGTAGAATAAAACCATGCGGTCATAGCCAATGATATGGTCACTAATACTTCTCAACAGCACATGTCCGGAAACAGTAAGGGCCTTAATGGACAAAGATGGATAAGGATGCTGTCTGAGACAGTAAGGGAACCAGCCCAGATACAGGTGTGTCTCATGTGCACTCATTGTGATGTGCACATGAGTGCTTTTGCTTGTGTGTTGTCATTACAACAAAGCAGGACATCTATTTGTATAAAACGGATGATGTAATGATAACAGGCCGGCGGGGGAAAAGGACGGCAGATGGTCAGTTGTCTGTCTGTTTCAATAAAAATATTAACTGAAGACCATATTGAGTGTGATGGGGCACCAGAAGAGTTCACAGCAGAGAAGATATGAGCTAGATTAAGGCTTGGACTTGTGTCAAGTCTTTGAAGTGCTCAGGTTCTATGTCGGCCCCTTTCATGATGTAATCTCAATAGAAAAATAAAAAAAGGATTTTGGATGTGGTAGCGTGTCTTTAGAGATGAGAGATGACTCACATTCTTCCTGTCCACACAAAAACCAGTGATACCGCAGATATGACGAGGCCAACACCAGACTGTGCTTTTTGTTTTTCAGATTCATTCTCAAGTCATCAACACTCCCGCTCTCCAAGACAGAAACTTGTGTGAAACTGATTCCAGTTTGGAGTTGATATCAGCAGCTTTGAAATATTTTCTGATAAGCTGCTTCTCTTGCTGTTGGTTTGTGGCTGATCCATCGTTTACAGTCCAAGTACTTGTGCAGTCCCAAGAAAAGCTGACCATTCATCTGGTACTGACAGTGCTGGCGGTCCACATAAGCTCATTCTGGAAGCATTAAGTCCGAAAAGGGGAGGCTACATTTATGGCGCCGTTAAAACAAAAGGAGACAGTGATTCTTTTTAATGCCTTTCTCCTTGAAGCGACTCCTCTTCCACCCAGCACCACCACCACCACTGTCCTCAAATCCTTGGAGAGGATTTATAATGGCATGCCTGTTTTTACAACAATCAACACTCTCTGGCAAGTTTTTACAAAGCAGTGCAGTGCGAGCCCACTCCAGCGCTCTTGGTGTCAAGGGTCAATCAAGCTCATAAACAGAGGGTGTGAGGAAGAGAAAGTAGAAGGAGGGAGTTGCAGCTGAGGACAGTGGTGTTTGGTAATAAGCTGTTTCGGGCAGAGCGGACTGCATTCCACTGTAGTGAACTCAGCAGGGAGAATATAAGCACCGCTATGGAGGAATGCACCAGCTTTGTTGTAACAGAAGGAGCTCAGAACACAGTCTTTATTCATGGATGAATATAATAGATGAAGAACAAACTTATTTAGCCCCTCTTAAAGTCTTTAAAGTTAGTTTAAAAAAAAAAAAAGTTTTATCATGAGCACCCAACATGAGGAAGTTAAATATTTTGTTTGTCAGTTGATACTCTTCAGTCACGTCTTCAATGATACCACACTCGAGTCCACCGATTGAACCTGTCCTCACCCGTGGTTTCATGACATCAACACCTGTACAACCAGCTTGGAAAGCTCAAACCACAGCTTGACTGGCGATGTGAATGACTTGGAAAACCACAGTGTTGTCTGTGGTTGACCTTCATTGTTTGTTGACTGGCATTGCTCAGTGTTGATTCATGTCATGGGGTGGCATGTGGATGCATGCAGGGTTTGTAATTAGTAATAACAATGCCTGGCACCAATCACAGTCCACAAGGTTTCCTGAAATATCAGTGCAGGTGCAGTTGGTTTTTGTTTTGTGATATTTGTGTTTTTTATTGCTGAATCTGTTGAACGGAAAGTTGCGCCTCACCCCCAACCTTCACATAGCAAGTGAAGAAATGACGTGTTAAGGACCTGTGTTGCTTTTGGGGTCTACTCATGGTCAAATTACACAGGTCATCAGTCATCAGGAATGTTCCTGTGAGAATCACTCCCAGGCCTGGCTCTGTCCCTAATCTCAGTTAAGAACTTTTACAATCATCATTAATATTGCTTGCTTAACATAGGAAAGACATTGCAATAAAGTCTTATCTATCATTATTATCTTGAGTTATGTTGTGTGGAAGTATGGTGTGTTCAGGTACTTCTTGAAAGCGAGAGAGTAAATGTGGAAGCTATCAAGGAAATTATATTAATTTGGTAGCATTATCCATAGTATTGTAATAAACCTTTTATGTGAGCCTGTGTAATTGCTGGATAAAGATTAACATTTAGTGTAGCAGTAGCAGGACTAGAGAAAGAGCATAAAGCCAGTTAACTGACTCACTTATGTCCATTATTCAGCAATATCTATCATAAATTTGCTAACAATAACCTCCATAATCTACTGGTCATACCAGACCAAGTAAAGCTTCAGTGGCACAACCCCTGTGTGCACTGAACTGAACCAGGCTGTGGTTTATTGGCATTATTCGCAAGAGGAAGATTGTGTTCTTCCTTTTTCCAAAAGTTTCATGGTCTTGCTTTAAGTCTCTGATGTTGGAGACAATGTGATCAGTTATGTTGTGAGGAAACGGTAACACCTGTAGATAAATGTGAATATGTGAGCATGTATTATTTGGCTAGAACATGCAAAAATCCAGGTGTAGTTCTTGATGTACAAATGGACTAATGATGATTGTTTTGGAGTTATAATATAATATGGAGTATAAAATGGAGTCCCACCTAGCAAAACAGTTAAGTTAGCAACCAGCCGTTGCATGTCATCACCTGCTCTGATCCTTCAATCTTGCTGTTATTCTGTTAAAGTCATCTCCAACAGATAAGGTATTAGCTTAATGCTACAGACAATAGAATAAGATCAGTGTGTTTTTGCCTCGACCAGCCAGTGGTGAAACGTTGAACTAGCTGTACTATAACTCTGTTAACTTGCGACTCATATCAGGCACATTCTAGCTTTGACCTACATATCGCCTACCTCTCCCACCTTCACACACTGACACACATGCACACACACACACACACACACACACACACACATAGACACAGAATTTGTCATGGAAAGAAAGACCCAGCCGCACAAACACAGTCAAGAGATTAAGAGTAAACCACTAATCTGACGGTGCCTGCATCAGTGTGTTTGTGTGTCTGTGTGCTTATTCTGAAATGTGGGCAGGTTTTATGCGATGCCTGGTTCAACAGTGTTTCGCTCTGTCTTAGCAGCTGGAACGAAGGCCTTTGTTTTTCCAGGAATTTCACCCCTGAGAGAAGAAGCAGGGAGGAGAAAATGTGTTCCCATGCTCATGTTTAGCTTGTTGTGATCCACATCAATTTGGTGCCTGAGCAGTTTTGTGTTTTATTTGGGTTCATGAACTGCTCTGAGTCACAGAAGGTGGAGAACATGACAGAGGAGATACAGAGAGAGATGTTTTGGCACAACTGAGAGAAAGAAATGGAGTGAGAGTGAGAGGATTTGATGGAGAGGATTGGTGGTAAATATAAAGATGGAGACAAATACGGCCTGTCTGCTATCCATGTGTTATTGTAATGACAAGGGCTGCATGCCTGTGAGGCACCCTGGGGTGCTCAATCCTGTTTTCACCGGTCAAACCTGAATCAATGTTCATAAACCATTCAGAGCACTGAGGTGGAGTTTATAATCCAACCATCCCAAGCTTCTCGGAAAGTGTTCAGACACAACTGCTGCTTGATACAGAATTCTAGCATAATGCTAGCTTTATAGGGAGAAAGGAGATTTGAAGGGTAAAATAGGGCTCACACACCTGCCACATGGATTACCTTACACACACATATATGTACGGTATGTGTGTCTTTGATGAGGTGATGAATTCCTCATAGAGGTTTGTCTGCAGCAACATTCCAGTTTAAAGCAGGCTTGGTATAAGATCGTCAGTGGTCACATTCAGAGAGGTGGCAGGAGCTAGTGTTAATGTTGCCATGAAGTGTGTAAGTGTGTGTGTGTGTGTGTGTGTGTTGTTGTGTGTGTGTGTGTGTGTGTGTGTGTGTGTGTGGTGTCTCATGCTTCATCATATATACACACACACACATAATAATTGACACCCCCTCCCCCTCTGTCTCACGCTCGACAAATGCAGGCAGAGCAGGGACAACTGTGCACTGTAGCTTCAGAGCACACATTTATTTGACCAACCACCACACACACATGCATACACACACATGCTCAGTAGCACAGAAACTTGTACACCACTGTGTGTCTTAAGTAGCGTCTGTTGGCGTATAATCCCATTTACCTCTGAAAAACACAAGAGTGTGTGTGTCTGTGTTTATTGTCGTATTGAACTAGGAGAGGATGAATTTGTGTGATGTAGTGCCCACAGTCTGTCTAATGTCTCGGAGTGGCAGCTGTCACGCACACACACATGTGCACAGACACACATTTGTTATCCACACAACACACTGGGTGTCAGGGAAGCAGTTGTCTTTGTGCTTACTGCCGCTCCAGCACTCGAATGTGCGGGTAGATTGTCTGGTAGTTTCTTCCCTCGTCCTTGTGCAGTCTACTGGTTCAAGCCTGGGAAACAAGCAGAGGAGGACAAATGACTTAAGTGACATCATTAAGGATGTGGCAGATTAATGAACAGGCAAAAGAAAAAGGCTGTGGTGTGAACTCTTTAAGTCTGTTTTTCATGTTTTTAATGGTTGTTTATTATTATGTGTTTTATGACCCTGTAGCTCATGATTCTCTCAAAAAACATTTTACAATCTTCAGATTCCATTATTCCATGTAACAGAGCTAAGCAGCTTGTAAAGTGACTGCTGTAAAGAGTTTATTCTTGGCTAACATACTTGAGCAAAATTAATATAGAACAATCCGTGGACAATGTTTGAGGCCAGCGTTTCTTCTCTATAGCTTTTCCTCAGCTCCTTCTTGTCAAGGATAGCCACTAGACGAGTCTAGATCAGGTTTTATCACTCCGTCCGGGCTGATAGCTTGAACATCAGCCCAGCAAGGTGCTCTAAAGACAGGGGACTCAATTTGTTCCAATGCCTGACTTCCCCTAACAGACACGCACACACACACTACTTTTGTACTTTGGAACAAGGCATTTGTTTTGGCAGGCCACCTGCCACAGAGAGAGAGAGAAAGGGCACCGGCGCTTGTCCTCCACTAAACTGATTTACGTTGGCACTAAAACAGAACTCATAAGGGCTTTTTATGCGCCCCAAGACTTGCCAGTCAGCTTGTTCCCCCAGCCAAGGCAGGAAGGAAATGATACAAGATACCACAATATACAATACTGCTTTATTGTCCGACCTCTTGAAAATTGGTCTTGCCTCCTCTGAAATTTGTCTTGGCTGGCTTCATGCCTTAAATATGGTACAGGGAAAGTTGTTTTTGGCACTTAAAAAGTGCTATGTCATATTTTGGATACTCTTTCTTCATCACTTAATGCTTTTTTGACACTTTTTTTCTCGCTGATAAATTAATAATATGAAGTAATGACACAAAAATGGATATATCAGATCTTAGAGAGACTGTTTCTGGTTATATTGCCCCCAAGGACATTGTAGAAATACTATCCATATTGAGTTATTAATACATTTTCTGCTGTCATTCAGCTGATATTGAAAAAGGACCTTTATGAACAAATTTCCGTGGACAGTGACAGATGGGCTTGAATATTTTTTGATAATATGCCAGTGACTTATTGTAATAATGTTGACATTCTCTGATAATCCTCAGCAGACAGTGATTGCTTGTTGTAGTGTTGAGGTTTGATTTTGTGATGTTTTAGGGGAAATGTTTTAGCCTCACTGTGGTTTAGTTTGGTGACCAGACCCCCCCCCCGTCCCTAGTTCCCCTCAGCGTCTGAGACAGCCTCTGATTGGGGGCATATGTCAGACTGGTGGGCTAAGCAGGCTGCAAATGACTAGCCTGCACCATTCCTACCTGCAGTATATACGTTCATGTGTGTCTGAGCACAAGCCTGAGTGTGTATTTGTGTAAAGCACTGAAACAAGTTAGAGAGCAGTCCACATCCTCTATCCTGTAATAACTTCAATCGGACTTTTTGTGTGTTTACACCTCTCTCTGAGCGCGTCGTCTGTCCAGGGATTGTCACCCATTCCTCTGTCAATCCGTCTGTCTGTCGTTGTGTTGAGGGGGATGGTAATCCATTCTTCCCATATGCAGATAGTGGTGGTGAGATTAGGCAGACCCTGGGAGAGGATTACGGCTTCAGGGCTTGGCTCCCCTTCTATCTTACCTCCTCTCTAACCACCACCCCACCACCCGCTTCCTGCCGCCTCCTTGTGCTGTTCAATCCCTCACCCGCCCCTCACCCCATCTCTCTTTCCTCCCCCGGGCAAATCTCCAATCTCTGGAGTGTGTTGGCTGCTGAGTGAAGAGGTGGAGGACAGATTAAGAAAACCCATTTAGTTTGTGTACGTGTGTTTTGATTTGCATGCGCATAGTGTATTGGATAATTCTTTGTGTTTTGTGCATGTTTTGATGTGTTCGTGTGCACATATAGATACCATTATAGAGGATAGACGGTGTAGTGGGTGTGTGTAGGTTGGAGTGTTCCCAGTGTGTGTCTTTTAAACCATATTGCTTTCTGTCACCTCCATGATTATGCTATGGTAGGGTTACAATAATTGACTTTGCGCATATATGAGAGAGTGTGTGTCTTGAGAATTTGCATTAATTTTCTTTCATTCGCTCACACACATTCTCCCCATTTCCCTAAGTATGTTTTCCCTCTCTCTCAAATCCTCAGTTCCACCCTCTCTCTTCTTCCACTTGTCCCAGATGTGACCCACATGTTGTGATGCAGTGCAGAGGGCAGGGAATTTGTCTGAGTGCCGTTCTTCTTCCTTCCTCATCATCATCCTTCTCTCACCACCTTCTCCTCCTCTTTCTCCCCTCCAGTGGCGAGTGCTGTAATTGATATGCCACCGGCAATAAATCAGCACAGCTCTAGGCTCTGAGCGGCGACCATTATCTGAAGGGACAGGTTTAGCTGCTTTGGAGAAAAGGGTGAGAGAGGGAGAGTTGATCCAGCTCAGCACTTCACCAGCCTCTGAAATTTCCTCACAAAATTCATGAAAACACACCACGTCTCTTCTCTGGATTCCCGCCACTGTTAAACTAAATAAACAAAAATGAAGTAAAGCAGTGACGGGACCCCTCCTTTCTCAGCGTTTTCCCTCTCTGTTATGTCTTCTACCTCCATTTCAATCTCTCAGTCCCATTCACACTGCCCATAGGGATTCAGTACAGTCCTGTCAATTGATAGGGCATCCCGATATCAAATCCAATCAAGTTGGCCCCTTCCAGCCCGTCCTTTCTAATGCTTTTCCCTCGCACGATAACGGCCTCGGCTCCCCCGATATGGTGGCTGCCCATTCCCAAAGCCACAGACACGCTCCAGCCCAAAATGATTGACATGTTTTTCCTTGATGGTGCCAGATATGGCTCGTAACCTTGTTCCAGCGCTCTTCCCACCATTTCACTTTAGCTCCGGAGGAAATTGAAATTGAAGAGGGTGTGGAGGGATAAGAGGGGGGAGAGAGAAAATGGAGAAATTTGAGGAAAAAAAAGAGCTACGTGAGTAAGACACTGAGTGATTGACTTTATCCTCAACCAGTTGGGCATGTCTGCCATGACAGGGATAGAAATGTGGGGATTGAGGAAAAAGGAGTTGGTGGTCCATTTGTGAGGACATTCTAAGTGTGATTTTTTTTTTCAATCTATCCTGTTTCCTGTCCCCTGTCTTTTTATGAACCTGTGTTTGTTAAAGTGTATGATGATGTCATAGTCTTATTAACGGGACAAAGCAGCTGAAGACCCCCAGATGCAATTTGTTATGCGATTCACACTCTCTCACATCAAGCTGTGGCTGGCTTAAATGAAGAGGAATTACTATAAGGACTTTTTTTTAACAGACTCTCTCTCATTCTTTATCAGGATCTCTCATTCGCTCGTTCACTCACTCTGCCTCATTGTGTCTTTCCTTCACTTGAAAATGACAAAGGAAAATGAGGCAGCCGGCCTCCCTACGCGCCGCCACGCTTTAAATTGACATCTGCTCTCGTCGCGCAGTGCAACTGTACCGTTGAGCAAGAAATTAGTTTTTTTTTTTTATAGGCTGGCTCGTCAGTTTATTGCGGCTGCTTATGTCGAAGAGGCCGCCATCCACGTCAAGTTGTTTTAATCTCACAGGAGCGGACAGATGAGGGTATATCTGATAACTGTAGCTCAGGCCCTTCTGTCTGCACTTACTGCGCTGAGGTGCCTCGATCTGCGGGGGCTCCCCTGGTGTTTGATTCAAGCGCCAGGTAGAGCCCTGATTAAAATGCAGCACAAGTGTGGCCTTTTGTTTGGCTCCCGCTGCTCCTCACTCACCCTTCTGCTTTTCTCTCTTTAGTCTTTCTGTCCAGGCAGTGTCTGCTTCTCTCTGTCTCTTTCTCTCACTTTTTCCTTCCTCTGTCTTTTTCTCCTTGTTTTTTCTCTCTCCTATACACTTATCTTCCCCTGTCCTTTCATTTCTGGAAATTGGATGAAACCACCTCTCCCTGAACCTGGCTAACTTTGTCACAGCTGAGCTATGGTTTGCTATTCCATGAACGTCGCCGCTATTTCTATTTGCTCCTGTTAGCAGCAGCAGTGACTAAAATTGATGAACAATTCAATGACTCCTCTTACTGAGGTTTTTAATTCTTTCAATACTTGTACACTCCCTGACCCGTTATGCCTGTCGATTGATAGACGGACAGACATATAGCCTTGCCCCCGAGTGTCTTACCAGATGGGCAGCAGGAGGTGGAAACCTACACATTCCTCTTCGCCTCTCCTCTCTCTTTCCTCCTTTTGATTTTCCTCTATCTCATGTTTTTGCCTCCCTCACCCCCCTTCACCATCCCTCTGTAATGTCGCTCATCTTTTCCAATTTGGTGTGGTCATAAAACACCCTTCGCACAGACAGTTTGATAGTCAAGGTGAAATTGAAGCGTAGGGTCCCTGGGAGAGTTGCATTCGGTTTTGCATAATCAGCATTTACAGGAGAACTAATGTCCCAGTATTGCGGGAACATGATTGGCCTGTCAAGCAGCAGCAGCAGCATGCACCCGACATCATCGCATTGCCACTGGAGGACACCCAAAAGGAGCAAATACTCTTTTTTGACCACTCCTCTTCTCGTTCCTCCCTGTCCTTTGTCTGTAAAACTTTGATCCTATAAATTACCTCACCCCTACCCTTTAGTATACCCCCTCTGTTGTAGGCATCCCAGGTTGTCAATGGATACCATCTGTAGGGTATGCTGTGAGAAATATTTATTTGTTGAAAGCTCATAAATGAAAGCAGACCTCAGTAAAAGTGTATTTGCAATGCCCCCAGTCTTCATTTCTCAGAATTAGCTGGTACGAGAGGACAGTGAGGCTAGTGAGGAACAAGGGCCATATGCACTGAAATGTGGACAGAGCATTTGGACTGAAAATAGCACTGTGGGGGGAAAAAAAAACAAAACAACTGCCTATGTGGGTGCAGGCTTGTTACCATAGGTACTGGTGGCAGGATGAATAGGTTCAGGAGGTCCAGTTTTTAATTCTAAATTAATATAATTGCTACACAAAGTAGTAGAGGGTGAGCTTAATTCAACTTTTTCACAGAAGTTACTCAGAACGCTCACTGTGCCAATGCAGTGGCTTATTTCAAAAGAACGATGGAGCAGCTTTTTTGATGCTGTCTGTATGTTTGTGATTGCTGTCTGGGTGGAGGGGCAGCATCGTGTGAGATTGGGACCTTTCGTACCATCCATGAATTGTTAGTAAGACATCTTTGTCAAGGATTTGAATGTTTCTTCCTGCTTAAGTTTTATTTATATGTTGTGAATGTAGCTCCCTGAGGGGAAGCAGACTGTTGGGTAACCTGCTGTGCTGCCAGTAGAGCCTGATGCCTGGGTACAGCTGCCAGAACTGCAGGTGTAATTACAATAAGGGGTTACTGGATAGTGTGTTGATACTGTTCAAACCACTGCAGGAAAGCCTTCGCACTGGCCATAAATTGCTTGCTGCCAATATAACAGGGCCCACTGGCACTTTTTCAAACACATGCCTCCTCCAAAGCCACCATGGTAACGTAGAAAGTTATGAAATATTAAAGAGTTCAGTGTTGTGAGTCTATAACTCATACCAGCAAGACTCGCATTATGTGTACAGAGCCTTTAATAATCGGCCCATGCCTCCCCTGCTATCTTCACTCATAATTAAATGCCGACACACATTTGCCTTCCAGACTTGATTTGATATCATTTATTTATCACTGGGACAAATGTCAGCTTGAGTTTTTCTAATTTTGTCAGTGCAATTTGCAAGCCTTTTAGGCTTCTCTGGCTGCTTGATGCATAATCAATAAGAAATTTTCATTGGACACTCACCATGCTTTTTTTCTTTTTGTCTTCTAGGGCTCCCACCTCACGCATCTGTGGATGATGTTCCTGATGACGGCTTGCGACACTGAGAACAGGACAGCGAGTCAATAGGAGTTTTGCCTCCCCTTCCCTTATCCGTCTCTCTCTCTCCCTACAACTGTCCTTCCTTATTCCTTGACAGTAGAGCAGGAGAGAAAGAAAATCCTGACTTGGGACTTGGTACCAGAGTGTGTACTCCTCCTCCTCCTCCTCCTCTCTTTTTCCTTCCCCATCCCCCTAAGCTTTGCCTCTAGACAGCCCAGATATGTGTCCCCTAGCTCGGTCAGCAACTTCCCCTGGCCTGGGGAAGTTGTTTCTCCTCTTGGGGTTTTTACTTATCACAAGCTCATCCCTCTCTGGAGGCCAACCCCCACCCTTCAAACGATTTACCCCTGCTGACTGGGGGCTGACACATCTGGCTATACACAACAAAACTGGAGAGGTCTACGTGGGAGCTGTCAACTGGATTTTCAAGCTGTCTAGCAACCTGACCAAACTGCGCAGCCACATGACTGGCCCTGTGGTAGACAATGAAAAGTGCTACCCTCCGCCCAGTGTCCAGTCCTGCCCTCATGACTTGGCCCAGACCCCCAATGTGAATAAACTTCTTCTCATAGACTACGCACAGAACCGCCTCATTGCCTGCGGCAGCACCTCACAGGGCATCTGCCAGTTCCTACGTCTGGATGACCTCTTTAAGCTCGGTGAGCCCCACCACCGCAAGGAGCACTACCTCTCCAGTGTGGCAGAGTCTGGTACCATGTCCGGGGTGATCATAAGCTCCCCCCACAGTCCTACCAGCAAACTGTTCATTGGAACCCCAATTGATGGCAAGTCTGAATACTTTCCAACCCTGTCCAGCCGCAAGCTGATGGAGAATGAAGAAAATGCCGACATGTTCAGCTTTGTCTATCAGGATGAGTTTGTCTCCTCTCAGCTGAAGATCCCCTCGGACACTCTGTCAAAGTTCCCTGCTTTCGACATCTATTATGTGTACAGCTTCAGCAGCGAGCAGTTTGTCTACTACCTAACAATGCAGCTGGATACCCAGCTGACTTCCCCCGATGCCAGTGGAGAACAGTTCTTTACCTCCAAAATCGTCCGCCTGTGCGTGGACGACCCCAAGTTTTACTCCTACGTCGAGTTCCCCATTGGCTGCACTAAAGATGGAGTAGAGTACCGCCTGGTGCAGGATGCCTTCTTGGCTCGGCCGGGCCGGCAACTGGCCAACTCTCTGGGGATCTCTGAGAATGAAGACATCCTCTTCACAGTCTTCTCTCAGGGCCAGAAGAATCGGGCCAAACCACCCAAAGAGTCAGCATTGTGCCTGTTCACCCTGAGGAGGATAAAGGAGAAGATCAAAGATAGGATTCAGTCCTGCTACAAGGGGGATGGGAAACTCTCATTACCCTGGCTGCTCAACAAGGAACTCGCCTGCATCAACTCAGTAAGCTCAAACCTTTATATTTGTTCTTTGTTTTGAAGTTTTCTCTTAGAATTAATGGGTTTATTTGTCACATATTATGTTTTTCATGGGAAAGAGTTCACTTTGATGCAGACCAAATTAATATTAGCATTACTTTAGGAATCAGTTTAATTGGGAAAATGCTATGAACAAAAATGCACTGCTCACTTGAGAAAATATTATTTCTAGTACACACACATACAGTGATCAGATATTAAAAACTAGTCTTTATCCATAAGTCGGTGTCCCTTAAACTGTCTGCTCTCCCCTTTTTTCCACTCCTGCCTTTTGTCCTGCTAATTGAACACTGCTCCATTCATTCACAAGGACCACTGCTACAGGCCAGCAGTGATTAACAATACAAAATGTGAAAAGCTCGTATTTTCCCACTGTCTTCTCTTCACTTTTGTCCTACACATTTTCTCTGCCCCCCCCCACAGCCTTGTGGTGCTTTGATTTAGTCAGACATGGGACATCATTAGCCCAGTCCCCTGGATTTGTGAAATGTCACTCAGGAGCGACACTTGCACTCGCGCTCGCACATACGCACATATACACACCGCATGGTTCGGTGCACTGCAGCGCTAGATCCTGGGGGATACCATGAGCTAGTCTTGGTTTTTACTAACTGATCCACAGTGCGTGGCCCTGCATGTGTTTCAGAGCACATCCCTCACACAGACACACATAAATGCACTCACACTGGAGAACCTTAAGGCACTTCACAACAGCAGCACACAGACTAGTTTTCTCTATGGTGAACACATATATATACTGCTCACATGCTTTATTTTCTCTGACCTCTGTTCCTCATCCTCTTCTGTCTCCCTCTGCTCACCCACTCTCTTCAGGCCGCATCTGCTTGAATCATGTCTGAATATATTTTTATCCTATCTATAAGTGTTTAGTGCACCTCACTCTCAATTGACCACCCGTCTCAGTAACCCCGTCTTCCATCCTGTGAGCTCTTTAAAATCATCCGTCCATCCCCTCCATCTTGTTCTCTCTTAAGATAGCTTAATTAGCAGACCAGTTTTCAAAGCTTTTTCTTTAAATGTCAGTGCACACCACTTTTACCGGCAGGTGTCTTCATGATACGCACACACATACACAGAAACCATTTATTCTGCGTTGTGTCTAATGGACTGGGATTCTTTGTAAAAACAGCACTCTTTCTCTGTGTAGGTCTTCATTAGCTTGAGTGCACAGGTGTGTTTTGTGTGTTAGCATAAGTGATGTGAATGACCCAACCAAGTCCTCTCTCACCTCCTTTTCTCTCATCCTTTCTATAGATGTACTCCCTTTCCTATTTGGAGGTTGTCTTCATTTGTTTCTGTGGCTTTTCTTTCTTAAGGCCCATCACACTGACAATAGCTCTGAGGCAAAAAAACAAGGTATCTCATTTATTTCAATTAGACCTTTGCCCTGGTGCAGCGGGAGCTCTAGTGTGGTGCTGTGGTATAAAATCACAGGTTAGTATAGCAAGGAATTTGACTTTTACCTTTTTTTGCAGTGGTAGTACAACATAATTCAGTAACTCACTGTACTGGCCAGACAAACGCTGTATGTGCAGGTGCACATGCCAGGTAGATAACTTTGTCATGTTGTGCTGATATGCTGCTTACCTCATCAGCAATTACCCAGAGGAGAAAATTATTGCTGCCACGATAACTTGCTATAGATGGACTCTTCAACCTCAAAGGAGAAAAAAACACAGTGGAGTGTGTTGGCCTTTGATAAGACTCCAAACTAAATGTACTGGTTTGCATTTTACCTACCAACGCCAGCCTACAGATCATTTTACTTTTTACAGCTGGGAAAGCACAGGCGCAATAGCATTCCTTGCCATGACACTGCAGTACTGTTTTTAAACCAGAACCCAGCATTTGATGAGTGAGTGAGCGAGTGAGCGAGTTGTTGTTCATTTCTAAGAGTTATCCTGCAGAAAGGGCATTCGACAGTTAAAAACTGCTACTGTTACAACCTTCTCCTGTATCATCACACCAGTAATTCATCCATTCATACATGTATCCACTGTTAATGTATGTTAATTTGATCCTTCATTCTGTCCTTTCTTTCTTCTCCCCATCCCATTCTGACTGTCATCCCTGTCACTATGGTTACTGGAGTTTTGAGGATTACATTCACCAATATTTTAAACAACTTATAACAACAATATTTAAACGTGGTCTCAAAAACTGTTGTGCCATAGAGGCTGTCATAAGTGATGATGTAATAGCCTCAGGGATAAGCTGGTTGGCTGACCCCATGACAGCAGCAAGGCTGGAGGGGTCAGCATCAGGTTAATGATGGCTGCCACGTTTGCCCCTAAGCACTGACCTAATGTCAGCTGCTCACCACTGACCTTAACCTCAGTCAGTGGTCTGAAGGACCTCAAATCTGACCTCAGATGAATGCCTGATATCATTTTTCAGAGTGGGAGCTGGTGCTGTGCCAAATAACTAAACATAACAAGCATAGAGAAGGCTAAATCAGTCAGGAACAAGAAGAGGCATTTAAGATACAAACATCCATATCTTAACATTAATGACTAGACCTAGATCTCCCATGCCAGATAGTGACGTAATCATTAACTGTAAAAACAGTATTGCATGAGAATGATGTCTTGTGGGTAATTACTGTTATTGTAGACAACAAAGGTCATAGTATAGGCAAGTCTAGTCTAGTTACTTAAATAGCTGCAATAAACACTGGCATAGCAAAGCAATGATGATAACCAAAATGAAATATATTTCATCCTGACATGCGCACAACTCCTTGACTTTACCATAACAATTGATTTTAATGGTCAAGTCTTCACCATTAAATCTGAAGATGATTAGGAATTCATGAAGAGTGAAATGACTGATAGATTCTCTGTCGCTCTGGGTGTATACCAGCCACCTACCAGGGGCTAGTCCCCCCCATGTAACAAACTTATAAAAACTAACTGGGAGTCATTTCCGCAACTCCATTACTCCCTCTGATCCAGGTATATGAACTGGCAATCTCCTACTCCACAGCTCTCTAACCTTTTAAGCTACTGGTGTTTGGCACTGAGCCCCGCCCAGAGTTTCCCAGCCACTCCAGGAATTCAAATGCACTTCTCTAACCTCTAGGCTACAAACCAATAATAATGCCTACTTCAACTACATTTGACTGAGCAGTGTGGGAAAGGCTTTGTGATGTGGGGGTGGAGAGTGAATACGTTTAGGTTGACCCTGCCATAGAGCAGGGGAGAGGGCAGGGGGGAGGGGGGAGGCTCGGACAGCTGTTAGCCACACAGCAATGATGGATGACTGGGCGCTCTGTCAGCTCCCTGTTTGGGGTTCATATTTGTGCTGGATCATAATTTCAGGCCTCCAGCCATCATTAGGATATTTATGGTCACAGTGAAATGGTGGCTGTTTTTCTGTAAACACAAATGTTTGGGCATATTACAATCAGCTCTGTCAAAAAAACCAGTGTGTGTAGAACCTCAGACGTAGCAGACACACACCATTCATCACTTCAGCCCTGTTACCTGGCTATATTTGTCTGCTGTGTATGTGTGGCCATGTGTGTATTTGTGTGTCTTTGTTTTGTCCCTGAGCTTTATTAGTGAACCCCTGACCTTCTCCCTGGTTTGAGAGTGGATCAATACAAACTATTTCCACACAGGGAAGGAGAGAGAGACATTAGGGTGGAGTGAGAGGGAGATGAATGCAAACATAAAAAAAGAAGAAAGATAAAGAGGGCGGTGAGAAAGGGGGGGTAAAACAAGAGAGAGGCATGTAGGTGAGCACAAGAGGGGTTGAACAAGTAAGTGCAGGAAGTAAATGAGAGAGATGGCAACCAGTTCCAGAGAGAGGGAGAGAAAGAGGTGTAGGACGTGGGCGGGTGTAAAAATGAGAGAACAAGAGGGAGTCCGAGAGGGAGAGAAAGAGTTAGATGCCAAAGCAACATACAGCAGAGAGTAAGGGAATTTGAAGGATGGTGTTGAGGAGATGAGAGAGACAGAGCGAGTGTGAAAGTAACAGAGTGAGCCAAGAAAGAGGCTTGAAGGGAAAAGGGATGGGATTGAGAAAGAAAGCCCAAAAAAGCAGGAGCTTTGTAGACTTTGTGCAGAATACAGGCAAATTTGCAAGTTTTTAAATCTGGTCTTTAGTACTGTCATTTTCACTTATTTGCAGGTGATCAGATCAAGTTTGTATGTTCAGGCCTCTTTAACTTGCCTGTACTGTAGGCATGGCATCTGTATGCTAAGCGATGCTCCATTTTGAAAAAAAACAGGAAACCAAAACAGCAAGCTGCAGGCTAGATGAAGAATGTAGATATGTCCTTTTACTGTTAGCACCATGAAAATGTCCAACAATATCAGTCATGAGGCGTTTGATGCAGTCACAGCTGGCTCACTGCGATTTGGATATGACGCCAATGTTATGTTGTGCTGTGAGTGATGACAGTTTAAATTTTGATGAGAGAAAATGGTATGAAGGGAGAGAAAGAGAGAGCAAAAACCAGCCAAGGAGAGAGCTGCAAGCCTTGTTTTTTACAGCCAGGGTGTGCTTGGAGGGAGAGGCAGTGATTCACCGACAGAGAGAGGAGGAGGGTGAGAGGAAGAGTGATAGCCCCAGAAATCTTTTCACCGCCACTGCCAAGAACAGCGGGAGAAAAGGGCGGATGACAGAAAGAGGGGAGAGAGATGGAGGGAGGAGAGGAGAGCATGATTGAACGCTGGCTGCTGCACAAATAATATCGGTGTCCGTCACCTGGTCATCACACTGTCCTCTTCAGCAGCAAGCCTCTCTGTCATGTCAACTCTGTGTGTGTGTGTGTGTGGTGTGTGTGTGTGTGTGTGTTGTTGCTCATCTGACAGGGTGTTTATACCAAGGAGTAGGTGCTATAATAATGAGGACTCAGAAACACAACAAAACTCCTTTGGGGGTGTCTTTTATCACTGAATTTTAAAAGGTGTTCTCCAGTTTGAGAAAGTCAGGGACTCTTTTTGTTCAGGGGTCACTTTGCAGAATTTATTTATATCTTACTAGCTAAATTCATCACATTAAATGGTCATTTCCAGCTGTTTTCTCCGCAGCATGCAAAACATAAAATTAATAAGCAGTAACCTTTCAAGGTATTAAAATGCACTTATTTAGTTAGAGAAAGTCATTGAAAAGTCGTGGAATTTAACATGCGGTCAGCAGTGGGAGCCACGGTCATATTAGCTTCTCGAAGCTTTCTTTGAATCTCTTTAGCACACTACACAGCAGCTTTGGCATTTGGGCTGATCAAGGCACTTTCTAATCGACCAGCATTGCCTAGATATGGAGCCTGATCCATTTCCAGTGTTAACCATTGTGCTCTGGGCACACAAGCTGTCAAAAACAACCTCTGTCTTCTGTTAATGTACTTTGCAATTTCATATTTACTTCAGCATCAATTTCAATTACATAGCTGTCTCCACAGAAATGATAGGAAAAACCTCAGGAATTCGTTTAGGGAAGCTGTAAAACAGACTTTATTGCAGAGCTATGAACTTTACTTTAACTGGTCTTTATAGAGCTGAATCATCTAGAAAAATAGAAATGTTGGAAAGGGACCTAAAATTAACTCATAATAAATATTAAAAGATTTAAATTGGAACTAAAGAAAGAGTAAATAAAAGGCAGAAAAAAACTAAATGGGGATGTTCTTTGCCCCCACCCCTTGGAAACGGCAAGGGTTCTCATCCCTACATGAAATTCAAGGACTATTCAAAATGTCAAGCTGCTTTCTCTGGATCACCAGATGGATGGTGCAGTTTTGAACTTTGTCACAAGCCAATTCATCAATCAATCAGAGAATCAATCATAGCAAAAAAAAAAAGAAAAAAGAGTCATCTTTTAATGGTGCATAGTCCAGCTGTTGCGTGGCCAGCAGTATCAAAGGTGAGATTTGACGCTAAGCCTGACATCGATATTGGACTGATTACTTGTAGTTATTCAGATTTTTCGCAACTTGTTAGTGTCATGTCCTCATTGCTGTGATATTTCTGCACTGAGTCAGTATGGGTGGTGCTGTAATGTATTTGCCTTGTAATATACAAAGATTTTTTTAAATGGGTGATACAGGTTTTAGTTTTTTGTTTTTTTTTTTAAATTACTTAAGGCATTGAGGCTGTTACTGAGTATACCAGACTATTTAGTTCTGTTTATTCCAAACAAACAGATATTACTGTTGCTGCAGCTGTATGTTATCAGCCAGCTGTGAGTGTGGGTGTGTGTGTTTGTGTGTGTGTTTGGTCTAGTCAGGGTGGCTGCTGTGAGGAGCATGGTTATCAGACTAAGTAGCATCCTGGGGTGAGCTGCACTCAGGAGACTGGTTACAGCAGTATAGCAGATGCAAATGCTATAGATGATCCCCTTATGTATTGCTGATAAGAAAACACTCTTTTGTACTGTCTCACTGATATTCCCATGTTGGCTCTCATATTTAGTTTCTTGTTTTTTTCAAGTTCTGTAAACCTGTAATATTTATCTGGTAAGACAAGACAAAATATATATTCTGCACACCATGCACCCACATTAAGTAAACTAAGCAGATTTTCATTACATTGTTACAGAAAAGACTAAGTGGAATTGACTTTGAGGCCAGCTCCTAACCTTATTAAATTCATCATTATGAATATCATCTAATGAACGTAACTCACATGTGGTCTTTGTAAAACACAGTCCTATTTCTGTGGACCTAATCTAAAAGGATGTGCCAGCAAATGTGTTTAAGTAATTAGACCTGATTAACTGAGCCAGAGTTGATGAGCGGAGTTAATTGACAGTCTAAATGAGTTGAGCTAGGAGACACTGATTGGGCGGATGGTCTTAAACGTTATTGGTACTAATGGGTCATGTTTCGGTTAATATTTGATTTGATTGTAAATTAGGAATTTGCTAATTCTCATACAGGATAGAGTTTTGATTTACATCACATTGGGGTGTGTGTGTGTGTGTGTGTGTGTGTGTGTGTGTGTGTGTGTGTGTGTGTGTGTGTGTGTGTGAACTAACAATATCACGCCCGCTCTGAGCTCAAGTGTCGCTCTCATCCCATTATTAAAGGACAATAGAAAACCTTTTGGAAAAGACCCCATGCAGGCTGTGTGTGTGAGCTGCTTAATTCTCTCTCTTTTTCCTGACCTTTCTCTCTCTCTATCCCTGAGGAGTGTTTAGCTCAACAAATCCCCAAGTCTAGCACCACTCTAATGATACTAATTGTCAGTGTAATTATGTATTGATCTGTACTGTGTGTGTGGGTGGTGTGCTGCATACATCATTATCAGGAGTAATCAGAAAATGTGGGGCAGGGGTTGTACCTGTACTGCACATGCTAATAGTCTGTGTGTGTGTTTGTTTATCTAGTTTCACATCTGCTTCCAGCTTTATGGTTGCTTCCCATGTAGATGAGCTGAATGTAGGCAGTCAGCAGTAGTCTACTTTTCATAACCATCATCTTCTCTTTTTGGATGCTTCCCATTAATAGGGCGATTGTGGATCCATGTGGAGATATTAAGAATAAGATGTTATGTCCTAGTACATCCAGAAGTTATAGTGTTTTTTTCTGGAAGAAGACATGTTTATTATGCCTTATCAAATAGACCGTTAAAAGAAAAACTGAGGGGGAAAAAAAAGCTGCTGCCAACGTGCCAAATCTTGTTAGAAGGAAAGTACCATTTGAATTTCTTAAAATATCTTTTGCTGTTAGAGACATTTAAATCTGTTGACCCGGTCTTGCACTGCTGGTCACTGAGCTGCCCTAAGAAAGCAGTCGGAGGTTAAGTACTTTGCTTAAGGGCACCTGTAGTGGTTGATGATGGAGAGAGGAAGTGTGCTACCCGTCTACTTTCCCCACCCACTTGTCCCAGCTGGTGTGGGGATTTGAACTGATGATTGTCTGATCACAAGAGCTTCCAACTGCCTGTGAACTTATGTTCGGCAAAGATTCATTTTTAAACAACTGTATGCATCTTTCCGAGGGTATTTCCTCCTCTACATACTCCATATGATATGTATTATTTCTCCTCTGTCTCTCCCACTCAGTTGAATTGTGGTCTAAACATGTGGTGACAGCTTTTGGAAGCAGCTCTCTGAATAGGTGCCAACTCCTTGAGGTTTCACTGTCTGCCTGGAGTGCACTCAACATAGAAATTACTACCCTGCAACCCATGAATATGGAATTGATGCAGTCATCTCTTTTTCTAAATTATTGATCAGCGAGGATCAAGTAACATATTCTAGAAAACAGTCTGGACAAAAATAAGTTCCTTCCTGCAACATTTTGTTCTCATACACCTCTAATCTTGAGTTTTAAATCAACAGCCTGTGGAAACACTCTTGGTCTGGTAATGAATTAGTTTTCCCACAAGATGTTGTTAATGCATTCTGCTTTTTGTCACCTTTGAGACACAACCAATCAAACACGCTCTGTCTCCACGGAGCCAGTGATGTCACAGCTGACGTCAGTGATGAACCTTATGAGATATTTATGTTTTGATATCCTGAACACAGATGTTGTCCTGAGGTGTGTAAGTGTGACTTGTGCAAATTTGTTCTTGTTTTTGCACATGAACTACATGTTTTAACATGTCATGTACAGTGTTGTCTTCGTGGGGGTGAGCCTTGGGGATTATGGTGTTTATTGGCTTTGAACTGTGACATTTTTGAAAGTTAAATTAGAGTAAATTATTGACAAATGCAAAATTTACAGTCATGTTGTCTGAATATTTAAGAGTAGCTCACTGCAAAATTAAAATTGGCGTTCATGAGATGAATAATAAACTGCTAATTCAAATCCTTAAAATAGTAGTATTGTAAGGAAAATACAAAAAAACAAAAAAAACAAATAAACACCAAAATAACCAGAAGATTTCGTTCCAGTATCCATATGTGTCACAATATTTGCTTTGGAATGGGAATCACCTGTTTAATTGTCAAGTTGAAACAGAAGTTCAGGTAATTGGAAGCAAACTTGCAAGTTTAATTTTTGGCTTGCATTCACATTCTGGCAGAAATCTAAATTGTAGTGTTAATTTAAACCACATAATTTGGTATCACCATTCATCACGATAATAACCCAGCACTATCAGTACATGGTTATAGTTTGAAACAAAAGAGATACATATTGATCTACATATGAGATTATGTGGTGTATTTAGTCCTAGTGTCAGTACTTTACACTGAAGAACTGTCAGAGTAAGCAATCATCATGAAACCTGTAATTCACTGGCCACCTGGTATGAGGTTAGTAGGCTGTTGTGTGTGTGAGTGTGTGTGTGTGTGTGTGTGTGTGTGTGTGTGTGTGTGTGTGTCTGCCTGCCTGCCATATATTGTTTTACTTCTCCTTACCTTTTGACTAAAAAGAAGCATATGAGGGAAGAGCCCATATAGAGTGCTGCTAGAATGATGCACTGATGCTGGCTTACTTTGACCACACAGACACCCATGCAAACTTTGTATTATGGAGGTATATCTATGCAAACCATCAGATGCTAGGTTGCTCCTCTGTTTTATAAATCAGCACAAGGGTGCATGCACAAACGTCTGCGAGTGCACGCACACACACACACACACACACACACACACACACACACACACACACACACAAACTCTGCTTGTGTTTATTCATCTTGAAGAAACTCCAGCAATGACTCCATGAGTTCAAGGCCCCCGCTGAGATTTCTGGGTAATTTATGAGCTGCCCTCTCCCAGAATCCCTCACTCCACTTGTAGCCAGGCACGCGCGCTCAAACACACATGCACACACGGCACGTAAAAAGCACCTGCATCTGCAACATCATCTGTGTGCGTGTGTGTGTGTGTGTGTGTGTGTGTGTGTGTGTGTGTGTGTGTGTGTGTCTGTGTCTGTGTCTGTGCGCGCGAGCTGTGAATACCTTTATTATCTGATATGAAAACAAGGTGGTAGGCTACAGAGGAACAGCTCCTGTGGTTGATGTCATGCAGTTTCTGGTTCTCCTCCTGTTTCTCTTTCACTTCTCTTCTGCTCTCTCTCAAACACTCATAAAAACACCCACCCACCCACATACGCGCACACACACACACACCCTCTGACCCTCACAGAAATAAGCCATTATGAGCACATACTGTATGTCCACAGTAACAGCAAAACACATCACCCGTTATGTTTCTTGAAATGTGTGTCTGATGAGGACACAGCTGATGACTAGCAAGGAAAGAAACATATTTTTTTCTCTTTCTCTGACACTCCGCATGCACAAACACACATGAGCACGCACATTGATGAATTGCAGGCTTGTCTTGAAACCATGCCGTCAGCGTTAATACCAGCCACTTCTGTCCCTATCTCTTCTGTCCTCTCCACTCCTTTCCTGTTCTCTCATAATAAAACTATTTTCTGTAGTTTTTTTCTGTGTAAACATGTTTTTATTCAGGAACATGGTGCCTGTTAATGCAATGTGTGACCCAATCCATTCGCATCTTGCTAAATGAATGAGTGTTTTTGTGTTTGCCATACATGTTTTCCTTTCACCCTTATAGCCGAAATTCACAGCAGTGTATTCAATCAACAACACCATGTATGTTCTCGTACATAAGCCCATATTGTATTCTGCTGTTTCCATATGTTTCACTGAATGGAGGTGACTATTGACGAATTCCACTTGAGGTCGGCGTAATGTGTGCCCAGACATATTTTCCTGACGTAATACGTTAAAGAAATAGCAATCATGGGGGAATGATTATTCCAGCATTTCCTTCAGCACGGGGCAGCCAGCGCACATCTGTAATCAGTCAGTGTTATTGTGGGCTGAGTTGTGTGCACACGCGTGTTTGGTGCCATATGAATGACTATATTTCATCATTTTGCAGTGTGAAGTAGATGAAGCAGCTCCACTCAGGAGGAACCAACCACCACAGTTATTGGTGTTTGCCAGAAACACACGTGACCTCTAGCGAGGGACCATTCTGGGGTGTGTGTGTGTGGTGTGTGTGTGTGTGTGTGTGTGTGTGTGTGTGTGTGTGTGTGTGTGTGTGTGTGTGTGTGAGGATTGCGCGCGCAATCCTCATGTATTGTATCGGTAGTATCTAGGTCACATATTTCTCTGTGACCTTGAATATCAGCTGACAGCTCGCATGCACTGTATATACATACCATAAGTATAATGGTTCACTGTCAGCCTGCGTATAAACCTTTTCAAAACTCCTATTAGAGATCACAGCTTAGGCAGCTTTAGCTAGTTCTCAGTCTGGGTATGCAATAATGCTTAAAGGATTAATTGAATCTATTAATTGATCGATTACTTGTTTAACTTGATTTTTTTTAAAGCAAAAATTGCAAAAACTCACTGGTTCCACTTCTCACAAGTGAATATTTTTGACCTTACATGAGAGTGAACTGAAGAGATTTGGGTGTTGGACTGTTGGTTGGACAAACACAAGTACATTTTAAGATGTTACTATGGACATGCTCTTTTCTGACATTGTAGAAGTGAGTAATCTAGAAAATAATCGGTAGTTGCAGGTTCCATATGCAATATACACATTTTAACTCTCTCGCTTAAACTTTTTTTAATAAATGTCTTTTTCTGTTTCAAATAAAAGATGAGAACTGGTGTGAAAAGAAAAAATATGTTATAATTTTTCACCTTGCCACCTGAAATAGCACAGAAACATTAGTGTGCACACACTCACACACATCCCTTTTTTCTGGGGGGGGTCTTGAGTGGAAAAGGCCAAGTGCCTGTGAACTGCAAATCCACAAATTCATTCAGAGTGCGCCACATGCACCCTGTGAAAATCAAAACAAGAAACCTCCTCTTCTGCATTTGTAAGACCCTGCTGCCAAAGTCAGCGGAAGGTTGTTGGCTTAACTCTTTCATCGCCGGAGGAGCTCTGCATCTTTGAAAACACTGCAGAACGTTAAATACTGTCTCCAGCCAATAACCCTGCAGAGACCACAGATGGGAATATTCAGCAATATTCTTTCCATACTGAATATCGGCTCTAATTCACGTGGGAATCTTTTAGTGCTTTAAATTGCAGAACCCACATCAGAATGTAGCCTCCATTAAAATGTTTTCCAACCTCAAGGGAAACGCCTTTTATTCCATGCTGATCTATGCTGTTTAAATCCTCCAGACCTGCAGGAATACTATAGCACCTTTACCCTCCAGTGCCCCAGAGAGACCTATATAGGCTTCTCTCTGTGTGTGTGTGTGTGTGTGTGTGTGTGTGTGTGTGTGTGTAGTGGTAGTGATGTGTGTTAACCCTTATGGACTCTAGGGGCTACTGTATACTGTATTTTCGACAGTTAGTCTCCTCCGTAGAAGATGGATTAACCCTTTTAACTTGTTTCCCTTAGGCTCTGACGTCATGGGATTGCTTGTGTGTGTGTGTGTGTGTGTATTGTGTGTGAGCGCATGTGTGAGGTTGACACTAATCCAGATTGATGGATTTCTTTCCCGTGACTATGTGGTTTAAAATTGTTGCCCCTAGTTGTATGTCATATGAAGACTATGGGAGTTCTTTTGTTGCTTGTAGCCAAATCTGTGTGTACACACAGAAAACAAACAGGATGATTTGACTGAATGTGTGTCTTGGGGTGTGTGTGTGTGTGTGTATGTGTATGCGTATGCGTGTGTGTGTGTGTGTGCAGGTTTACAAGTCCACACATGTGTGGCTGTCAGTGTGCGTTGTCTGTCAGTTGCCTTTGTTCCGAGGAAAGAAATTGCCCCCTAGCCATTAGCGGTTACAAAAGAAAGTTGTTCCAGGTAATGGCTGTGTGTGTTCCTGTCTCTCACTTTTCTAAACACACACACACACACATACATACAAAGGCTTCCATTAAAATCACCTCTATTCTTTTTTTCCCCCTTTTCTTTTACCATGTGACATCTCTGCACAGAGTGAGCAAGCAGGAGCAAGCTCTTTGTTGGCTCCAGTTGATAGCCCTACCACCTTACACACACACAGACTCTTCTGAGAACATAATGTGGGTCCAGAGAGGAATGTGAGGGACGGAGGGAGAGAGAGATGTGAATGAGGCAGGGGGAGAGTTGCAGAGGTGGGGAAGAGGGACGGATGAAGAGGGCGATGCAGAGCGATTAGGCGAGAAGGGATGGATGGACGGAGGTAGAAAAAGACAGGGAGGCGATATTGATGTTTGCTCAGTTACTGTAGCAGCTGGAAGGAGATGGAGAAAAAGAGTGAGAAAGTAGAAAAAGGCAGAATAACGGGTTATTGACGTGTGCCGAGCTGCAGGCAATTTAGGCAGATCGGGAGGGAGAGCGAGCGAGGGAGGGGATGTTATCTTTTCTCCTGTGTGGATCAATCAGATGATGTAGTGATAAGACTGTGGATTACACTGCCATTTACACACTCCCCAAGTGTGTGTATATGTGTGTGTGTGTCCACTAACTCACACATGCCTCTTTTGACTCTGGTTGACACACACTGATGCCCATTCAGTTCCACACTTTAGCAGTCAGTCAGCAACCTCAAGTGTGATGCACACGCACACACACGCGTGTGCGCACACACGCACACGCATACACATCTGTGCTTTCACCCTCACACATTTGGTCTCTGTCAAAACAAGTATTGCCAAAGCAGCATTCAAAAAGTACTGATTTTGATTAACACACATGCTCTTATATTATTAATTAATTATCAGGCTAGTAGCTTTAAGTATCTATTATGCTCAGGATAATTTTTGATTAATTAATAAATTGTTTACTCTACAAAATGGCTGGAAATTGTGAAAAATGTTCATCATCATCTACGATATACAATCCTCACTTTGAGAAGCTGGTTTGTGGTCTGTGTGACTGAACAATTGTCAAAGCATTGTCAGTTTTCTGTTAATCATGGAATTGATTAATCTGCTAATTATTTCAGCATCAATCAAACCATACAAAAAATTTACATTGAAAATGTGGTCAAAAGAATAAAATGTGTTAGTTTAACACACCATTCATTGTCTGTAGCACTTGAACCCTGCTTCACAGGCAACTGATTAAACTCTGTGTGTGCATGTGTGTGTGTGTGTGTATGGGCGTGTGTGTGTGCACGGTGACTGGTTAAGGCATCATATGGGTCAGTGGATTACCCGGGGGGATAGGCCCCTCGTGACACTGGAATGCTCCAGATATTGTCACATGGTCACCAGCATTACCGCCATGTCACCACCGTGACTGAATAGTTTACAATATGCTGAAAGTTTTTGCATGGTGGGACTCTGTTTTGGGGGAAATGAGGGTGTATTTATGAATGGCTTGTGTGTGAATAGCCTTCTCAACACTTTGGATAATCAAGTAAAAGCGTTCAAGTTAGATGATGCACCTATAGTCTTTAATGCACTCCTGCTGTGTTATGGAAACAAGTAACAAGGAGACTTTTAGACTGCTCTGCTGCTTCTAAAATTTGATTTTGAGGGGCTTACTATGATGAGTTGGGCTCAGCACCATTTTCCTAGCTCTTCCTCTCTCCATACTTTAAACTGTTAAATATAAATTAGACTACAAAATGCAGTCTAAAATATAGATCGTTGCATTTTAGAGTGAAATCCTTCCTACCTTTTGTCACACTCCTTTTTATGGTGAACAACATTCAATCCATCACCTAATCCAAAGAAAGTATCTATTAAATGTAACATTTGTATGTTTTTTCTTATGAATACAATTTAGATGACATCTTCAGAATCAGAATTTGGTTTTGTACACTTTTATTCTTTTAAGCTTCCTCTCTGATTGTTGTCTTCTCTGTCTTCCTCCAGCCGCTGCAGATAGACGATAACTTCTGCGGTCAGGACTTCAACCAGCCTCTGGGGGGAACCAGCACCATCGAGGGCATCCCTCTCTTCATCGACAAAGACGACGGGATGACCTCAGTGGCGGCGTACGACTATCGTGGCAACACTGTGGCTTTTGTTGGCACACGCAACGGCAAACTGAAGAAGGTAGGAATGATTATGGGGTTTCCCTTTTCCCCTTCTTTTTGGAGTGCAGTTGCTGAGGGGAGTTTTCATGTAAGCCATTTCTAAAGAGCAGGACATTAAATCTAGGAAAAGGATATAAGGATATAAGTGAGTTTTCTTCTGTTTTGGAGGGCGAGTAGCTTTTCAGCCAAAGGTGAATGTCTGTATCCTCACTGAATCTGGGTGCTTGCAGCTTTATCATCACACATTTACACCAGGCACTTTGCAGGCACTTTTTCCACCAAGATTAAATGCAGTCAACACCATTTTTCTCACGAGTGGCCATTTCCAACAAGACATTCAAGTGCCTCCTTAAAACCTGTTCGTTTAACAAGCAGTTTAAAGCGCGTCTGCGGCTCCTCCCTCATCAATTGTCATGTTGGTCACGTCAGACATAAAATGTTACTGCGGTGTCCCAATGGCACGCGCAGCCTCGCCTCTAATTTTAAGAGCTTGCCTTCAATCTATCTAACAGCTATGACTGGTGAATGGCTTTTCTGTTCTGGTCAGCTGTGCAGCACTGACTAATTCAGGTGGAAAGACAGAGGGGAGGACAGAGGGATAAAGTGATGATGGATGGAGGGAGAGTAACTTTCTGCGAGTCTAACTTTGACCAGTAATGTAGTAAATGTTAACCCTTATGTGGAATGTGAAAGCTATTGGATGAAACTATGTTAGCTGTACATTTATGAAGCAGACGAACAGTCCTCTGTAGTTGATGCGGCTGATTCGCACATAATATTTGTCTTTCTGACTTTATGTTAGATTCAATTAAATTACAATCCTATGTAATATTCTTGTGACCAGCCTGAGTATTCGTTACTATGTTTCACATTTTTGTGTGAGTGTGTGTATCCAGTCTATGGAGGACAGAGCTCCCGGGGTAAATGGTAGCTCATTAGAATTCACCCTGTTTCCCTCCGCACTGCTCAAGACCTGTCATCCATTCAATATTATGAATGTATAATCAGCCTGTGTGTTTGTGTGCTTTCTAATGTGTGTTTGTGTATGCACGCAGTGTTTGTGTGTTTGTCACTCACAGCACGCATAATAACGTGTGCGCTTGTGATGGCATGGATTTGTGCGTGCTGGCGTGTGTGTTTATGAGGGAGCGAGAGACAACAAACAATACAGTGTTGACTAAGATTCAGCGCCGTGCATTTGTCAAAGTGACACCCATTCACTTAGCTTGGCAACAGTCCCTTTATTTATTTAGCTATTCTCACATGTCTTTTCTTCTGCGCTGTTTTGCACTCTGGTTGAGGTGTGTGTATGAGTTGAACATCACCTGGGAAAGTAATGCTACACTAGGATGTTGAGGTGTATTGTTTTTATGTGTGTGTGTGCCTGTGTGAGTATGTGTGTATAACAGCAGAGCCAAAGAACCTGCAGTTCTTTTGGCTGCCTAGTGTTTCAGACAGAAAAACCCAAAACAACACAAAATCCGTTTTTGGAAAATATTCAATTTGCATAGAAGGAATAATATCTAAAACCTGACATTGGAGCATGCTCACACACACACACACACACACACACACACACACACACACACACACACACACACATAAAAACACACACACACATTTGCACAGTGTGTGTCTTGCCATTAAGAAAAACTCAGAGTCGGATGAAGAAAAAAATGGAAAAAAGCAGCTGAATCAGAAACCTATGATAACAGATTGTTCCTCTATGATTCGCCAGTCACTCATCCTCTTATACTCTGTGTGTTTTAGTGGGTCACTGTCTTTATCAGTGACTATATTTGAGTACTTATTATCTTATCAGTGAAATAAGATGATTGAGTCTTCTTTATGAGTGTGTTTTTAGCTTTTGACAGCTTGGTGGGAGTTCTCACCAGACCATGATGTAATGACGAAGCATGTTCCTTTTCTTACACTTTTCTCTGGAGAGCACTAGTGTTGAATGCTGTTTATATAGCCGCGCCTGAGGGTGTGGAAGGGAGAGAGGGGTAGAAACGGGGAGAATATTGGTAGGATGGATGAATGTGCTTCGAGGGGGCAGTTTCCTAGTGTGTTTTTCAGCTTGCTTTTCAAGAGAGAAGAGAGAGAAGGATTGACAGAATTTGAAAAAGCAAGAAAATTAAAACAGCAACTGCTGCATAGAAAAAAAAAACATTGAACAAACTGAGTGCCACATTTTCCTCATTAGCGTGTTGGAAGATGTTTCCACTTTCAATAACATTATTTTACCCGAGACAAATTTTCTTCTGTTATTTGGCTAGACTTTTTTTATATATATATCTTGTTATCTACACTATCTATTTTTTAACGAACTATAATGCTCAAGGTTGTCCAGAGCAACTAGATGGTTGCATAAACAACATGTTTAATGCACTAATGAAGTCCCTCTGTGCTCAGTTGGCCTCACACATACACACACACACACACACGGGGGAGGTTTTACTAATGAGTCCTGGTTTGACGGGACATAGATGGGAGAGATATACAGGGGGAAGAAGGGAGATAGATGGAAAGATGAAGCAGATAGAACAAATAGCAAGAAGACGGAGAGGGAGAGAAGGAAGTGATGAAGAGAGGTGATGTCCACTGGTGTGATTAACTAATTCCAGCGGTCATCTGGACACCGCTGCGGTCAAGGACACAGCGGAGGACCGACCGTCAGCTGCACTTAATATTTAGGATTAAAAGCCTCCATTCCCTTTGACTGTTTCATTATTTCTGGCTGCTTGGCTCGACTCGTCATTGGTCACCATGTGTCTCTGTTCATCTGTCAGCACGCCAGCTTTATATACTGTACCATATCTTGCTCTCTCCTCTCTCCATTTTATATTCTTCCATTTAAAGAAACCCCATAACTAAGCCACCTCAGTCTGTGAAGTAAAGCAGTCAGCAGATGGACATTCAAGTAAAACTGTGGTGATTTGGGCAATTCTCCCGGCCACTTCTGCACTTAAAGGCACTGTTGAGCATTGACAATGAAAGGGCATTCACTATGACACACACGCATACACACACTTGCATACACATTCACAATCTCAATAGGTGGTCTTTGGACATCAGACAAAAGGAGAGGATCAGTCGATAATTCAATAGCTATTGTAAGTGCCTGTTTTTGACACTGCACACACATTTGCACACAAACACTAGGATTCCTCAGCTGCATCCTCCATCAGGGGCCGATGGGGGCCATCTGCTGTGTGTATGTGGCCAGTGTGCCAGGTGGTAGGAGCCCCCAGTGCCCGCTGTGCGCCCATTGTGGTGGTGCCAGGCTCAGGTGGGTGCGGAGGTGCTGCCCAGTGCCCATTCATCTGATCAGGGCATCAATGAAGCAAACTCAAGGCTTCTGACGACAGCAAGGGCAGAGGGTTACAATGCAAAACCAGCTTTAATGGCTAGTAGGACAAAAACACAATATACTGGAAAAGTAACTAATATAAGTTCACGATTGCAGCATAAATGTCCTTCAAAATGATGTTCTTTATATTGAGGGCTGCAGGTTGGTTAGAGTGAATATCTCATTGTGTCCTTGAGCGAGAACAGGAACCACAGTCGGTTCTCTCATCAAATGATGAGAGGATGACGACATCAGTTAAGCAGCTCCAATCTAAACATCAAGTCCCAGTTGGGATTTGACATGTTGTAACTGCTCTGCACACAGCAGGCCTCATGACGCCACAGTTGGTCTTTATGAACAAGTGCTTTTGACATCAGTCTTTGAGTTTTAACAACAAGGTACCACTGCAAAGACATGCCCTCTGACAAAATATCTTGACTTTCTTAAAGAAAAATACAGTTGTGGTCTGAAAGGTGAATCGTAGAGAGTACATGAATTAAAAATTGCTAGCTTCTAACCACAGTAGCTGTTATATGTGAGTTTCAGGAAAATATTTTAAGTTAGTTTCACATCAAGATTAAGTAGAATGGTCGGAGTTTATTTTCTAGTGCCAAATGTAATGATGAAAACAGCATATATGGTGTTTGGGGAATGTTTTATATCATCTGCTTCATAGATATTTTTTCAATAGTAGCTGCCCTGGCCACATGACTTTCTAGGGGTTAATAACAAGTGACAGTTTGTCGTTTGTATGTGTATATTGCTGTGTGAAGTCACTGATGTATTCCACTGGGACTGACGGTGTCACCATCAAGAGACTGTGTCACGGCCTAATTGACTGATGATTGTTATTCTACTGGTGCATAATGCTGCCCTGTCAAACTCCCCTGTGTGTATGGGTTTGTGTGTATGTGCATGTTTGGGCACGTGTGTTTGTGGTTTGCATTTTAATGTGTGTGTCCACCTCCCAAGCCTTTACAAACAGGACCTCCACCCAAAAAGGAACAAACACACACACTGTGGAGACACACCAGTAACATGTGACCAGTGGGTGTAATTGCTAAGGAATGATGAGGGAAGGAATGTGCGTGTTAATTCATTCTTCAGCTCTCTTTATCTGCTTAAGAGGGTACAAATCTAAAAATCTGAATTAGAAAATAAGACGTAGTGACTTTGTCTCTGCGGGTGTATTTGTGTGTGTGGTTTGTGTCATCATTTGGCTCAGCCAGCCGAGCCACGAGTTGCTTGGCCCGGGCAGCAGCACAGAGGCTGGCTTTGTGCAGGCGTTTGGTAGCCTTCGGTCATTAGTTCACACAACTGCATGCGGTCTCGCACGCACACACAGAGCGGATGAGAAAGAGACAAGGGAAATGGAGATGTAGGGAATGATGAAAGGGATCAGATACGGCAGAGGGAATAGGAGTTAAGACTGAGTGCTTGAGACAAAACAGATAATTTACACTTTGCATTTAACACTGAGTTTTTCCAGTTAATTTAGATTTTTCCCAGGGCGCCATCAGTCATCCAATCTTATCAGGATGTTCCCACATTAACAACAAAATATTCATTTTCTGCAGTGGTTTCTTCACAGCTTTTTGTGATTACATACAGCCCAGTTAATCCATAATGTGAGTGTGACAAGCCAAGCATATACAGTGTATCTTCCTCACCCCTCTCTCTTAGCATGCAACCTAGCATGAAATCAACTCACTCAAATGAACTATCTGGCCGGCTGGCTTCTATAGCTGTTTACACAAACATTTGTCACAGGCTTGCTCAAGTGCTATCCTACTCAGAGTGACTACAATGTCCAGGGCTGCCACAGCTGGACTAAAGGTGACTGAGAGTCCATGTGTGTGTATCTGTGTGGGAAACACTGCATCTTTCTCAGGTTTTGAGAATGAGAGCGTCTTCATATGCATGTGCACGCATGCGTCCTTCTGAAGCATGTGGATATCAATTATCTCTCGTCATTGCCAGCCCGAGTCTTTCTCCCATCTGTTGCCGTGTCCTCTTGTGCAGCTACACTCAACCTAACAAAGCACACAACATCTCCCCGTGGACACACTCGCGCACACATTTATAAGCAAAAGACACACTCGAGCCTTGGAGGGTGTCATTGCGGAATTTCACACAGTGAATATACGATGCACAAGTGACTTCAGGCCTTGGGTGCTGCCACATTATTGATGTGTGAGAAACAGCTATAGATTATTGGATATTATAAGCTTAAACAATGTCTAAAAGGCATCCATAACTCTCTTTCTAACTAAAATAGCCACTGTAAAACCACAGTTATGAATTAGTAAAAGGAATCATCCATCGCTTCTTCTTCACGTCGCCTCTCTGCTTCTCTCCCTCTCATTTTCTCTGTTTCATCTGCTGCTCACATATTCTCTTTCCGCTCTGTCTTTCTGTCTCCTTCTGTGATCAAAGATCCTCTCCCTGATAATAGTTGAGCGTTGTGCGTGTGTGTGGAGATGTGATGTAGTGATCGCTGTGTTTCTCTAATCATTTCTCTCATTAAAGAGAAGGGCAGAGTGCACACACACACACACACACACACACACACACACACACACAGAGAGTATAGACGTCTGAAAGTACATACAAGTGTGAGGTTTGCATTTAAAAGTATGTGGATAACCTTGCATATGCACACACATACTTTCACATCTTAGAAAATGGGTTGTAGCATTTAGGTTGTAAGGGTTGACGGTAATGAGGGGTCTTTTTAAAAGATTTAATGCCACCCCATCTTCTACACGCACACATACTTGCAAATCCGCCCACGCGGTCTCATTAAACCAGCATCTCTAACTTCACACCTTTATCCTACAAGAGCCTCATCTGCCATAATGATCCATATTTCCTACCTTTCTAACAAGCACTGGCGACATTAAGGGACACAGTGAAATACTTCAAGTTGATTGTCCTCTTTGGAAAATCGTAACAAATATCTCTTCTTAATCTCACTGCCAACTATTACCCACTAATTTCAGCAGCGCAGCGCCAAATGTTCAAAGCAAATCTCGGGTAAGGCGCGGGAAAAGTTACAGCGGGCTCCTGTGTTAGCTAACGCCATTGATGAGAATGGTTCGGTCCTTGATAATCTCGGTGCTAATGCACTTCAGCCCGCTCCAACAGTATGTGACTGCACTGCATGACTCCCATTCACTACCTCTGCGTTCCCATCGTAATTCACCACTACCAGGGGTTAATGAGGCAAAGTGAGGGGTAGATGAGAGAGGGAAAGAAAGCCGGGAGAAAAAGAGACAGAAGGAAAAAAAAGAGCGGTGGAGATGAATAATAAATGTAGCATGCTAGAATCCATTTTTAAGGGAAGATTAGAAGAGTCTGGATGCAGGCTGAGATGCTCACATGATACAAGTGAGGACTGGGCTAGCCTGTTTCTAGGTCATCTCTATAAGACATCTTGGGATAGAACATCAAAGAATCCCTGTTTTTCATAAAATATATATTTGTTAAGTTACATGCTTTTAACTTTTTTAGTGGTACTCTAAATCACAATGTCATTTGTCAAGGAGTTTTATCAAATGATATAAAGAAATGCAATGTATGATCATGCGTTTCTTATCAGCCGGTAATGGGATTTTGTGCACACTATCAGCACTATAGAATTATATTAGCCTCTAAATTACATTTTTTTGGCAGGTCCTTGGTGTTGACATGTAGCAATATTTATGCCCTGTAGAAAGGGAAGTTGTGGGTAGAGAAGGGAATTTAGTGTCCTGGCATAGCTCTGTCCATGCCAACTGATGCAGCTAACAGCACACCTGGTGGATGGCACAGTGCCAGGGCTCCATGGGCACTCTCACTTCTGGCAAACGCACACACACACACACTGACACCAGAAGGGATGTCATATATCAAGCTAACAAGCCAAAATGAGCACATTCATGCAGGTATATACAAACCTGGACACACACTGGGGCACATTGGACGGTGGCAGTGTCCAGAGGGTTAGGCATGAGTGGCACAGCGGGCATAGATTATCTTTGGCCCACAGTGGCTGTATCTTGCATACTGGCACACACACGTGTGTTCACACAACGTCTTGCACGCTCATTTCCTTGCAATTAAGCCCAGCAGCTCACACTATATGCCTTGGCTTAGAAGAGGCTGCCCTTAAATGGCTATACAGCTCTTCACAAGCCCTTAACATCCGCACATGGAAGCTACATAACCTCTTAGCCATTAAGTGGCAGGAATGATCAACTGTTTACAGAGGGATACACTTGCATAGAAGTAGGACACATAATGGAACAAGACACAGCATTAAATCTCAGTAGATAACAGGATGTGAGGAGTTTCTTCATCTCCATTACACAAATGACGAGTGTAAATGAGTGTAAATATGTTAGTTACTATCAAATTAGCTAATCCACTGTGAAGAATGCAGACTGCACTAGATACACATGCACATACTCTCCTATGGGAAGTGACTGGAGCGGGCTTATCAGATTACCCATTGCCAAGCTAATAGATTCTTAATAGATTGTTTTTGATTAGTTCCTCTGGTTTAGTGACGTTAAGATGATTAACGTTTGTGTGTATAGAAAGAAATACACATACACACCCTTATACATTTGCATACAGTGTTTTATTAATTGATAGAAAATGCTGTGTGTTTGTAGATGTGTGTATCTCGGAGTTATCATGTGGCTGTAATATGCTGGGAGCATTTTAGGACCATGATGTTCTGGCTGGGCATAGAGTTCTCTCTCTCTCTCTCTCTCTCTCTCTCTCTCTCTCTCTCTCTCTTCTCCCCTCTCCCTCTGTCTCTCTGTCACATACACACACACACACAAAAACAACTCCAAATGCAACAGCTCCCTGCGTCTAGCCCTCTCACACAGCATGGTGGCGTCTCCTGCCGTCTTACTAATTACCACCCTGCGCCACGTGTCCCCAGAGAGGATGGCTTCAGCCTGAAGCCTCGTCACAATGTCAGCTATCTTGGTAACTTGCCCCTAGCCTGCCTGCTTTTAGCCTGCTTGCCTCTTGACCAATGCTAGCCATATTGCACTGACCCTGTGGTTAATCCTGTTAGCATAAGAGTTGGTGATAGCCAAGCGGAAAGCCAATCCCGCACGCTGGTCTAATGCCTTCTGGCTAATCTTGTAGGGTAACAGTTGGCCAAAGTAAACTTACTTGAGTTTCTTTGGCTCGTTTGTCATTAGTTCTTGTGTGCAGGGCAGCAAGTCCATTCTAATTACTGAGTTGAGATTTCATTTAGTGCTAATTAAGAGGAGTAACTGTTATTCCAGCAGTGGCTCAGCTCTTGTTTTTAGCGTCAGTGGAGCTAGCAAAGAAACAGCTAATGGCTCTATTATTGGTGCAGCTGACCTTGTGGCTTTACAATTTCCATCTGCTAAGCCCTTAAAAATGAAGAATTAGGCATTTAAGAGGAGGCTCGCTGGGCACATGGTGTTATTTCCGTTTCTCTGAGAGGGTTATTTCTTTTTCACCTCCTCTCTCTTTTCTATTTCCCTGCATTCCTCGCTCTCCTCTCCCCATCCAGAGTCTCTTGAGTCTGAGAGACAGAGAGAGCTCATCGTCTCCTCCTCATGGTAAAATATTTATCCATCCTTTCCTTTGGTTCAAATGTTTCAAACTGATGGAGTCTTTAATTAGTCATGTCGGCATCTATCTCCCTGTCTATCGTTCCCCCATTCAGTTCTCCTCTCTTTCACCCAGCCCCACTCTGTTTTTCTCCCTTTGATTCACTCACACCATTGCTACTCTCTTTCTGCTCCTCTCTTTCCTCCATGGAATTAGTCATTAGCTGACTGACTGAGCTGATTGCATCTATTCCCAAGGCTAGCATTTGTTTGTGCATCTTCTTTCTTTCCCTCCCCTCTCCAGTCTTCTCTTTCACTCCCACCCTCACTCCCCTCCCACTCTCTCCCAACACAGTCATTCTCTTTCTCCTCCCATCTTATTCTAGCTCTACCTAAATTCTTTACATCCCCCTGCCTTTTCCCCACACCCCCTCTCCCATTTCTGTTAAAATGGTCTTGGCCACAAATACTGGTTTGATCCACTCAATTATTCTACCAAGGTACATGGACACTCCCTACAGTATCCTCCATATCTTCTCTGTAACATTAATTGCACAGTGTCACTCTAAATTGGCTAACACCAATTAAGCCCTCACTATTATATTTAATTGGTCATTTAGCTTGGCTACTGTTTGAATGCAGTGTCCCCCTGGAAATGGTTTAGTTGGCCTCCGACAGCACGTGTGGCCATTTCGGAGACAGTTTCCTCCTCCCTGTGGGTTTTACAATGGTCTGGCCAGCTACCACCACTGCTAGGAGCCAAGATGGAGGGGTGCATGTGTGTGTGTGTGTGTGTGTGTGTTTTGGAGAGGGACTAACAAATGGCAGGGGGAAGAGATATATTCTCCTCTGTCTACCCTTCCCTCTCTGCTACCTCTCTCTCCAACCAGCCTCACACCCCTCTCCTCTGCCGCTCCTCCATCCATGTGTTGCTAGTGGATTAAGCTAATTAAAGCACCGCAAACAGGATCCCCTGAGAGAGGCTGCATACGCACACACACACACAGATATTATTACACACACACACCCATTAATGAAGCAAGTACACACACGTACACAATAGGCAAAACAGGCAGGAAACATGAGAACAAGTACACATACATACAAAGACACAGACTACACTCTGCATGAACTGCAGTAGCAGATAGTGTTTTCTTGCACATTAATGAAGCTCACCATACATTACAGTGATGGTCATTATATGCTCCTTTTCAAAGTATTATGTAAATACTTTATGGACCACTTTCTTGTTCTGTAAACAAGCTAAAAGTCCTCCTCAGTCGATTTCAATGGATTTTTGTGCAGATCGAATTATTTGTCATTAGTGAAGAACTCAGCTTAAGTCTGCGTAACCACACGCCATATGCACTGTTTTTAAAGCTAACAAGCAGCATCTTTAGTCAGCGTTTGCTCCAAGCTTCAGCCTAAGGACTCCCAGCTATGTGTTATCATCCATAAGAGTCTTGTGCTATCTATTTATGGGTCACTGACAAGGAGGTAGTGGCCCAGAAATAACACTAGACCCTCTCACTTCAGCCTTGGTGTGTGTGTGTGTGTGTGTGTGTGTGTATGTATGTGTGTTTGTGTGCACGTGCACAGAGAACAAGGCTATAATGCGGCAATGAGGGTGTTTTTAGGACATAAGTGCCAGTCGACGTGGGATCATTCATTCCTTTATGTGTATGTATCACTACACTGGACATACAGTATGCTGTGTGTGACTGTGCACTTAAGCTTAAATTAAATCAAATACATGAATCAACTTCTTGTGGAGAAAAAAGAAGAAAAAAAAACAAGAAATGGGAGGAATAGATGAAAGAAATAGCGCAGGATGGAAGGAAACCCTTGATCCTGTCATAGAGAAAGACAGGAAGAGTGGGAACGCTCTGTCACTTGCTAGGAATTCCTTCCGGATGTTTCTGCTTTCAGGATATTGTCTGTGTCTTTGGAAAACTGCCTGACTCCAGAAACCTATTGGATTACTGATAACCTTGGAATGGGTAGGGCCAGCACAGAGGTGTATATATGAGAAGGAGGGGGAGAAAAGGATTGGTGGATGAGCTGCTTCTTCAGTTTGCTTCCTCTTCTTTTGTCTATTCTTTCTCTCACTCAGTTTCCCTTTATTGTATTCTCATGTAGTTAAATCAATGACAGGTCTGATGTTAAACACGTGTGTGCATTTAACTTTCAATGTTCCCTCTAAATTGTATTTGTCCTCCTGTGTCGTGGTGAGGGTATGGCTTTGGACTGCACCGATGCCCCCGCGAGACACCTGTTTTATTATTGTGCAGAAGATATCATAGTGTTTTGAGCACACAACAATAAACACAGTCATACCCGAGCACACACAAGCACACACCCAATAATAAGGCTCCAATAACATAGGGGTCTTTACTCCAAGTTCTCTCCAAATCCCCCAGTGGCGGGCCTTCTCCTCGGTTGCCATGGCAACAGTAGTCAGGGCAGCCACGGCTGGCGATAGTGAGGAAGAGGAAGGATGAGAGAGAGAGAGTGAGAGAGAGTCACGGGGAGCATTGATGTTTGTGGTGCAGGCAGGGGATTTGAACACAGTCACAACATTGAAAGTGGGTTGCAGCAACATTGTTTAACGTTAGAGCCGCACACGGCAGCAGCACAGTGCTGGGAATGCAGTTTCAGCTGAGGTTGGAAATAAGTGGGCTTGTAGGTCATGTTTACCCCTGTGTGTGTGTGTGTGTGTGTGTGTGTTGTGTGTATGTGTGTGTGTGTGTATGTATGTGTGTGCATGTGTGCGGAGACAGAAATGTGAGAGAAGGAGAGATGAAACTGCAGAGGCAGCACACTCGCTCATTAACTCCCTCGGCATGTTCATTCTGTCTTCATGTTTGTGCGCTTGCAGATGAGCTCTGTTTGTGAGGACATGCTCATCCATGCACAACACAGAGGCTGTGAACAGGATTCAGTCTACACTCTCTGTTGCTTTGATATTACATCTGCTTACAACAACACCATAGCATTTACATGATCAAAATGTTCCCAGTTTGTTATAAGTTAATAAAAGTGAGTATTATGTAATATATAGTAACATAAGAATAGTATCATCTTACCTTAACTGCAATTTTATTTTCTGTATTTTGGCTCCATGTAACATAAGTCAAAAGCTATCTTCAGAATTCTTGGCTTAGAGGCAGTATATAGCACCTGGATAATGTTATCGAGTTGACAAACCGTTGCTAGAAGGACGTGAAAAAATTACAGAAATTGTGTTGTAGGAGTAATCTCTTCTCTCCTCTCCTTTTCTGTCCGCATATACTGTACAAAATTGTGCAGCAGAGACTAGATGCACAGCAAACAGGCAGTTAGTGTCAGGACTCCGATGGAAAATCCATAGTTTCATTACAGGCCCAGTGGTGTGAATGTGGCCGGGAGGCGACCAAAGCTCTATCATGGGCCCTACGGGAGCCAAAATGGCTGCATTTAGTGATGCAGTGGAGTGAAGAGGAGGCAAGAGGGTCAAGGCTGCCGCTGGGAGTGAAGTGTGCGTTAGAGAGACCGAGAAAAGCGGCCAGATAAAGTTCACGTGCAGTAACTGGCACGACTACAGCTGTACTCTCCTCACCTTCAGAGACTTCTGCCACACTGTCTCTGCATGTGTTTAAGTGTCAGGGACCTCACAATATGATCTGACATCAGCGCTGGGGGTCACAGCATAATGCCATTTATTACACAGATCCTTGACAGAGTTTCCTTGTGAGATTATATAACATGCACTGTGTTTTCCTATTCTAGGAAATTTAATAGTGCAGATTTATGTTAGTTCTTTCAAATACCTTCAAATCAAACTGAAGTATACTGAACACGTACAGCTCTTTCTCAACTGTAGCCAGTCACACTATTAATTATGAGGAATTTTACCACAGTGATTAGTCTTGAACATAACCACATAATTTTTTTTGCTGAAATTCGTATATACTGGCACTGGACATTTAAACTCTCTCCGACATTACTGTCATGCTGGATGCTAAATATATTAGACGGTGATTCCCATGTTTAAAGCAAATCAGACTTTTTTTTCCCCCACACATAAAATATCTTTCACTTTTCCATCACTAGAAATCAAGGAGCACATTGAAGGCACAAAGCCACTTAGAGTTATTGGAAAGGGCCTGAGGTGAGTTAATCTGGGAACGGGTAGGACTCAGGAGCTCCTGGCTATTGTTTGTCCCTCTAGGTGATTAGAGTTAAGAGGCAGGCTTTAAGGGAAATTAGCTTTCGATTGGTCCTTCTGATAAAGAGGTAGGATTGTAATTGTTAGTGACCTCCAAGGCCAGAAAGTAAAGATCCAGTGAGACGTATTGTCCACAGTAATGTGCACTGATTTGAAATTGTTTATTTGCTGAACGTTTTCTGTCTGCACAGTGCCAAAGCAGCAGAAAAAAATGCTTAAAGATCTTCCTTCAGTGACACCTAGAAAGCAATAAAATAGTGTTTTACAGCTGTTTTATTGTCATATCTTCAAATCCAGCTCAGTTTTATATGTACATTTTATACCAGATATGTGTATTAAGTCAGCCATGTTTTTGCAGGGTTAATCACATGGTTCACTAACCACAAGGACACCCTCTCATCCATCCATTCTCTGTCCACCTTCCTATCTACCCATCCTCCTCTCTTGGTCCCCTGATGAATTGACGGCTGTATTTTTGACACACTCTATCTTCCACGTTTACCTAACCAGGTGATATAATGTCAAACCTGGGAAAAACAACCTAATTCCTCTGGGAAAGAGACACGTGAGGGATCACAGAGGAGAGCAGGAGATGAGAGGAGAGACCACACACACACACACACACACACACACACACACACACACACACACACACACACACACACACACACACTTAATCAGACTGATTGGTTGTGGCTCTGACTCCTCTCATTGCATCATCTCTCTAATGCATTGGTCCTACATCACTATATCCCGCTGTGTGTGTGTGTGTGTGTGTGTGTGTGTGTGTGTGTGTGTGTGTGTGTGTGTGTGTCCTCAGTAGACCTGTAAAAGCCACAAGGGGCATGTCCTGATGTTATGAAACCATGTGTCTTCACCAAAATGTCTGTTTGTGTGCTTCTGATTCACACACATCACAAGACCCAGAGCGTTAATATGTGTAACATTTATCATTGAGGATGAGGAACATTTATACAGAGCCAATTTCATTAGCAGTCAAAGCTGAACTGCATCATTCAGTGAAACAGTTTGCGATGAGTATTGAATGACTGGATGCCTGAATGGATGGAGGAAATAGCTGAACAAGTGAATAATCAGTGTTAAAAAAAAAGCACAAACGTTCTGTACCTTTTCTTTTTGTTTTCAAGCATTGAAAGATGCATATTTCTCAGCATTGACTTAAGTGACGTACATGTTTTGTCTCCTCAGTTATGACACACTTTGGAGACACACATGGACACATACAGGCACGCATGAACACACACGGACGCATGTACACACACACACACACACACACACCCTGTGACTTGTTCTTCATTCCCATCTCCTCTCCTCAGAGAGAGCAATGGAGCCAGGAGCAATGCAAATTGGGTAAAATGTTCCGGAAAGTGGCTTTTCCCACTGGGACTTCTCAACTCCAGCTCTGAGTTAGCACTCTCCCCCTCTGTGTGTGTGTGTGTGTGTGTGTGTGGTGTGTGTGTGTGTGTGTGTGTGTGTGTGTGTGTGTTTGAGTGTGTGCCACAGTTCTTGCTCTTGCATTTGTGGGCATGTGAACGCAAATTGTTCTGCATGTGCTTGTGCGCATGAAAGTGTGTGCGTCTGTGTGTGCGCGTGTGTGTGTGTGTGTTCACACAGGCTGCCGTGAGCTGCAGCCCATCTTCCATGCGAGTTTATGGAGGATGGAGAGAGAAAGAAAGTACAAGGGTGTATAAAGGAAGGCGATGGTGGAAATTGAGGGCACCTCTGTCAGACCTCACCAATTAGCTGCTAGAAAGGCTTGGCCAGCTGTTAATTTGATCATCGGTATAGATGGAGAGAAAAAGACAACTGGAAGAGAAGGAGAGGAAGAATTAGAGAGAGAGTTTCAGCTAGAGGGATTTATTGGGCTTGCAGAATATCGTCCGATATTTGTCAGAGATGGTTCACAGTTGTTCAGAGGTCCACCAGCTCATTATAGTCCTTTTTTTCTTATTTTGAAAGCCTTTATTTCCATGCCAGGAGTTGATGATTGTTTACCATTAGGAGTAAGGCCTTCAGTCATTCTCAGTCTCTGTACAGTATTAGATCATTAAGTGCTGTACAATAACAGGAAAAAGTCTCTGATTACTTTTCACATATTGCTTGTGACCCACAGAAGCCACATTTCCCATTTAGTTGTTTTGTTTGTGTTAGTGATTGAAAGCCAACACAGTCCTCCATAAGCTGCTAAACTTGACTGACTCCGAGAATTAGTCGCAGACAATACATTTAACTGCCAAAAATTCCATAAATAAAAGAGAAACATTCCAAAAAAATCCAGCTGCTGTTGAAATCAAGTTTTTCTGCTCGCTGTAACAGTTGAACTTCTAAGAAAAGCTGAAAGTTTGAATGACAACAAAAGTCTTTCATATGTTGCCAAGTTCTGTCATCATTGAGAAACTGCATTGCATGCCCTCTTGTGAGTATGAATCAAGTTTACCTCCAGATGAACTCAGGGACTTAGTATGTTTTTCTGGCATTGGCCGTCGCTCCCCACCACGTCCGTTGCGGGGGTTGTATTGTGCTGGTTTGAATTTATTGCCCTCTCAGCATGTGTGAGCGAGTGCGTGTGTTTCTATGTGAGCGTGTGCCCAGTTCAGGCGGACGGTGAAGCATTGCCCTTCCACAAATAGGCTGTAGAGAACCTACAGGTTGGACCATCTGCCTCTCGCATGTGTGCATTTCTGTGTGTGTGTCTGTGCACACAAGCATGTGTGTCTTGTGACTTTTTTCTGAATGGGAAGGTATTGTCTATTCAAAGTTTTCTGACCTGGCCAACAGCAATTTACCCAAGTACACACAAACAGTAGATTTATGCAGCGGCTGACTCAACAGACTTGGCATCGGAAGACAAGGAGGATGCAGGAGAGGAGCACAATGGGACTGTGTTACTTAGTTTTACTGGAAACGACGCAAAGAATGAAGGAGAGGGAGAAAAAAAAGGAAAGGAAAGGAAGAAAGGCTAGAGAATGAGCAGCGCTTGGGAAGGCAGGACTGTAAATAGTTTAAGTACTGGGGGAGGAAATGATGGAGAAAGGGAACAAAACAAGCTTGTGAATGTGTTTGCAGAAAGACACAAACACTACCTATCTCCAGCTACAATCACAGAGCGAGCAAACATTACCAAAGGGATTTCAAACCATAGATGTGAATTGCCTTTTGAAAACACACAGTATCATATTAGTATCAGCAATATTGCATTTTAAGGATGTGGGAAACGTTTTCATCGGGCACTTATCTCAACAGCCCTGGCAAACGTGGAACCATTAGACATATTTACATCAAATCCCTCCCTCTTGTCTCTCTGCATCTCCCCTGTGTTGTTTCCCAGGAGGAAACCAGCAAAGTGTGTGTTTTTAGACGCAAAGAGCGAGCCATGCCATCTGTAACATACTCATTTCTGGAAATAAGAATATAAGTCTAATTGAGCTTTTTAATTGTCCTCTAAATCCTGCTGAGCGCCCATGCTGCTGCTTAATGGTGTGTGTGTGTGTGTGTGTGTGTGTGTGTGTGTGGTGTGTGTGTGTGTGTGTGTGTGTGTTTTGCATGTTTATGCATGTGTCCGGTCTGCTGGGATGTGAATGGTTCTTTTAGTGAGTGGAAAGTGAGCAAGCAGGCAGGCTCCTTATGTGTATAATGAGCTAATAGCAACGTGTGGTTACCCTTTGAGGAATGTATTAGCGTGCTTTGTGTTTTTGTAGTTTCCTGAAGTGTGTGTTTGTGTGTGTGTTTATATGGATCAGGAAGCAGGAGAAAGAGAGTCATCAGTGCTGGGTTTGGTGCGTCATCTTGCGTTGTTTTTGTTTTTTTTTTTGACCTCTTTGTACCTACTGTACATTTGTGTGTGTGTGTGTGTAAACAAGTGACTGGTTGCTATTGTAGGTGTTCAATTCCAGTGTAATCGTCTTTGAGTTTTAAGTAATTTTATCACATAAATAACACATTTTATGACATCAACAGACTGTGGGAGAGAGCAGATATTTAATTTCTCCATGACACAGCTGGAATAATTTTGTGTGTGTGTGTGTGTCTTTAACTGTATAATTAACACCACCTCCAATCAGCCCACATCTCTTTGATTACATGTTGGTGCAACTGTCCATGTGTGTATGTGTTTGTGGTTGAGTGTGTGAGAAAGTAATCTAGGACGAAGGATTTCCTCCATTTTCTGTATGGACAACTTCCTCAGCTCATACACACTTCCTGTCTCTGTGCGTGGGGCAGTGGGAGAGAGACGGGAGGAAGTGAAAGGGCAAGATAAGCTGGCAATGTTTGTGTGTGTGTGTGTGTGTGTGTGTGTGGGAGAGACAGAAAGAGATTGAAAGAAAGAGGCAAAACAAAGAGCACTTCTATAAAAAGCAATCTTGTGACAGTCCAGTGCACTCAGCTGACTGTCTGGAAACTTTGCTGTGCTTTCTTCTCCTCACGCCTATTTAGGTACCAAGGAAGTCTTCTCACCAGTTTAGCATTTTCCCTGTGTATGTAAAGGAGGTGACACACATTAGCTCTAACATAATTTTCACTCACTTCCATTCTTTTTAAAAGCTTTATTTTAAGCACAGTGCCCTAAAGAAGGAGAACGAGAGAGCTGGTTAGAACGCAGACTGAAGAGGAGGACGAGGAGGAGCCGGGATTTAATGCTCAGTGACATGTGTCAGAGGCTGCTTTGTCAGAGACATGCACACACACAAAAAAAACCCCACACAGATACTAGAGACTTGTCTTTAGATGCTGATGGTGGTGCACAGCAGCCTGATGCCTTTGCCACTTCTTATCAAGTGAAGGTGTTCACACTGCCATCACAGAATTACTCATGTAATTTAGCTCTCATGTAAATTATTGATCAGATTTATTACATTTGGAATAAGTGTTAAATGTAACTACAGCCATCACACGAATCAGTTTGTTGATGACTGGTAGCCTACTGGGCAATTACAAATGTTAAAATACATCAAAATCGAAGCAGCTGTCATGGCTGTGTCCTTAGCAGAAGAGAAGACGACTCTGCTCCTTTGAATTATTTCATGAACCGCCGCCTCTGCTTACATCAGCAACATTGTAATAAAACACAAATACACAGAGGAAATTCCCCTCTCTGCCTGGGAAAAAGAAAGTGTTGTCTGAGAGTGAAGCTCAAATGATACTTTCTGTATCTACATCGTTGTGAAGGTCTGTGCGACACATTTTTTCTTATCTGCTCATGTCCATGAGTGAACACGTCCATCTATGCAGATGCCCTTTTATGTGTTCAAGTTTAAGTCTGTGTCAGTTTTAGAGATTATCTGACACTTAAATGATCACAAAGGCCGAGTTGCTGTCTGGCTTTGGTTTGTGTTTTTTTTTTTAGTCCAAGTTGACTGTCGCTCATGAAGACACTGATGAGACTGACAGACTTGCCGGTTGGAAGAAAAAGAAAACCAGAGCAGAGGACTACAGATTTATCTTTATGTCACTGCTCCTTCCTTCCTTTATGTTCCTGGCCAGGCTCAGATCGTTTCCCGACTCTGTTCCCCATTGAAAGTGACTAATAGTCAGCATCTCCATCTCCCTTATTCATCATCTGCTGTCATTGCCCCCACCCATCCCAAAAATTCTCTGTCTTGTCCTCCCTCGCCGACACAGAGGAATGAGAGCTGACCCAGCTGGCCACCACTTTAGACAAACTGGGCTCTGTCTTTCTCCTTGTGTTTACCTTCATCTCTCTCCCTCACTCAAACAGACAAACCACACACACATCTTATCTGTTGGTAATTGGCAGCCAGCAGCCTCTGATTTCAAAAGGTCTCATAGTCGGCACTCCGCTTTCTTCCCTTTTTCTCCTCCGTCATTCCTCCTTTCATTCTTCTTTAGTTCCTCTGCTTTTTTCTCTTTCTCTCAACTCTGCCCTTCTTTCTGTTTGTACTCCTGAGCCTGTGGGACTGCTCTAAGTTCAGTCCTTTCAACACATTACAACATAATATTTTAGTTACCGTTTCATGTACTGTAAATCATGTAAACACAGTTTCTCCATGTGGGAAACAAACTCTATCAAAAACAAAAGACTCACGAAAACTTACAAAGTTTGCAAACAAGCACTTCCTGGTTTTCTTTGTAATGTCCCTGTTGATTTGAATGTTTCCAAATTTGTTCATGCTAATTGTATGACTGCCGTCCAGCCCAGAATGAAACAAGCACCCACAGAAACAAGTAGCAAGTCGATTACAGCTTCTAATTGTCATAATTTGACAGGAATGTGGTTGAACGTGGGTGGGCTGTATCATCTGGGATAGCTTTGGGTGTCAACCAAATCCATCCCCACCACCTCCCCAGAGACTGCAGCCATTGGTTGGGCCCCATTGTGCTGCCATGGCTACGGGCCAAACCAGAGGCGGGGCATCTGTCCTCCACCTGGTCATACCAGCTGCTCAGGCACTGCTGCTATGGCATGCACTTGTGTGTGTGTGTGTGTGTGTGTGTGTGTGTGTGTGTGCGTGCGTGCGCGCGTGTGTGCGCGTGCGTGCATGCCAACTCCAGTAGAGACTGAGTGGTGTGTATTTCTATATGTTTGAGCACACAGTACACTTCCCCAGCCATAGTCCATCTCTGCCCGTGCCCTCTGTGACCCTGCGGTTACATAAGGCGGTGTAAAGTGGCTCTAGTTGAGCAGTGGAGGTATTAATAAACGTCATTTGAGTGCAGCACGCCAAGCTTGCAGCCCACATATAGAACCATGCGATGTGTCTACTCAGCTGGGCCCAGAGGCTAGAAAGCTGTTGCCACTTCCTGGTTCATTGTACCTGCCATCGCTTTTCATCAACTAGAATGCGGTGGGTGAATGATTTATTGCCCCTAAACTCCTTTAAGCACTTTCTGGTTTTGTGTATTTACCTCACCTCATTGGCTGGCAGATGAGAAATAATTTTATACTGTTGTCAGATTCCCTCAGTGATGCCTCTTCCTGCAAACAGATACTACAGGAAGCAACACCTTTTGTGCTGTAGTCTCAGATCCTTCCTTTTAAGGTTTGGGGCTAACTTTCTGAAAGGGACAAACATGCATCTGCGCCTAGTTTCTGTAGCAATTAGAGAGGTGTTGACAGGTGTGTAAATGGTCAGGACACACCACATTCCTCCTCCTGCTAGTCTGTGTTCACTGTTGAACCACAATGAGACAGGTGGAGTGAGATCGAAATTGAGTTCAAGTTCTAAACAACAGCCAGGACAGATCCATGTATACCACCTTCTGAGGTTATGAACACCTTTGTATTGTTTTCAGTTGGAATTCTGCACTAAACACTGACCACAGGAGATGCTGAGTTAGCTGATCTAAATTATTAAAAACCCAGAAAAGGGAAGGTCAGATATTGAGAAATCACAGTATTTATCAAACATTTCAAAACCTTTAAATAGAGGAGATGAGGGTGAAAATCATGTCATAAATGTATCTTCCCCATTTTTCCTTTCCACTGGCGTCATTTAATGAGTAATATCACAACTGCAAGGGATTAAATAACACTTGGGACTGGGTCATGTCTCGGTTTTAGTGCGCGCGTGTGCACATCTGCATGCACGTATAACTAGCACATCTGCTAAATGTCACCGTGTATTCTCCACAGCTGTCCCTTTCCTCTGTCACACACATCGACACACACACACACACACACACACACACACACACACACACACACACACTCAGGGTGTAGTGTTGAGTGTATTTTAATAGGGTCCTCTTAGAGCTATGTGTGGTCTCTTATTCCCTGTCCTCTCTGTGGAGGACTTCAGCAGCTCAGTCTCTGTTTCTCATCCCTCAGTTGTTTATTGTTCATTTCAGCTTGTACTGGACCTCACTTGTTTCCACTTTTCCTCTCTCTTTCTCTCTCTCTCTCTCTCTCACACACACACTCACACACACACACAGATGGAGAACAAAATTTTCTCCCTCTCTCTCTCTGTCCGGTTCAGTCTTTTGGCTCTTGAATCAGTCATGCTCGTTTTGTATTTGGTGGGCAGCAGCCAAGACCGCCCCGGCGGACCATTACAGCACGCTAGGAGAGCGGAATGAGCTGACAGAGAGGGAGGGAGAGAGAGAGAGGTGAACGGGAACTGGGATGGAGAGATGGAGTGAGATATAAAAATCTAAAGAGGGGACGAATGCTGAATGAATAGAGATGAAGTGGTGGAAGAAGAAGCTGTTCTGAAACAGTGAAGGGGAAGTGTGAAAGCCACATTGCTCTGACTCTCACTTGTGTTGTTGTCAGTGGCAATCTTCCCCTCCTCCCACTCCTTCTCCACCTCTGGTTTCAGAGGTGGCACCAGGCCCGAACACAAGCCAGGGACTTTCCTCTGGCTTCTCCCCAACAAAAAGTTAGCAATCTGGGAACAAAATTGGGTGGCCTCACCTGGGGGATGGAGAGATGAGGGGATTGCCATAATGCTTTGTAAGGCTTTTGGTTTCATATAGGGCCTGATGTTGTCTTTACTTGGGTGGAGAATGGAAGTGGAATGGGCGCCGTTCACTGGAGGAAATGAGAAATAACACCGCTACCTTACACTAGTTTTTGAGTGCATGTGTGCATACCAAAAGTCAAACTCGGCTTTAGAAAATACTTTTTCTAATCAACACTGTTGGCTAACCACCCCCTGCTCACCACCCTTCATGGATTTCTGATCTTTTGAAGATGTGCGCGCACAAACTTGCACTTGTTCAAGTTCTCTCAGTCACGTACCGAAGATACTTACTACTAAGTTTTGAAACATTTACACAACCCCCGTCTCCACCATCTAGATTCGGTGCATCAGACAACTTCTTAACCTCATCCGTCAGGACATCTCTCCTCTAACTCTCAGCAAAAGGCATTACGTTTAGCCTCACGCCAAGAAAAACAAGAGTTCTGCCTCATGGACAAACACAAATAGAGTCCAGCCGTGTTAAGCTAACAGCAGAAACCCCACCAGACCTACAGATCACATACCACAGCACCATTAAATGCAAAAGCAACACACAGATTTTGGTGTTTTTGACTCAAATCCAATGGTCATTTTTCCCGGTGCGATTTTTTTCCCTCCCTCACGCTGTCCTCTGTCTTTTTTTGGCATCTGTTAGAACTTTGCTCTTGCGAACACAAACACACGCACTCCCTTCTTTTCCTCTGTCACCTCCTGCACTGATTGTTATGAGGTTGCCATGACAATGTCTTTCTAGTTCCCCCTTCACATATGGACTGTGTTGGTGGACAAGATTAGACTGGTGTGTATGTATACGTGTCCACAGTGGTGTTTTCGCACATACAGAGGCATTGACATACTTGGAGGTATACACCAGGGCACACAGATCCACAAAGCGGTTGGTGAGGCAGTAGAAGATTGTATTAAAGGGCAGGATTAGGGAAGTAATGCCAGGAATGTGCCTCCTCCTCTCTTCTACAGAAGCCAGGAGTGGCACAGACACACATACACACACAGACCTATCCCTAGACACTCACACACTATACCTCTCCCTGAGTCTGCACTTTTGACCTCCCTCTGCAGTGTGTAACAGACAGATTGGCGATGTGGCCTAAAATTAGTAAGTGTTAGGATAACTTACAACAGGATCTCTCTCAACTCATAATTTTTAATAAGTGTTGAAATGATTAGTTGATCAATCAGTTTTAAGGCCTGTTCACACCAGCACATACCGGGGCGACTTCAATAGGCCAAGCATTAAACAATGGGCCAGGCCGGTGGTATTTAGTCTTCCATTGGAAAAGGTTGCTTACAGTATTGATAGATAATGAAGAGGAGGCATAAGTGCTCCTTGGTGTAAATCCTGCACAAATGTTTCTCAGCTCAACCTTCACAACTCTCCACAGAGTAACTATGTGAAATTGATTAGTTAAATATCATTTCACAATTTTAGATTCTACTAGGGACTACCAATGTCTGAAAGAATGTTTTGTATCTGGAAGCAACTTGTTTTGTATTGATTTTTGTAATAGCCTAAATATATGCTTAGCTCTGCTTTTTGTGAGTAAATAAATATATTGTCCAGAAGAAAAATAAAGGGCAGCTTTAACTCTTGGTGAACTTTGACACACAAATCTGTGGCTCTGACAAAGAGCAAGCCACCATGAAAGCACTGACCTTTGATTGAATGGAAAGCCAGAGTCCAAAATGGAGTGAGATATTGTAGCTTATTAGCTGTGTTAGTCCTTCCCAATTATTTCATCCTCCCTGTATCATTGTGTAAACTGCTCCACAAAAAGGGAAAGGTCTGGAGACTTTTATGAGTCAATGGTACAAATACAACCTTTGAGTAAACAGTGAACTTATTGTCTCTGTGGTGAGAAACTAACAAGCTCCGTAACTGATAGTTCATACTAGCTCTATGAGCAAGCTAACTAGCTTGTAGAGTTTGTTTTTTTATTTAAATAATCATGGAATACAATAAATGGTACAGTAATGGAAACAAGGTCAGAGAGCAGTTTTAGTAAGTTGTGACAGGCATTTTTCATTATTTTCTGACACTTAATCAACAGAACAAGAAGCAAGGAACACAAGTGAAGACTAAGAGAAGAAATAAGGGATGGCGTGAGTGTGTACATCTTAGGGTGGAGCAGTTCATCTTACTGGAACACTAAACTCACAGGACCACGTTCTGAATAGCGTACCATGCTAGGAGAGAGATGCCAGTCACTGATTAAACACACACACACAAACGCACAAGGCCAACCACTGCTGTAAATCGTTCTAAACCACGCTATAAAAGCTCATTTTAAACACCATCTGCATTCCTCATTCTTTACAACTGCCAGACGTTATTTGTGTGTGTGTGTGTGTTCTGTCATTACCCCCCCACCCTCTACCCCAAAATCTCCTCACATTTAAGCCACCAAGCTTCCTATTGTTACCAGTAACTTTATTCTTAATATAAAACATCTTCTGTGTTGCCAGCGGACGATGTTGCTGTTGCTGGTTTCTGCCATTTTGCAGCCCGCGCTCATCTCCACTTTGTTTACCTCAACTTCTCTGTTTCTGCACTCTCTCAGTTTTGTTTTTCTGTTCTGGGTGTTTGCGGTGTGCGTAAGAGCTGAGTAAGGTTTTTACTTTGTTGCTGGTGTTTTGGGAAAAAACAGAAGAGGAAGATACCGTTGAGAGACAGGATGAGGGCTTAAAGAAAAAGTGGAGGATTGAGGGGAGAAGGGAAGTGTCACAACAAAATAAAAAGGAGGAGAAAGAAGTCGAACGTGAAGTAAAACCAGAAGTACTGTCAGGAAGAAGGGGGGTGAAATAAAATGAACAGAGGGGAAGATAGAGAAATGAAATAGGCGGAGGAGAGGCAGGCATTTGTGGCCAGGAATGGTTTGGCACACATTTCACTGAGGTGTGGTTTTGGCCTGGCTCCCATTAGCCTCTTGTGTTACATCCATTACAAACATCTGCACACACATGGCATACACACACACACATGCAAGAACACACTCTTACATGACGGCACAGTCAAAACAGACCCACATCTTAACCGCCATAGAATTCCTCCGCCATAATTCTGGTCCTTCCCAAGAAAGATGGAAATCACTCATCTCTCCCTCCTTTCTCTCTCTTTCTCTCCCCTTCTCTCGCTCCCTAAAAGATGCTATTAGAGGCACCAGTGGCCATGTAATCACTTTGGCTTTCCCACAGGAAGACACATGCACACACACACACACGCCTACCTAGGTAATTACAGCCGAAGATGAGGTCCTATTCGCTGTAATCCCAGTGAATGGCTGATCTAGTCAGTAAATGGTGGGTCAAGCGGTGCTGCATAGTGTCACATCACGAGCGGGAGTGTGTGTGTATGTGCATGTGTTATGTTCTTCATTTCTTCAAGCTATTAATTGATGCCTTTTTAATGTGACTGATGTCGATTAACTCTGTGCACACGATTGCACGCTTTACTTATATTCACTGCACGCAAGCACTCTGCTACACATGCAGATTGATAGACTGCCTCACACGCTTTGTATGCACACACACTTTCTTTCATACAAACACAACCTCCCCCACTCCTGCACACAGACTCAACACAAACACTCTACTCCCCAGCCAATCTCTTCCTGTGTTTGTATGTGCTCCACTTCTCCCATCAAAGCTACATACACACTCTGTATATGATAGCATCTGTCCCCCCTCATTGCATCTAGCACTCTTCCCAATCTTTGTTTAGTTTCCCACCTTCCTGTGCTTGATAAGGCTAGCAGCTTGTTAGCATAGCTCTCACTTTTTTCAGTGGCTTGGTGGGTTAACAGTGGTTCAAAAATTCTAGTGTCACTGTAGGATTCATGTGCCAGATTGCTTTTCTTATATGCACGCAACCATTACCATATAAATATTAAATCTAGTCTTTAAGTGTGCGCACGTTACGTCTTTAACATAAATATCCTCTCAGCGGTCTTTGATGTAAATTTGTAATATTGTTTCGGTTGAGATATCCCATAAGGGATTTGTGTTGCGACTCAATGTAAGAGGAGGTCTTTTCTCATTTGAATGGCGACACTAAAAAGGCATTCAATTGGAAAGCTCTATCTTCAAGTCTCATCTTATTGTATATGATAATGTTGTGGTGCAATTTCTTCCCCCGTTTGCAAGACAGCTGATAAAATCAGTCATGGTAAAGCACCTCTCTAGATGCAGTGCTTTTTGCACTCGCAGTTTTGTGTGTGTGTGTGTGTGTGTGTGTGTGTGTGTTTAACTCCATGCAGATGATTGAGTTAGCGTGATTTAGTGATGGTTGGAAGATGAAATGCCGCCGTTGCGCCATGTCTAGCGACTCGCTACACACACTTATCTGACGACTGCTTGCTAAAGGCATTTAATTTGGAGGGAGAGAGGAGGGAGGAAGGAAAGGTGGAGGAGAGGAGGGGAAAATGAAATGAATTTGTGAGGGATGAGTGAGAGAACAGGAGAGAGAAGACACTGAGGAGAAGGCAGAGGAATGCAAGACATGGGTAGAGATGGAGGGATAGAGCAATGACGAGGTCTTTTAATTTCAGCAAGCGTGAGGATTAAAAGGCCGTAACAGTGATGAATAGGTTTAATTTGCAGTTGAAGCAGCTCACTTTCCTCCACCATATTTACATTATATTGAATACAATAATGCATTTGCTCTGAGAGAATTATACCACATGTGGCTTGGGCTTTGTTCCTTTTCGTCTCCTTTTTATGTTTTTCGTGCCTCCTGTTCCTCCACAGTCTGTTATATGTTTGTGTGGCTGTAGCTCTGCGTGCGCATGTGTGTGTTTGTGAGTATGTGACCTTTTGTAAGCTCTGCTGGTGAAAGGCCACAGGCTCACACATGAATAACCATGGTGTAGACATGCGGGTGAATACCAAAGCCGGTCAATAAGAGTTGGCATAGCAAGTAACCCGATATGACAGAATACAGTGAATTACCCTGCTGCATATTTGAACTCATTGACGAGCGCTTCACGTAAGCTTCAAGATCTTTGATAGAACCAGTCAGGTGCAGCTTCAAAAAAAGGGGTCCGAATACTGTGTTTTAAATGGACTGCTTCACCTGTGTTGTAAGACGAATGAAGTGCTCATGAAATCACAACCCGTTTTGACCAAATCTCAACTCACCTCATAACAGATTTTCTGGGAAAATGAGCAATCGATAGTCATGGCAGATAAAGACTAGGAGCTAATCTCATGTAGAAACATTAAAAAGATAAAAATAAATGACTTTTGTGAGCACTGTCTTTTAATGGAGCGGGGATAATGATAGACGAACGCTTGCAAGCTCGCAGTTCTTTGTGCTTTTTAAGTACAGGAGACTAGAGGGTGTGTGCATTAGTGTCAGTAATGTGTGATAGTGTGTGGAAGAATTACTGGAGGAGTACGTGCTTTTGTCTGAGAGTTGCTGCCGGTAATGACATTCACGTGACTATATGACAAAAAGAAAAGGGAGAAGGAGAAGATTTTTACCACATTCCCTCTGCTTTCCCTCTGCTTTCTCCATGTAGACTATTTAGTCTATTGAGTGCTTATATATTTACTTGTATAAATAAACATAAATAAGTAATTGACATCAAGAAGCAAGCTGGGTTTCCTTCTACACACTCTCCCATAGTACATTTTTTTTTTAAATTAAAATAAAAGAGTGTAAAGTTCATGTTTGCATCTGCTCTCCTTCCCAGACCTTAAAATAACCCTCTCCAGTCACACACTGTGTTTTGATAGTACCCGCACTGACATTCCACTGTGTGTGTGTGTGTGTGTGTGTGTGTGTGTGTGTGTGTGTTTGAGTGCACGCCTCCTCCATCATTGTCACCATAGTTCTTTGTCTGTCTCAGTGCTGCTGAAGGAAAAGCTGCTCAGTCTCTGACTGTCTGACCCACATATGGTATAGGTTTACTCTGAGCTCTCCTATGTGTCGGCTGTATATGCTGCGTATAGTGGTGGTGGGGGGATTTGCCCCATAGATGTATTGGGGTGATCACTCACTCATGTGTGATGCTCCATCTGCTCCTAGCTTCTAACCACTCAGCCATACATGCGCATACACACACACACACACACACACACACACACACACGCATACCACCTTGAAGCTACAGTGTGGAGGATAGAGAATGTCTTCTTTCGCTAGATAAAACAACTTATTCCAGCAAAACATTTTATTATATATCAAGGATGCTCTCCTCTCCCAAACAATGCATGGCAGCAGTATTACAGGGCTAACTGTAGTACTACTCACTACAATGTGTGTATATGCGTCTTCTTGAGTAGTTTCAAGTTCTTAATGCTTCCTTTGTGGCCCTGTCCTCCTGTATTACTGTTAGCAACTGAAAATGGTACAACAGCCTCGAAAAACACACATACACACGCTCAGCGAGAAGAAAAAGGTTATTTTTTTTCTAATGTCTCTAATGGCAACTGTTGCCGTTCGAGAACAATTGATGGATTTGTTTTGCGTCTTGCTGCGCTCAAGTTCTGCCAAGCTCACAGTGAGATAGGAAGTGAGTGATTTCAGCCCTTTATCTGAACGCCCCTGCGGCAGATAGAAAACACAGCTTAAAGAGGGACAGAGAGGATATGGGAGACGTTTACATGAAGCTGTCATTAAGCAGTCTCCACACAGCCCGGTATAATGTGTGTGACTGAATTTATTTGGCTTTTTGAGAAAGCCAAATAAATGGTGAGATTTGTGGATAACTTTTATTGATATATATGTTTTTTGAACCGCAATAATACTAAATAACAGCAAATTTTCTGATAAAGTCAAGAAGTTCCCATCCATGTTGGCTTAAAAGCTGAGGATCAGAGTTTATTCTTGACCTTGGAAACAGCAGTTGAAAAAATTATCTTACTATAACAACCATTTAGTAGCTTTTCTGGAGCTTTCAATCATATCTCATGGTCTTTAACAGCAGTGCACAGGGGAAAAAAATGGAAAGGATTTCATATTGTAAGAGTGGTACTCTCTTCCAAGGCTGGTGGGTGCCTCCTGGATAAAAAGCAGATCCCTGATATAAATTAAACATGAGAAATTGGTAGTATTAACAACAGTTAGGCCCAGCTAAGTACAACAAGTGGTATGTTACAATCACAAGATCATCTAGGTACTTGAGTCCACCAATACACAGTATTGTCTTCTGTTGTTCACTCCTGCACCCTCCTCATCACTCCTTCCCACAGCCTTTTCACTATAAGACTACTTTTATCTCCCCTGTTCATCACCCTCTTGCTGCTTTCCCTCATTTCCTTTTGTTCTGAAGAGGGCCACACTGAATTCCCTGCTTTGGTTGGGCCCCCTAAACACACACATGCACATATACTTGGGGGGCCCTCCTCCACATCAAAGTCAGGAATGTGAGGCCTGCTGCTATTATGCATGGGTAGGCCTAGTTATGTCAAGTTTACCCCTCAATAAAGGTGGTGCACATGCGCTTGTGTGTGTGTGTGTGTGGGGTGGTGGGGTGTTCTACATGCTATTAACAAGCCAAGTATGCTTTATGTTCACACACATCTCCAAATCTGCTTTGAAATGTCAAAGCCATTACTTGAGCTATGTGCACATGCTGGTGTGTTATGGCTCTCAGACAGACCTGTGAGGACACCTGGACCATTCTGTTCTGTTCCATTCCATGTGAAGCCAATTCATTATCTCGGAGTGTTTGAAGTTCCTCTTTACCTCCCTTTTTCTTTATTTTCCTTCCAATTTTTCATTGAAATTTACTGCATAGAACAATATTTTGATAGAGCGTGTGCTTCTGTGAAGAAAGTTTCATCTTCTCCATCCTCCATCCCTCTCTCACTCCTGAAATTGTTCCGTCACTCCCTTGCTCCCTTCATCTCTTTCCCTCCCTCTCGTTTCCTTCCCCTCTTTCCTTCCCACAGTGCACCTGTGCTATAGAAGACACACAATGGATGATCTCTCTCCCTCTCTGCCTCTAAGTCTCTCACTTTCATGTACACAAGCTCCATCAGTTGTCACTTGAGGCTATGACAGGCATCATTCTCATTGACATGTTACTGTCTTATCGCCCAACTCTCTCACCCTCACACTGCCAGCCCTCCCCATCTCCAGCTATAGCTATCCTGTGTATCTATCAGAGCTAACCAGGCCTGCCTGGCACAGATAAAACCCAGCATTAGGGGCTTTTGGTGGATTGGTGGGTTGAGGGAGGTGTTAATGCTCAGATAACAGATATAAAATGGATGTTGAATGTTGGAGGAGGGGTGGTAGTTGGGAATGTTGTGTGGTGTTGGTGTGTTTGGTTGCAATCTTTGTAACCATGCAGGGATCATGTGAGTTTTCTGAAAATCAAAAACCGTGTTGCAGATGGGGGAAATACGGGGAAGATGATAAAATCCCTGGGTAGGTTGGTGAGTTTTAGAAATGGGACACTTTATGGGGATGCACCTGAAATTATTCTACAACTTATTTTGCTCATTTACTGGATTAAATTATAGATTTCAGTCGCTTTCAACATTTCAGGGCCACTTCTCTCCAGAGAGCACCATTGTAGTGGAAAACACCCGTTACTGCTTCATCTCTTTTTACTTACGAGTTTTGCTTAGCTGAAAAACAACATTAACATTCCAGGAAGGAATAACAATTGTAGGTCATGGAAACACTCTGAGTAGTAGTTATGAGAAGTCGTGTTCAGAGTTTTGCATCATAAGCATAGAGATACTGTAATTCCTTCATCTGCTGTTCTTTCCCTGTGGCTTTCACTCCTCATTATTCCCTACTCTTGTACTCTCTCCTTCGTCCTCCTCCTCTCTCATTACTTCTCTATGTCCTTACTTAAGACAGTGGCTCTAATGTGTTTAGGATCTGTTAATGTTACATTATACATGTTGACAAGAGAGTAGAGATGGGGCTTTTCCTGAAAACACAAGCGCAACAGCACTCTGTGAATCCATCCATCAAGCACTTAGCAGAAAGCTGAGCAACACAAAGGAGACAATGAGACAGTAGCAGCATCTCCCATCATCACTGACTTGCATTGATTTCTTGACGTGGTGTACACACATACACATTCACACAGAGGAGTGAATATTCATATAAACATAAACCTGTGAATTTATACATGTGTGAAAAAAACAGACTTGCGCATGTTAAAACACTACAGGTGGGCATAGATAAATGTGAAAACCAACACACATATGGGCAGGCATGTAAGCGCACACACACACACACACACACATACACACACACACAGACTTGCTGGATTTCTACACACATATTTTTACACCCTAAGCTCTTCTTGTAGAAGCTATAAACCCTCCTAAATGTGCAGTTCCCCCCCTCCCTGTTAACCTGGTTAAGAGATTGTAGCCTCGATTGCAGGGAGCTCAGTTTGATTCAATTAGACGTTCCTTATGCATCCCATCCATCCATCCACCCATTCATGCATCTATCCATCCATCCATCCATCTGTTCATATATTCCATAGTCCTTTGTTCTCTCCCTGGTTTCCATATTCTCTGGCCATCCTTGGCTGCAGCTCCCATGGAATAAATCGATTTGAGACGATTTATTACCTGTTGTTTTCACACGTCACCTACTCTCTCTCTCTCTCTCTCTCTCTCTCTCTCTCTCTCACTCTCATCTACTCTTCTCTTTTTCTCTCTTTTCTCTCCTTTCTTGCTCTCTCCACACTTTTTTTCCCCCCAAATGTTAGCACTGCATATGAACTGCATCCTGGGGGGGGGGGGGTTGAGAGAAACAAAGACATAAAGGGAAACAAAGACAGGAGAGAAAAGGTGTTGCCAGATTTAGTGTTTCACTTTCTGAAGTGATATTGGAAACAGCAATGGACAAAGTGAGATGCAGAGACAGTCGTGTGTACATTTGGGATTCAGCAGACTGGAGGGTGCACAGACAGAGAAGCAGATGGATACAAACAGGAACAGTGACAGAAAGACAGACTTTACTCCCTGTATTATTGTGTGTGCAAAACCAGTCTAGGCTTGGACTGGTCATTAGCCAGTGAACTGGACTTGGGTATCTGGTCCAGAGATAGATGTGGCTGCCAACTGAAATAGCTCTTTTTTTTTCTTTCTTTTTTTTTTATTTGTCTTTTGTCAGAGAGAGTGAGAAAATTATGCCCAGAGCTCACAGAACAAAAAACTACTCTTTCACCTTTCCCTTTTTCCAGTGGTCTGTACTTAAAAACTGTGTTGCCATGTGTTCTGGTATGTGTGTGTATGTGGCCGTCTAGATTCGAGCCATCCATGAATGAAATGTATCCTTTGTTTACGGGCCCATTATCTAGATAATAACATCCATATTTCCTTTCATCTTCAGTGCTTTATCACAGCCTTATGAGCTCTTTCTCTTTCTCTCTATCTCTCTATCTTTCTCGGCTTCTCTCTCTGTCTCCCTCTCCCTCTCTTTCTGGCACACACACAAACACACACACATACACAGGCAGTGAGAGATAATGGAATTGTTGCCCCTGGTTTCTGTTTGGTGAGATTGTAAATAAATTCTTTCATCGCAAAGTGTGTGCGTTCAGCATCCACCTGTGTGTTTTGCTTTCTGTGTGTGTGTGTGTGTGTGTGTCTATGTGTCTATTGGTGTGTATGTGCCTGTGTGCATGTACATATCTATCAAAGCACATATTACTGTATGCATATCTATCATTGTCCGTATGTGTGTGTGTGTGTGTGTGTATGTTTTCATCTTATCATTTCTCATCTATCTGGGTGTGAACCTATTTGTCTGTGTGTATCTATTTCTGCGTGTGCGTGTGCGTGTGCGTGTGCTCACATTCAGTATCATTTCCCAGCTAGTCATTGCCTGCTGTCCCCTCCTTGTCACTGTGGGCTGATAGCAGCGCGAGTCGACAAAGCCCAGTAATGGAGAGCTGATACTTGCCCCCCCCCCCCGTTGCTCTGTGCTTTTCATTCGCTGCTGAGATGACTTTGGCTCACAGCCATCCCAGCCAGCCAATCTCCTATCTTGTATCTGAACCATTACTTTCCATATCTGGGCAAATTATTCGCCAAAGCTCACAAAGAATATTTGAACGTCTGCCCACGTGCACGCGTGTGCATGTGCTTGCCTGCTTGTGCTGTGAGATAAATAGTTATGTTTGTCTTCAGGTGTATTGGGTGATTAAGTTTTCATTGAAACTGAAAGATAGTGACTCACTCTTTTTCTCTCTGGGCTTTATACAGGACTGTAATATTTTCATACAGAGCGCATCTTGTCATAATTTCAGCTGTAAAGGTTTTCTCATTAGTTCTTCTCAGGTGCTGAATAGCGCTGTCTTTTCTACGGTTGTAATAACATCATTATCCTGTCAATAATGTTCCTTTCCATGCATCTACCACTGTAATCATGTCTCTGTTCATGATAATCATACTATATTCAATACTGCTATTAACACAGCCTTTCAATTAAGCTGTTTACATGGCTCTGCAAAGCAGGCGCTTTCAACCTTTTTCCAAAATTTGGATAATTTCACGCTGCCTACCACTGTAATAATAATCACCTGTTAGAGCTGAAGTAAATGCAGCCTATTTCCCCAACTGGGGAAGCATGCACAAAGACTACAGTGAGTTTTAACTTTGTTTTTTGGGGGGGAAATATGCAATGTGAGACATGTTTTGTATGGATATCACAAGGGGGATATGAGATGTGAGAAAACAAAAAGATTAATGTGTCACAGTATTTCATTTTGTCATTGTGCTCCTATGTGCTGAAAATATAGAATGAATGGATACAATGCATTTGATGTATTACAAAAGTAACCAGCTTATTTTCAGTTTTGTTGAACACTTTATCATGACTCACTTAAAGCAAGAAGTTATCATTCAGGGCTCAAGCACTGCCTGCAGCTGCTTCAAAGTAAAAGCCCCTCCTAGCATTGTCTCCTGGCTCCATGTCTTTCTTTTTGAAGGCTTCTACTGTGAAAGGTTTTATTGTAAAGCAGCTGTTGGCAGGATTCATTGCAATAATAATGCAAATACAATACTGTACAATACTGTTCTACATTGTTTGCAGTTTTACATAAACAGTGCAAGGTTATATAATGCCTGATAAAGTGTTATAATGGTTATTGGTGAGGGATTATATCTCTACATGTATTTAATTCAAATTACATTTCTAAGAATGTTTATATGAACATTTCTGTGTGTTTCTAAATTTGTTTTCCAATGTGTTTCCCTGTAGATTCTGGTGAACTCTGTGAGTCCCAACCGTCCAGCAGTGCTGTATGAGAAGGTGACCGTAAGTGAGGGAGGAAGTCCCTTGCTGAGAGACATGCTGTTCAGCCCGGACCAGCAGTACATCTACACACTGACTGACAGACAGGTGAGTTCACTGTCAGAGATGCACTCAAAAAGATGCTCAAATTACGAAACACATGCATCCACAACCTCCACTGCACATGGTACATCTTTGAGTGCAGCTGTGATGCCTGTACCAAATGGCAGCATAACAAGTCACATGGAATCAAATTAATGAAATTCCTACATGTGGTAAACACAAACGCACGCAGTATGAGTGCTGCCATCATTAGGCTCCATATCCGGCATGCCCTAATACAGCCGTTACCACAGGTGACTACACGGGGCTAACAATGCCTTGTTAACACATGTTGCATATTTTATTTGAATGCACCCACAAGCCTGTACACACACACACCCAGCACACACAGACACACACACCTGTCTTTTGATTGGTTGCAACAGTCATTTCCTCCACAGCACTCTCACACCAACTGTCCAGAGTAGACCTCACCCCCATTAGACATTAGTTGCTGTATATCTTTACCCTCCTACCCACAGTACAATCACAACACAACTCGTCTCCACTGGATGTAATTACACAGCCACACACACACTCACACAGACACACATCCACACACATAAGCTGCAGACATTACCACCATGACGGTTCTCTAATAATCAAGACATTACACACAAACAGACATACAGGGGAGTGTTATAGGTCACACGTGGTGTGTGTGTGTGTGTGTGTGTGTATGCGCCTGCGGTCATTACCAGCCCCACCGCTGGCGAGGGCTGTGTCTTCTTTGATGGTGAGACACGGAGGAGGAAGGAGAGGGGGAGGTGTAGGGGGAGGAGAGCGAGTCGCATCTCTGTCGCTCCCCAGGCCCAGCTGCTCCTCTCGTTTTTCTGTCTCATTAGTGTGGTGAGTGAAGGAAGCAGAGATGGAGGGAGGGGAGAGGAAGGAAAGTGGGGTTATACATGATGTGAATATGTCTGTATTTAATAGATCTAAAACGGGCTTTGGGAAAAGACTGTCTGATTAAAAAGGGTGAGATATGCATCTGAGGTCTGTTTAGGGACATGTATTTGAGGTGAGTCAAGTCGATTCTATTGGCTGCTTAAACCAAAGCCTGGCTATAAAATGCCTTTTTTGCCAAAGGCCTGTGGTTCATGACTGAGGCTACATTAATTAAAGGAGTAATCTGTCATACACAATAAACCACTATCACGGTTATGGCAGACATGGATATGTACAGATATGATGCCAGAATTCCTGTACCAACCAAAAAAAAAAAGCTAAATGTTGTCTAATTAGAACTTTGCCAAAAAGAATGCAATGCCAGTTTTTGTTGCTTCATTTGTTATTCAAGAGTTATTGAGGTAAGATAGCCAGGCCTACTTATTGCTGCTGAAATGTAAAATTTATTACTTCTGCCTGGGAAAATAAGTTTTCTAAGGGTGTATTTGTCCATCTCAGATGATTGGATACACAGGCCATGATCCAATACAGAAACAATGCACATAAATTTGTAATGATCCGGCTCTGATTTAAAGCTGATTGTATTCATCCGTGCTTAGAATGAATTACCTCCGTTCATGGGTCAGTGTCGTGCTTCTGAGTATGGTATTTTGAATAATGCTGCATGGGCGCACATTACCTCAGAGAGTTAATGTAGAGTTTGCATCAGCTGCTAAAGTTAGCATTTCTGACCTTGTGTTGACCGCTCTCAGTAACTTTTTTTGTCAGAACACATTCTAAAGTAGAAGCAAGGGCAACCAGCAAATTTTAGGATACCATTATGTATGGTTAAGACTGTTAGTACAGTGTTAAGACAAGACAAGTGTGCGAATGATGTGGATCACCTGAAGCAGGTATGTGACTGGGGAAAACACATACTGGAGGTACAGAAGCGTGCAAATGCTGAGAAAGTTAAATCACTGTAGTTGCATACTAGACAAAAAACAGAGTTAAATAATTAATAAATAATAACAAAAAAAAATTTGAGATTAGACTTGAAGATGTTGGTGTTAGTGTTTGTGTGAGCATGTCTTCCTGACTTGGTGGCCTGGTCCACTTTATCTTTGCAGCTAGAACAGTTAAGGGCATGAGGGACGCACACACACACATGCATATGCATTTTTTACTTGTAGACCCTAATACAAGACAAGATCATACGCTAATGCTCACATAAATACCCTCATTTACACTCCAGGACAGGCCTGTCTCCATCCACCTCCCATCAAGCCCTTTTCTTCAGAACTCCCCCATGTTCTTGTCATACACACACACACACACACACACACACACACACACACACACACACACACACACACACACACATACAATACACCTCACACTCACACTCTCACGCTCACCCCTACCTTCATCTCGCTATGTGTTTGATCCCCATTAATGGTTAGCAGGCTTGGGTTAAGCAGAACGGGGGGCTGCGGTTGCCAGACCTCCTAGCTAAACCCCCTTTCGAGCACTAATGACTAGAGGGGGCAATTCCCTTCTATCGCTCGCCGTCCTACCCTCATCTTTATCCTCTGCCCTCCATCTACACCACTATGCCCCCACCATCCCTGCTTTTATAAATCCGTGCATCGGCTGCTACACACACACGCTCCCATGTTTTCATCTAAGCCCAAATTGAGTCCTCCCCTCTCAACTGCCTTCTACTGATCCCATTCCCATGTTTTTAATGATCTCTCACTATTGCTGCTGCACCCCCCTTTTTTCCCCTCTCCCTCTCTCTCTCACACACTGACACACACAGATACACATACAGTCTTGGTCTTTTTTTCAAAGGAGACAGAGGTGGAAAATTGTGGAATTGATGGAGGGATGGATAGATGAAGGGAAGGAGGAGGAATTGAGGAATGATGGTAGGTAGCTAGTTTTGAGCTAAAGGAGGGTGCCATGGTACTAAACAAACACACATACTCATATGCACATAAACACACCAGTAAGCTTGGATGAGGAATGCCACCATGCAACCTTTTCCCTATTTTCTCATGATACACACAGCCCCACTCTCTTCCTGTGAGTTGGCCTGTGTGTGTGTGTGTGGTGTGTGTGTGTGTGTGTGTAGCTAGTTGCCTGCGGGGGTTCCTCAGACAAGCCAAGCACATTAAGGTGTCACTGGACATATCCACTGATGCGTAGCCCATGACAAGTCCTCCCTTCTCCCCCACTCCAATACTCACACAGATACACACAAACGAAGGCCCAGGCGGTGAGTCAGAGTTAGGGGCGAGGCCCAGTGATTTATGACTTGCTCTGTTCCAGCTATATTCATCACTGTCATTATTATCAATGGAGGATATGACAGCAGGAGAGGACGGCCTGCTGTGTTTGTGTGTGTTTGATGAGACAGTATGTTATTACAGGAAACTTAAATCAGTTTATTTTTGACTGCAGTCGATGTTGAATGGGTTTGTGTCCATTACTGTTTGCTTGCTGTTTCTTGTTGTTGTTGACTTTGTGCGTGAGCAAACAGGCAAAGGTCTGCCCCAGCTGACATTTTAGAAATCTTGACTTTACTGATATGGATCCATTCACTCAGTACCAAGCTGTGCACACACACGCACTGCCCTATTCATATCACAAAACTGAACTGGGAAAAAAAAAGGAAAAATATTTGTTTCGTGATTAGAAACTTTTAGGGCTGCTAGTTAGTTTTTTCTTTTCACAAAAATATGAGAAGCGTCACAAAGAGCACAAACTTTTTGAATCCTCTCTCTTGTGCAAAATCTGCTGCTGTGGGAAATCCTCTCATGGTGTCTTGGCTCAGTCCAGACACTTCGCATCATCAGATCTTCTTCTTCTGTTTTATAGCCAAAAAGATAGAAAGTTCCGACTGAATTTAATGCTGCACCTGCCATTCTTCCTGCCTTTGTACACATGCTCAGTTTGAGTGTCATACACACACGTAGACGCACATCTTTATGTCTTTGATAGCAGCCATGCATATGATATCGGTGTGGTGTGCAGTGCTGGCTAATTGCTGAAAGCATGAATATTCATCTCCTCCAGTGTGGGAAGGAGGACTGCATTTGGAGCAATTCTGATTGTCCTGGAAACAGACAAGAAGGACTTGGATGGATTGATACAGTGGAGGGAAATGATGTATTATCTGTATGCATGAGGCAACCTTTGTTCATGTGTCAAGGATGCTACAGTGAGTGTTACAGTGTGTGTGTGTGTGTGTGTGTGTGTGTGTGTGTGTGTGTGTGTGTGTGTGTGTATGTGAGCACATAAAAGCATGTATGGCTCAATTGCATTTTGTACCAGTAATGGTTGATGCGTTTGTGCATTGATTCAACCACATCTGCATGTCTTTGTAGGAATCTGAATTTGTAAACAAACTCACACACAGCATTCAAACATATATTTGTGTGTGTCTGTGTGTTTGTTTGTGTGTGTGGGCTAACACCATTGTCTGACTCCCCATTCAGCATCTGAAAGAGATTTCCCCCTCCACATTTCACCACGACTCTGATGCCTCCAAGGAATCTGTATTCATGCACATGCATGTGCATGCACACAAGTTCTTGTGCCATTCACAAGCTGTTGGTTTGTGTCCCTACTATAGCAAACAATGGTCTGTATTGTGTCACTGGCTCACTCAACAAGGCCTCATCAAGTAATATCTTACCCATAGGGTTTTGTCTGACATCAATCCTCTGTGTGTGTGTGTGTGTGTGTGTGTGTGTGTGTGTGTGTGTGTGTGTGTGTGTGTGCGTGTGTGCGCGAGTGTGTGTCTGTCGATCTGTTTACATTCACATATTATTGGTTCACCGCCAATCTCATTAGCAAACACATTAGCACAAACTGACATCAACACACATAATAAGCAGCTGGTTGTATCAATCAAGACTGACATTTTAGTGAACTAGATACAGCTAATCAGTCAATTCTAAGTGGCTCAAAGATTAATTTTCCGTAATTTATCAAACTCTGGCCGACTGACGAACTCCCAAAGTTAACAAGCACATAATGCAGCGTTTAAACATCAGCTATTGTTGGCTGACTCTTTGTTTCATCATTCAGAAAGCATGTGTAGCACACAGCAACTGTTTGCTTAAACAAAATTAGAGGAAGAAGAAGAGCTTTTTAGTAGTTATTTTCTTCACTTCTGTTCATGAACTGAGCCCACAAAGCTCTCACACATGCTCACACACAGACTCTGAGAGAGGAGGTGGTCATTGTTATGTTAATGTTGGGGGGGGGTGTAGGAGGGGCGTAGCCATGTAAGTGTATGGCACTCAATCTCAAGTTCGAACCGCTGGAGCACCTTTCTCAGCATGGTACAGTGCTCACATACACTCAGGTCATCCTCAGCACTGTTAATCATACATACACTCACATGTATGTCGGTGTCCACATTCCTTATAACTGTAAATGTCTGTAGTGTGCAAGGAAGATTTAGTTTGCATTGTATCTGGAACCAGACTTGTTGGATGGAGAGGGATCTTAGACTGATAGAGAACAACAGCAACCAAAATCCGTTTGCTGTCATATAATTTTTCTGAGCAACAAAGAAAGAATGTGATCCCAGTAAAATACAGAAATTCATTAAGTACAATATCAATCAATTCTCATGACAAATCCACTCGCATTTATACTTGTGACCCCTTACTTTGAGTTACTTTTCAAACAAAACACCAAACATTTGCTGGTTTCTGGCTTCTCAAATATGAGGATTTGTTGTCTGTTGTCAATAGTAAACCAAGTATATTTGGGCTTTGCATTGTCATTTGGGTAAACTAAGGATTTTGATGCCATCAGCTTAGTCTATAGTAAACTCTGATGGGCGTTTTCTCACAATTATCCAACATTTTACAGACAAAACGATTTCATAGTTAACTGAATAATTATTTCTTCTAATAGCAGTAGATATGCAAGGATATTGACCAAGATACTCAGAGAGGGACCGTTTCTATGTCTATTAATATCTCCAACCTCACTTCTCTCCTTTTCTTTCACTCTTAATTGTATTTCCTGCCTTTCCTCTAACACCCTCTTTCCTGTCGTATCATTCTTTCTTGCGGTTTTTCCCTTTTTTTTAAAAAAGTGTGTGCTTTATTGAGTGTGTGCGTGCCCCATCAGAAAAGTGTGCTCAGACACTTGTCTTAGGCGCGATGCTATCGGTCCTAATGGAAGTCTAGCTGTCACTAGATAGCTTTGTCTTTCTCTCATCTCTCTCTGTTTTACTCTGCCGTCTTTTCCCAAAGGATGGCGTGATAGAGCAGACTGATAGGGTTAGAAAAGAGGGCGAGATGGATAGGGAGGTTAATGGTTTCTCTCTCCCTCTATCTCCCCCTCCTCCCCTTTCTTCTCAATCACTATCAATCTGCCTGTGCGATCGGTCCTCCTGTTGCTTGACAGTGATTGGGGCAGAAAGATTGTGGCTCTGACTGATTGTCATGGAATGAGGCCAATCAAAAGCTGGCATGGCCCGTGGTGCCGCTCCGAGTGGCACATCGCCGTATTCAGTCCCGTGCCTTAACCACAAGCCACTCAGGGTAGAACAATGAAGTGTCGCTCATGCATGACAGCGCAGGGAATTGTTTTGAATTTGAGTCAAATTTCTTTTCAAATTCATGCACAGCAGGCCTCGTCACACTCAGTTATGAAGTATCAAAATGGGGAAGAGCTCAGTGGAAGTGGAATTGCAGTTTTTCTTCCAGTGCTCACTGTCAGAAATGACAAAAAAAGAAAGAATATGATATTAACAGTTCCTTGGAGGGATGAGAGTCGTTGCAGTTGGAAAGAAGAAGCTGTGCATCATAAGTAGGGCTGCAACTAATGGTTGTTTTCATCACAGATTAATTTGTTAATGTATTGTGTAATGAATCTTATAGTCTAAAAAATGTGGCGGGAAACAGCCATCACATCAAGTTCCAGAAGCCCAAGGTGACTTTTTGAAATTGCTAGTTTTGTCCAATCAGCAGTGAGACCTAAAGAGGTTCAGTTCACAATGTAAAATGCAGGAAAGGCTGAAACCAGCAAATGTAAGGCTTTGTTTTGGCTTGTCTTTGTTGGTGCATTAAGATTGGTATCAGCATGTGGAAACAGTTGTATATTGTCTCTTTTAGCTCTTATTTTCTGGACTTTGTCAAATATGAGAAAATAATCCACAGTTTGAGTCATACTACAGACTAAAAACTGGGATATCTCTTCCTCTGCTGCATTAATTTTATACTAAATTGCTGGACTACCCTTTTAATTGTCAGTCATTGAGTTGTTGACTACCTGTCTCAGCACCAATAAGTATCTGTGTACGCACCAGTTAATAGTAAAATAATGTATCTGGAAATATGGCAACAACAACTGATGTCTTAGAAAAACATGACTAATACTGTTTGGATTTTCAAAGACTGCCTCCAACTCTTTTGTTGGATTTGTTTGTGACATCACTTTATCAAAAGTTTCAACCAATTCTTTTGACTCAGCAATTTTGCCATTGTATTATTTCTAAAGCGTCCTGTAAGACTTGCAGGCAGTCATTTTGAACGACGGCACACATATTACCTAGAAGTCAATCAGAGAGATTTTGTTTATGCTGCTTAGTTCTCTGCCTGCTTCCCACAGTCACATCCATCCGTACACCTACCAGGCACAACATCCACGCAGCAGTTCATGCGAGAACAAATAAAGAAAAGCAGCATTTGTCCTCTTTTTTTTTCCCCCACCCTCTTCCTCTCCTCTGCTACTCCCTGTCTGTGTATATGGTGGTCGCTTGGCAGTGCTAATGGAAATGCCAGCTGTGTGGGTCCTCACTCCTCACCAAGTCCATTTACTAAAGTGACAGAGTCATTTACCAGGCAGCCGGCCTCTCCCATCCTCACTTAATTAGAAGACCCCTAGGCCTGTCTACCTTAGCCGGTCACATTTACCTCTTTCTCTCTCTTTCTCTTCCTCTACAGTTTCTTTGTTCCAATTCTTTGCTTTCTGCGGTTTTTCAATCTCTGTCTCATCTTTTGTCTCTGTCTTAGTTTTCCTCTTTTACTCTCTCATTCTCTTCTCTCTTTCCATCAGGCTCTCCCCTCACATGAAGGGCAGAGTATTATGGACAAATGGCTGCACAAAGAATGGGAGTGTATTGACCTATAGTTTAAGATTAGCTCTTTTTGGAAGAGTTAATGGGAATGTCCATGTGATGAGGATAGCGATAAAGAATGATGATCTTTATTTTTCTAAATTTTACTCATTCTGGGTTTCTCTTTAATTTGTTTGTGTAGCCAGTCCTCACTGTTTATTTACTGTGGCTCTTATTCCAGATTGGCCCCTTCAAAGTTAAAGCCTATCTTACTAGAAGATGTCTGTTTTGTTGTTTGACTTTTGGAGCCATTTTCACGCTTTTCTTTTTTTTAAGCTCTGTTGGACACTTTTCAAAACTTTTCACTTGAAGGTGTCTCTACATTAGTTTGAAGGTGCTTGCACACACACATTAAGAAAGCATTCCTACAGCTCCAGCGTAATCTTATCATTGGCGCCCTGCTTGTTTGTGTCCTGTATATATGTTCTTTCATAGCGACTTCCTAGGAGAAGGGATATTTGAGTTGTCATCTTTATTGGCCCCCAACACACAATATGTGCACACACAAATGACAAATAAATAAGTTGTGTGATCTGCCTCTTGTTTTCACTGGGACGGAGTATAGAAGAAGAGATCAAAACAGTATTTCAGAAGAGGAAAAACAATGGAGCGGATGAATAATTGAACCCAGTGCAGGAGAAAGGGGATAAAAAGATAAATTAAAGAGGCGATAGAGAAGGAGAGCCGATTGGGAGGCTGAAACAGCAGACAAAACACAATATGAGAGAGATAAATATAGGGAAGGAGGCAGGAAGGGCAGTGGGCATAAGAAATACTGCAGGGAGTGAGTTTTGAGAGAGAAAACAAGAGATTAGAGCTTATCACAGTGGGTACTATTTTCTTCCACTGTGACACACAAAGACCTAATTCACTAAAACAGGTCTGCAGCAAACAATTTGAGTTGACCACAATGGCCAGATCTGTCCATAACATCTCTGCAGTGTAACAGCGATTTAGTATTTGGACATCATTCAGCAAATTGGATGTGACAGCAGATGATTTTTCGATGGAACACAATGTTGTGATTGCTGTTTTTCACTTTTCATTTCTCGCACCACACAAACCTCCACCCGCCCTCCCTCTCTTCAGCCATCCTTCAGCACCTCTTCTTCCTTTTCAGTGCCCAACTCTGGCAGTCTTGTTTGCTTTCCCTCTTATCTCCAGTCAGTCAACACATCGAGCTCCTACCCAGCCATTGATCTCGTAAGCCCCTTACAATCCAGTCAATGCACACATGCTAACTTAGCCTTTGATACAACCGCCCCCACTGGCCCCCCCTGAGCAGGTATTCCAGTCCTGTAAGAGCTAACTCACTTACATGGACACCCTGTTGAGAGCCATATTGCACTATGCTTTAGGATTAGCCAGAAAAGCTACTAGGGGAAGGTAGAACTCCCATTTCTGTATGACGCACAGAAGGTGACAACAAGAACTACACTCACTGCACAGTGATGCAACACATTTTGCAGCTACAGATGCTCCCTAACATACAAGTCCAGTCTTTTATTGCTGTATCTCTGTCATCCTGGGGAATTTAATGGCTATATAGGTAGATATTGATTTTTTTTTTCCAATTGCACATAGCTTTTCACTGCCAGCACATATTAAACCACAAGAGGATGGAAGATGATAGTAGGTTATTAAATTAATGCAGGTGTGGTTAGTGGCAGCTAACAGAGAAGATGTGATGGAAGGATGATGACAGGTGATAACCCCTCCTCACGCTCGTCATCCTCCTCCTTGTCTCTTCGCCGCCTGCCCCTTAACTGTTGCTCCTGTTTAAACAGGAAAACCTGTGGCAAGGAAAATGTATTTTGTATTTAGTTTTTAGTTTAAATTGGATTCTTTCTCCACTTTTTTTTCATCTTAACCACAGCTAGTTACAATTACAGAGGAAGGCTTAGATGAAAGGAGTGGAGCAATAAAAGAGCCACAACTTTATGAGACTTCCGAGAATGTTATTTCATGCAACAGAACATGTGACTTTTTTCCCCAAATACATACAGTTTTCTTAAATGTACTGTATCTATGGAAAGCTAACTGTGTATATAGGCTCTTTCCTTTCACTGCAATCATACACTTTGACTCCTTGGAAGCTTCTCAGTAAAACCAAGTTCCTCTTCTATAGGTTCCTTTGCTGTAAGACTAGAGCCATATGAGGTTAAGTGTTAAGCACAAGAGGTTCAGTGGTAGTTGCTCAGGCAGGCATTGGCATTACTAATTTATGATGCAGAGTCTCAAGCAGATATCTATAAATAACTGAAAATAAACTGTGATTTCTTCCTCTTGGCTCCCAGACAGTATAACCCAGAGAAGAGGCTCTGTTCTGGTAGAAATGTCCGTTACGCCCCCTCCTCTTCTCCTCTACTATAGACTCTCCCTGTGTTTGAATGTTAAAAAAAGGAAGCTGCAACAAGGCCGATCCTTTTATGTGTCTAGATTTAACAACCAATGAAAAGCTGCGCTGAAAGCTTTACAGGTCCTCTGGGTTTTGGGGGTGACCGTCGCAAAGCCTGTTAGCTGGATGTTTAAAGGCAGGTGATGGCGCTGTGTAAAAACAGATTGGAGAGGAAAGGTGGAAAGTTTATAGCAGAAGGGAGATGTCATGGCATTGCCGCTATGGTCAGGATGGAGGGTTGACAAAAGAGGAAGAGAGAGCGAGAAAGGAGAATTGAGTTACAGCAGTGGATGCTATTGTAAATAAGGAGATGGCAAGAGAGAGGAGATGGCGGGCTTGGTTTATAAGGTCATTTAAAGGAGTAATGTGGCGCGCTGTCGGGAATTGGCTTTCATTAAAAGAGCCATCGAGAGAGACAGAAGGAGGGAAGACGGCGAGGGAGCGTGTGTGTGCATGCATGTGTATGTGGGTAGGCAGTTGCAGTGTTGCCAACACACACGCACACACATTTTTTGGATCTACATGCAGTTATACAAGTATATTCCCAGCTCTAGTAAAGCATTTTATTTTCCCACTGGGAAAAACCACAATCATAGCCCCCCTACCACATCAACAACTCTGTGCCACTTCCACTCAATAAAGCCCATAGTCATCTTCACTACTACTAGTACAGGGACAATTGTGAACAATAGTCTATATCGATCATTATACAGGGCAGTGATAAGGTTATGCTAGCTCACCAAGGACCCATAGTGTTAGTATGATTTATGTGGACCATTGTCCTTAATCACAGTCATAATGATTCATGGAGTAAGAAAGGGGGAATTGGTTAGCGTCCATGATAATATGAGGAACAGACCATTCTTATTCCTCTCCATTTTCTCTTATTTTTGTTAAACCATAAACCATATGAAAGACATCCTGTGAAGATTTTTTTTCCTTGAAGGTGTCCAATCTCATATCCACAACTGTAGCTACTTCCCCGTCATCCGTCTATCCATTATCTACTCATTCATTCTCACTGCTTTTCCTCCTCTGTCATCCTTTTATTATCTAAGACACACCAGTCCCTTGTTCCATCCTTCTTTCAGCTCTCCTTTCAGATGAAAACTAGACTCACACTCGCTCTGACAATGACACATAGCAGCCGTCTGCCACCATATCCCATCTACTCAGCACAATGTCCTCGCCAATTCGCCCCGTGTGTGTCTTCCATTACACCTCTCTCTTCCTTTATTCATCCATCCATCCAGCCAGCAGTACTTCCAGTAAGATGACCACCTCCCTCTCTTCCCCCCCTCCAGTCCTCACTACTGCTCGTTTGCATCGTTTCATCTGTCTTTTCCTCTCTCTGGGCAGAAAGCCAGCTAGGAAGCTACAGTACTGAGGTCTGTGTTGTCTTGTTATTGGAGTAACGGCATGTTTCAGTCTTAGAATGAATGAATGGGATTCTCAGGGAAGGACGAATTTCTAATAAAAGATCTTGGGGCAGAGAAACATGCAAGGACCATAGGGAGTAGTGGAAATAAGTAAATGTATAGTGGATAAAAGGAGGGAATAGAGAGAAGAACGAAAAGAGGGGATTAGTGGCGCTCAGCGTCAAGTGCTTTTGTCTGTCTGCCCTCAGCTTGAACAATATTGTTCCGTCAAAGAGCCCCAAAGCCAGTCTGATACAAGACATTTCAGAGCATAAATGAGTTCCATCGTGTCATATCTATCTCATATCTGTGTTATACTTAAAGCTCATGGAGGAATCCCGGCCCCAGTTTAATATTTCAGTGCTGCGTTCCTTTGTCTGCCTGGTTTCTATCCTGTAGCTAGCCAGCTTTATCTCTTACCTCAGGCCTCATCTTTTCTTTTTCTACCATATGTTTTTCTTTTCTCTTATCCCTCCATACATCTCTCTGCACCCCCCACCCCCACCCCACAATCCCTAGCTCATAAAGAAGTCAGTCCCCACTGGGCCTGACACCACTTCAGTCCCCACATACCACTTGGACGGGGTTCTCATTCTTAAAGCTGTGTGTGTGTCTCTGTTATAATAGTGTTACCCAGGGGTAGGGTGGTTAAACGCTGTTGCTTACCAGATCAACCAGCTCACTCAGTACTGCATGCGAACATTAGAACTAGCCTGCAGTGGCAACTTGATACACACATGCACACACATCACGAAACAGGGATCAAGCAACTCATCAACTTGGGGCCCGTCAGTGAAGAAAAGTTAAATGTGGCGCTGACACTTCTAACACATGTGCACACACACACACGCGCGTAGTTACTTTGTTGCACACTGGCACACTAGCAGTCTGTCTGTCACATACTTCCACACACTCGTGAATGTCTTAAAATAAACACGCACTTTTCAGATCCATTGGGGCCATGTTGTGATCCAGCTGTCATCACCTTTAAGTAGAGTATGGGGCTAACTTCAGCACTTGATCTTGTTTCTTAGGCAACATCTGTAGCCTATCACCAAGCTCGTACTTCTAGTGTGGCTGAATGATTGACACACACACACACACACACACACACTAAGGCTTGTCACACACACACACTAAGGCTTGTCACATAGATCCATCAAGGACTCTAATACATGTTCACCCACACATGCATTCACACACACACACACACGAGGACTCTCATTGACATGATGTATTTCCTAGCCCCCTAACCTAACCTTGACCATCACAGCTAAATGCCTAATTCTAACCATACCCCTTACCCCAACCTTAACCCTTAATTCTTAACCAAACAGCCCTTTGAAGTTGTGAGGACGGGCAAAAATGTCCTCACAACAATAGTTCACACACACACACACACACACACACACACACACACACACTGGGGGTCTGTCCGTTTGCTCTTTTTCCTGCCATTGGTGTTTGAGGTCACCTGTCAATCACAGCACTGTTACCACAGCCACCTGTCAGGTCTCCCAGCATGCATTGCGAGGCCTCTCCTGTACATGCTTGACTGGAGGCTGTCAGACACCACTGGACCGGAATTGCTCACCAGAACACACACATGCACAACAAAAAACACACACTCCTCACAGACCAGCTCTCTTTTTCCAGAACATACACACCCACACACACAAAAACACAAACACACACTCTGACTATTTGCTGAGTGCAAGTTTGAAATTGAATCAGTCTGATAAGCTGTCAAATGCTCATCTCTATCCAGCTGAATAGACCGCTCATTTTCCGTCTTTGATTACAACGAGGATACTAATTATTTCTTCACCACCCTCCTGCTCTCTCTCTCTCTCTCTCCTCTCTCTCTCTCTCTCTCTCTCTCTCTCTCTCTCCGCTCTCTCTCTCTCTCTCTCTTCTCTCTCTCTCTCTCTCTCTAGGTGGTGAGAGTTCCAGTGGAAAGCTGCGAGCAGTACACCACTTGTGGGGAGTGTTTGGGCTCCAGAGACCCTCACTGTGGATGGTGTGTCCTCCACAATGTGTAAGTGCCACACATACTCATGCACACATTAACACACTGCACCCTGTTAGCCTTCACATGCAGCCCATTGCATCGTGCAACAGATAATTGTGAAAGAAGCGTTTAGGTGTTTTAGGTGTGTGTCAACTGATCAGCACCCTCCTGAATAGATACACATGAAGCTCAGGTGTTTCACCCTTATTTCAAGCAGAAATCCACCCTAAAAACTGAATTTACATTGTGCTCTTTGAGTGATTATTTGTGGCTTGAATTGATGTGGATACAACTGTTGTCTTGGGTGTCTACATCCTGATATTCAAAACCATTATTTTCTGACATTCAGTTGTATTTGAAAACCTGGAAAACCAATCAAGCGTTTTTCTGTGCTGAAATACGATTGCTGATGTACTGTGCTGTTGTCTGAGCCACAGAGAAATGAACTGCTATGTCGTTTACGCAGCAGACTCTTTCTCACTTTAAAGTGTTGATTGTATACATTAAACAAGTTTGTTGAGCTACATTTGTTCAACTGATAACACTTGCTCAGTGGAACGTAGACAGGCCGACAGGTATAGAGAACAAAGTGTGGCACCTAAACATTGCAGGCAGAGTAATACAGCAAAAGGTGCAGCTGCTGCTTTGAATGTGGCCTGTATTGACTTTAGGAACTATTTTTAGCACCTTGCAATAACTTAAGTAAAATGCCTCTTACACCTATTAATTAGTCACAGAATTATGATTCATGGGAGCAATCTAACTTCCACAACGTGAAAGCTCTGTGCCAGTAGAATGATACATTGAGCTTGCGTAAGTCTGTCAACCAACTAAACCTGTTAATAGCATATAAATAACAACACAGCTTGGCAGTCTGCATCACTGACGCTCCCATTTATCTTGGTGGTATTTAGCTTCTTGTTGTTGCGTGTGTGTGTGTATTGTGAACATGGTTTACTACACGTGTACTTTTAGTTACTTCCGTGGGAACTTTTGGCAACAGAGTAGGGATTACTCTGTTCAGGTGTTAGTATTTGATTTGTGTATTAAGTCTCGCATTTGCTTTAAAATTACTGTTTAAGGCCCGATCTCTCTCTTTTCTCCTTTTTACTCGAGGGTGTGTGTGCGCACACAGAGGAGAGTATGAGAACAGTTGCATGTTATTGAAAGGTGACAGGATGTTAAACCACATTTGGAACACCTCAAGCATTTGGCATAATGCCATCTCCTGCTGCATTAATTAAACTTACAAAACATATCACCAACCTGTCTTTCCTCAAGGCACTCATACACACATACATGCACCACCTGGGATTTCTTCATTCCAGCAGAAACACACACACATTCTAACATATTTTAAATTGCACACACAATCATGCTGGACTTGAACCAGTGATAACCCTCCGTTTGGGCACATTTTGATCTTGTGTCTTGAAGCGCACTCATTTCCGACCTGATAGTGTTGCCAAATCTGGTCCAGGCCCTTGCTGACAAAACGGGCAAGTATTAATAGGCAAATTATTTATAAGCCTCATTCAGCCCTCTGGTGCTTTTAGCCACATCTTATTAAGAGCCATGGTAGTTCAATCAACATTGGAATTGAACGGGGAATACACATGCACGTACACATACACATAGAGGCATGCACACACACACACACACACACACACACACACATAGACAGGTGTTTCTAGGCAAATGAGCACACTTGATTCACATAGGCACACACCAGAGAAGCTGTAGAAAGAAGAGTGGTCCATAATGAGAAAACGTGTACATACCTCTGTGTATCTCTTCTCTCACATGTACAGTGTGTGTTTGTGTTTGTGTGTGTTAGTGACTCTCAAGGGAGTGGTTGGCGACAGCTTTTTCTTGCTGAGCATGAGTGAAGGCTAACTAAATGAGGGGACGGGGGGACGGGGGGGCTGCTGAGCTGAGGAGGCAGTTAGCTTTTTTTTTTTTTTTGCCTCCCTCTTATTGTTTAGGCCTCGCAGATGCCGCATCAGCACTTCCCTCTTACCAGCGGGACCAGTTGTTGTTAGCGCAAAGGTGAAGTGATAGCTAATGCATTATAAATAGCTAATAGTAAAACCGCAACGATACGGGGCTATATGCTGATTTTTTAGCACGATCAGTTGCCTCGTAATAAGCGGGGGGAAATTGCTGACCTCATTGATATGCGGCTGGTAGGAATTGTATCATTTTTACGGTTCAGGGAATCTTTAATGATTGCCTGTATATCTCCTGAGAAGTTTGAATTAGGTGGGGCTTTAAACTGAAAACATGGGGGGGCTGCTGGATGTTCATATAGGTTAGTGGTTCTTGCACAAATGTCAGGGGCAATAAGGTAATGATGTAAAGGCCTTCAGTAATGGCTGGGGGAAGCTATTAGCCTATTTGTCTTGTATTATTGCTCCCATTTCTGTGTGACTGTGATGGCTGTGCATGTTTGTCATCTTAATATGATTGTCATTTTAGCTTAACAGTCGCTCACATCCTCTCTCTGTCTTCTCTCCTCCTCTGACCACTTGTCTCCCTGATCTGTTCTTTCTTCCTTTTCTCCTCACATCTCTTCTTACCATTCCCCTAATTTCACCCCCCATCTCACTTTCTTTCCCTCTGTCCTGTCTTTTTCCTCCTCCTTTGCTGCTGCTCTCGTAGTTGCTCACGGAAGGACCGCTGTGAACGAGCAGGAGAGCCCCAGAGGTTTGCTTCAGACCAGAGGCAGTGTGTGGAGCTCACGGTTCAGCCAAGAAACATCTCTGTCACCATGTCTGAAGTCCAGGTATGTCGTCTGTGCTCCAAATTGTAGTTGAAATTATGCTGTTACCTATTTAACCGAAAACAAACATAAAAATTTTTGTGAAATTGTGATAAAACCTTGTAATTTAAGGTCAGTGTCCACTGGAAGGGATTTAGACTTGTTCTGTGAAGCACTCTATTGTCTGAAACAATATGCAGCCAGTTTATTTAATAGTGGTGCCTTGATTAATTTCCACCTACCCAAGTTCTGTGCTTGAGTTACAGGTCTGCTGCACTGCCTTTAGGTTGTATACTTACCTTCAGCATCTACATCTATGTAGATTTCTGCCAAACCTAGGTATATATGTGAATCATGATAAACTTTTTTGAGTAAATTTTAAGAGTTGTGGCAATTAAAATCCAACATGCAATCGTCAAGAGTCTTATGTTTTTCAAAACATTTTCAATATTTAAAATGTTTCCATTAGCAAATAGATATAATAGAGAAAATTCTTAGGTCAGATAGGTAACTACAGCGAGAGATAACATTGTATTGTTGAGGGTGGTGTCATTACATCAATCAAGGTAGCAGCTTTTAATCATGTACATGTAGATCTAATGAGGAATTTACTTTTCTCAGTCTTGCTATCTATATTATGTAGATCTCTAAGTGCATGTGTGCATGAGAGCTCTCATTCTGTCAGCAGCTCCTCAAAGTACCCACACAGGTTTGAGTGATTACAGTTTGCTTCACTTTCTTTCTGCACATTAACACGTACACATTAACCTTGCTGTAATAGCTGCCGCAATGATTGACGCACACACAGGCGCTCACCCTCTTTTATTCCTCCTACTGTCACACATACCCCCACCCCACTCGCCCAACGCCCATTAACCCTCATGTCATATCTTATAACAATCCATGTACACTATGTCCTTCCATTGATCTTGCTCTGACTGTCTCACTCTCCCTCTCTCTTCCTCTCCCTCTCCCTAGCTGGTCCTCCAGGCCCGCAACGTGCCTGATCTGTCAGCGGGGGTCAACTGCTCCTTTGAGGACTACGTGGAGACAGAGGGACGGATCCAGGGTGGACACATCTTCTGCCTCTCTCCCTCCGTCCGGGACGTCATCCCGATCACAAGGAACAAAGGTCGGGACAGGAAGGGCGAAGGGCGATGAAGTCATCTGGGTAGTGAGGTCATTGGGTGGTAGTAGTGGGCAGGCAGGGTGGGGATATGGGAAGTTTTGGTGAGGAACACATGAGGAATTTTGTAATGAACTCTCTTATCGTACTGTACCACTGCAAATTCATCAACCCGGGCTGAAGTGTTTGTGTACATTAGAATTGGAGAAGTTTAGAGCTGTGAGAACTGAATTTTAAAGTTACCCAATGATTTGCTTAGTGCATCTATATTCAGAATACTTTGTCGCCACCAATAATACACGCATATTCCCTTTTAAAGCCATAAACACAAGTCTACATTTATCTACTGAAAATAGAACTGTTTTTGAATTCCCATTATCATGCATTATGTACTGTTGTCAGTTTCATTTTATTTATTTTTTTCTATCTAAACGAAGCTGGTTATGCTTCTAACTTCTTTTCAAAGCAGCAACTTCAGTGTGGTTTATCGTTATATTTAAAAATATCTGCATTTTTTTTATGCACCTGTTTCATGTCCAGTTCTGTCACACCACAAAGATGATGAAAACTTCCTTGGTAGCGACACTCAAAGCAGTGAAAACATGTCAGATAGTACGCTCTAAGTTTCCTCAAAGTGACATCTCAGTAGTTCTTCAACTGAGGCCATTATACCCCATTACGAGTTCTCATCAGCTCTGGCATCCAAACACTGATTTGTGTTGCTATTTTTAAAGCCACCCTACTGTGGGTGTGACATGAGTGGTGTGTTGCTAAGCTACAGTGTTTCTTTGTGTGTGCATGTTATCTGCTGAGGTCACACAAGTGGAATTCAAATTTAAAGTGTGGCGATGTGTCAGTGAATAAATTGTGTTAATATACACCCAGTTTGAAACAATTATTCTCTGTTATTAAGTGGAGTTATTAGGTCTGATTTTTGGTTATTAACTTTTATATTTTTCTCTAAAACTTGTTTTCATGTGTCTGTCTGTTGCAGGTGATAAGCGGGTGGTGAAGCTCTATCTGAAATCCAAGGAGACAGGCAAGAAATTTGCCAGCGTCGACTTTGTCTTCTACAACTGCAGCGTCCACCAATCGTAAGTTACAACTATGACATTTTTCTGGATGCCTTTGGTAGTTATTTACTGTTTTGGTTTTTTTGTCCTTTTTAAGTTTTTTTTTTATCTCCTGATCTTTTGAGAGATGGTCTCTGTCCAATCTCCCCATTGGCTGTCTCACGTTACTGTCCACAACAGATACATACACACACACAAATATCCCAACCCCTCCGACCTCCACAGGAGGCTCGTGTTACCATTGGAGTGAAAAATCGAATGTGCCGTATATGAAAAACGATTGGGATATGAGATGGTAATTCTAGTCTTTATTATCATATTATCATAACCCACGACACACACTAATGATACTTTGATGATTAATTCATTACGCAATGGTCTGCTGTAATGCCTCCCAATCACAGATTCTAACCTCATTTATGCCTCTTCCCCACTTGATAAAACAAGTAGTTCTCGCTTTTTTTTTTTTGAGCACTCAAATACTCAATCTGGTACTTATTTACACAAGAATGACAAAGGCAAATGCTGTAATTCTGTAATGTGGTGAATCAAATCCTGTGCCTTTTCCAATGAGTTAGTCTCCTTCACACTCCAGATGCCCTCAGCTCTCCCAATTGCAGTTCACTGCCTCTGTTAATCCACCTTCTGCTGAAAATCTCCACCACCCAACCAGCCACACCCCTAGGTCAGTCCTACCATGAGCCCGATGCACCCTGCCGGGGTAAAAGAATCCTCTCAACTCCTCCACCCCGACCCACACAATACCCTCCCCTCCTGTCCGCCCTTGCCTGATCCAGGGGAGGCTGAAACGTCTGCTGGGATATTAGCCTTGGGGCAGCAGATGGCTCGGAGGCCCCTGGGGTACCGCAGGGCTCCATCATGGCTTCCCTCTGGATGTTAGATGAGCCTCCTTCGAGGATTGTCCGCAAACACACCCGCACATACACACAGACATGCAGAGCCACACCTCTCTCTGCTCTGTCACTTACAGCTCATTGAAGCCCTGAATGTCTTGGACACCTAATCCGTTAGCGTGACCTTTAACCCCACTCCCCTCGTCTCTCTGTCCTCGTACACAAATCCCCTGCCACAACAACGATGATTAGCTCAGCTGGTTAAGGGTGTGGTGGTTACAATGTCAATTCACGGTTAATTCATCTCCCATAAGGACCTTGTGGTGTTTGCTCTAACTCCCAGTATCTTACTGTCTAGGGTATATCTTGCATCAGATCCTGTGAATAGATTTTGCTTCATGTTAAAGTAGTGAGCACCCAATCAAGTGAAAGGTGTAATATTATTTCCTAATTGATGTATATATGATGTCACATTAAAGATCTAAATATAGCAATGATCTCACAAACCAAGGGTAAGAAATATATGAGAAGTGACGCAGACAAGAGAGTTGCCCATTTGAAGATATTACCCCAATGAACGCTGATTAAATCCGCTCCCTGAGCTGATCTAATAGAGCCTCCGAGTGATGTAATGGACACGTTTAATGAAGTTACAGATATGGCACTTTGCATCTTCGGCAGCGACTCTGATGGCGAAGAGAGATTCTGAGATAAGAATCCCATTTGGAGCTGGCACTACAGCCCACATACTGGCTGTGCCCCCCGGGCGTCAGCGTGTGGCGTGTGATGAGATCAGACTGGTAATATCGTTGGCGTAATGACTTCAGGCCCGCACGACCACATGCGAGGCCCTGTTTCCAGAATGCTTGGTCATTCTTTACAAAGCTAAGTTTTCCTCTAATGGGCTCAACATACAGAAACACATTTCTGAGCAGACACTAGATAATATTCTGTGAATGAATTCTTGTGCATCTGGTTTTACAGTTACTCCTGGATGTGTGGACTACGTTCGAGTATGAGTAACTCTACCTTTTGTAGAAGGAGAGGAATGAACCAGAAATTAGAATTACTCCATCATGTTTTTAAATAGTTTACTCTCACATACTAACACCCAACCCCCAGTCCTAAAAAAACACACACCCCTCCTGCTTATTTACTCAACTGATTACATCGTGGCCCTTGCCTTTTCAAAAATGCCATAAATTTGCATAGTAGTATTAATCTAATTAGAATTCCCACTGTTTCAGTTTAAGCGTCGCCGAGATTGAAATAGAAAATCACCCACAGCCATGATTGCTCCTTAATTAAATATTTCCATACGCCTTTTCTCATTCCACAACCCCCCATTTATTAAAGATATGGAGGATAGTCTGCAAATGAATTGGGGTTTCAGTGTCTGTAGAAGACTGTATGAAGCACCTTTTCTTGCTATGGTTAATGTGGCTTGGGCAGCAACTGGGTCATTTGTTGAGTGATTGAGGGTGCGCTTAGTGTAATTGGGAGAAAAAAAAAGTGTATTTAATGTCATAGAAAGAGAAAGTAGAGTTTTTTGATAGAGAAGAATGTGAAATTATGTGAACCCAAGGAAAAACAGAGGAAATCAGTGTAGTTGAAAAGATTTGGAATAATTATACAATGAATTCTAAGTGTTTTCCAAATGTTGCAGCCAATTATGGCCCTGTAATAGTCACATTCATATTGCACTATTTTTCTCTAAACTAAACACTCAAAAATGCATAATAAAATTATGTGCATGAATACTAGCCCCTGGGTGTTTTATCAATCCCCCTCAAATTTTAAAGGGATCCAGTAATGATAGGATAGACTACTCTAGAGGACCATTAAATTATTCACCTCCACTCCTTTGAAATGAATAGTAGCCAATAAATAACTCATTTTGCCAAGTGCAGGAGTGTCAAATGCACCTCACTAGGAGAGCGGATTGTATTTAACACTCCAAACTGACCGAGGAGAGGAGAGTGGAGGAAATCACAGTCTATTGTGTCGCGCCCTAAAAAAACACTACAGCTCCAAAGCTAGCGTAGCTCGATTAGCATCTGAATATGAACGGATTAAATTAGCATTATGAGCGTGGCCATACGGGGAGCGTGCCTGTAGCCGCTCAAAGCCTCTGAGTGGCTGTGGGTGATGGCGAGTGACAGGAAGGAGCAATAAGGAGATATTTGGGGGTCCGAAGAAAAGAAGCCCACCCCTGGACAAGAGAAGAAGAATTATCAGATGTCCCGAAATGGCCCTGGGTGGGCTTTTCCTTAAGAGAGCTTGCGCCTAGGGCCAAAAGAGAGCTTTTAAGATCCTAAGGCAGTTCATGACAGGGGGCCCTGGTTACTTCAAGGAACCAAAGAACAAGCAGTAGGGGGTTGTCAGACAGGGCCTACTACTGGCCTTGGGTGGCACACATAATGGCACCCTCTTTTATTTCAAAGGGCATAATCATAAAAGTCACAGAAAGTTGGCAGTGGTAACCTGCTGATATTTTGCTCATTATATTCAAAGTCATGGGTACACTAACAAGGTTGATTTCACATGAATAAAAGATAAAAGTCAGATAAAACTGGTTATTATCAGGGGCTTAGTGACAGATGTGTTGACGGGTGTTTGGGTGTGAACTACTAGCTATACATTGTACTGTTCGCTGCTTGGTTCTGGTTACCTACTGTGTTAAGTTGGTGTTGTACTGTATTTTGATGAGCACTGATCCATTGGTGGCCCCCAACCAAAAAAAAAAGTCTTTGACATTCAAAGTAGTGATTGTTGCCCAGCTAACAAACACCAACAAACTGCACAATGAGCCCAGCTAACTTGCCCCATATTCATTTGTCTTTGAATCACTAATGTCATCTGCTCTTTTGTTCAGTATTGACACCCTCTGTTCTGCTTCTTAACAACTCACCTGGGACAAAACATTGGGCTAAAACCTCAGTTCTGCTCTTTGAAACTAACTATGCTAACCTATCCCAGCATAGCCTAATCGCTTTGCCTCCATTTGTTGGCAACACTGACAAATCTCCTATTTGCTCCTGTGTGATATTAAGAGGCCTGTTATTTCCTTAGCTGCACATCCCTCATTCTAAATGGACAGCTTCTCTCAGCACAATGCTAAATTGGTCAATTAAAGCGGCAGTGGGATTGAATTAAGCTCCAGCCTCTGATCTCGCACAAAAGGAGGGGTCTGGGCTGGAAACGATCGCTTAAAGTGCGCACCTACCAAATGAGCGGCCCTAATTGATCCAAATGAATCCACGTCAGGGTGTGATGGATTCGTATATGCGCTCCATGTCTGAGCTCAAGAGTTAAAGCCCTCATTTTTCATGCGGATGAGGGAAAGGGGAGCTGGCATTTTACACAGGGTTAAAACACACTTGAGAGCTTGTCGGGAGCGCGCTCATAGCAGACAGATGCATAAATTCATACCTGCCAGATGTGGTTGAATACAAATCAGCGTCCATGTTGAGAATCTCTATCTGCTCTTTTTTTGTTAAGGACCTAGACTTGCTTAATTTGGCTGTATTAAATGTAGTATTTTTTTAAAAATATATATATTTCCAGCACACCATATGCTCACACAAACCATAATAGCTAAATGAGTCATAGAGAAGAAATTCTGCAACTGAATTAAATGTTCAAGACAAAAGGCTTTAGTAAGCTTCGTAATAAAATGAAACAATCTTATTTGTAAACTCATAAGGGCTACATTAGATAATGCTGCGCGCATAAATGAGAAACCAAGTAGCGTAGCATCTCTTGAGGGCCAAGAAAGCACCAATAACATGAGGCTGTGTTGATAAACTGTGCGCTTGAACCTGTCTGACTCTCTCCACCAAGGGTCTCTTTTAGATGTGAATACACATCCACACATCCACACATCCACACACATATACACATACTCACTTCCCAACTTCCAACCTAACGTTTCTTCCCTCTCCCATGAGAGTCCCACGCAGAGCCCCGCGGGCAACCCCCCCCCCTTCTCTCTCTCCCACGATACCTGGTGTCTCCACCTCTCTCAGGGAAATCCACCTGCTTTTGATCTCTCCCTCCCTCTTTCCCTCTCCTCTTTCTCCCATCTTTCTCTTTCAGCCTGTCTATCTGCACCTCGCCTCAGCTAAAGCAGGTGAATTTAAAATGGTGGAGCGCTCTTAGCCCCAGAGATGAAAGAGAGCTTTAGACAAAGAACAGGGGGGAGAGCTTTTTAAAATGAGACGGCAGCGAATGAAAGGGATGGATAGAGCGAGAGAGGCAGAGACGGGAGGGTCAGAAAGAAAGGCTCAGGGCTTGAATGGATGGAGAGAACGATACAGCAGAGGTATAGAAAGAGGGAAAAGAGGGGAAATATATGCAGAGAGTGGGCTGATTGTGAGGGAGATGATTGATCATATAGAAGCAGCAAGAGATGGACAGTTACAAGTGAATGGGAAGTGATGAATGAGGGAAGTGAGGGGGGAGAAAGAGGTTAAGAGACTTAATAGATGGAAGATGGAGGGATGAAAGGTAAGAAAAGAGGATTCCAGACAGGGTGGGAAAAAGTTC